>NW_017619370.1:0-402500 GCF_001879475.1 Ipomoea nil | reverse complement strand
TATTCAGTACCCATGCACACAATTCAACGCAACTGTGCACACACGTGTTTATTAACTAAGCCTACAAGTTAATAGTTCAATAGTCAATTGTGCACACAAATTTGTAATTACGAAGCCTATAAGTAGGGGTGACCAAGGTTCCGGTTCAAACCGGAACCGTAACCGGAACCGTCACTGTGCTAACCGGAACCGAACCGGAACCGTCCGTACGGTTCCGGTTCCGGTTCTTAACCGGAACCTTATAGGTTCCGGTTAAGGTTCCTATAATATTGGAACCGGAACCGCCGGTTCCGGTTCGGAACCGGACGATTCCGGTTCCAAACCGAAAAAATAAAAAAAAATGCAAAATTATTAAATTTTTCATTTTTAAAATTATTAATTTTTTTTTTTAGTTTAAGTGAAATAAATTACTTAATTTTGCTATGAATAAATTAATATAAAGACCTTATGGGAGTAGTGACCAGAGAGTATTGAAACTGATAAAGGTAATTCTTAGTCTATTAATGTTTAGAAAAATAAAGGAAACAAATGACAATGAAAAATTTATTGTCTTTTGTTTCCTTTGTTATCCTAATCATTAATGGCCTAAGAATTGCCTTTATTAGTTTCAATGCTCTCTGGTCGCTATTCTCATAAGGTCTTTGTATTAAAACATAGCAAAGTTAAACATTTTATTCCACTTAAACTTACAAGTTACAACTGTCATCTTTAAAAAAAAAAAAAAATTTACTCAAACTCAAGGCCTAACAATACTTAAAAACTTACAATTTACAACAAAAAAAAAAAAAAAAAAATACCGGTTAGAACCGGAACCGGAACCTTAATATAAGGTTCCGGTTCCGGTTCGACCAAATACGGAACCGGAACCGCCGGTTCCGAATCGGAACCGGAACCGTGGTCATGTCTACCTATAACCTAATAGTGACCTACTCACTTATGTGAAATTTATTTAGTTTTAATCCATGGTTGGAATTTTTTTAGTTATGCACACACATATTAAAAACTAAGCGTATAAGAGATTTTTGAATTAGTCTCTTTTTTGAAATATATCTAGTTTGTATCCATGCACAGAATTCAATGCAACTGTGCACACACGTGTTTATTAACTAAGCCTACAAGCTAATAGTACAATAGTCAATTACAAAAAAAATCATTTCGTTACTATACATGGTTGAAATTTATTAAGTTGACGATGATGCACACATTTTATCAACAATGTGTGTGCACACAAATTAACGTATTTGTGCATCCACGTATTCATTTACAAACAATATAAGCTAATACTCAACTAGACACTTCCGTGAAATTTATTTATTTAATATCCATAATCGAGGGCATTATCCTGTGGTGGCTCTGGTTGAATCTTGAAAAGGACCACCCTAGGCGGCGACATAGAATCACTATTATCCTTAGATATTCCCGAAGGACCAGCATCTGAATGGGCGCGCTTGGATTTTTTAGCTGCAAAAACGAACCAACATACACATTTGACTTCTTACCTAGAAAATAAAACAACAATAACATCCACATGTTTGCACACACAATGAAACCCAAAAAAAAAAAAAAAAAAAAAGAATGAGAACCCGAGAATACATATAGCAGTAAACAACCAAGCACAAATAGCTACAAATTAAAGTTCATAATGATTGAGGATCTTTGAGATTGAATAATAATAATATACTAAATATTCGAATTATACGAAACTGCTTTGTTGTTGTCTCATATGGTAGGTACATGCATGCAAATAATCAGATTACTAGACACCAACAATACACATAATATAACTTGAGTATCGAATTGAAAAATTTTTATTTTATTTTTTAAAATGAGCAACAACCGAGCGCAACACATAATATAACTTGAGAATACATATAGCGGTAAACAACCGAGCACAAATAGCTACAAATTAAAGTTCATAATGATTGAGGATCTTTGAGATTGAATAATAATAATATACTAAATATTTGAATTATACGAAATTGCTTTGTTGTTGTCTCATATGGTAGGTACATGCATGCAAATAATCAGATTACTAGACACCAACAATACACATAATATAACTTGAGTATCGAATTGAAAAATTTTAATTTTATTTTTAAAAATGAGCAACAAACACGACCGCTAAGGACATCTACAACAACCCGAGAGTAGATATAAACTACCAAACACCATGAAAACCATAAAAAAAAAAAGATTGTCGTGCACACGTACAAATATAAACAAGCACACAACATCCAAACAAGTAATAAACAAATAAACAAATAAAACCGCTAAGCACATCAACAATACCCCGGAATGCACACACCATGAAACCCAAACCCAAACCCAAACCCATAACATGTCACCAATTACTACTACAATGGTGGTGTCAAAATCAGGTATGTTGCAGTTGGGAATGAGCCATTTCTGACAACTTATAATGGGAGTTTTCTGCCTTACACTTTTCCAGCTCTCAGAAATATTCAAGAAGCCATCAACCATGCCGAACTTGACTTATCAGGCAAAAAACTCAACAAAGGCCTTGTTGCAGTAGAAGGGGTGGCTTACATGCACAAAAGGTGGTGCATTTTGAACTCACACCTTAAAGAACTAGATGATTTTCCAAGAAACATTGACTATGGTTGCACCTTCTCTAATTGCACTGCTTTAGGCTATGGCTCTTCTTGCAATCATCTCAGCGTGGAAGGCAACGCTTCTTTCGCCTTCAACATGTACTATCAGTTCAAGAACCAGAACACATGGGATTACGATTCTCCGGGTTGGCTGTGGTGACAGATAAGGATCCATCTGATGGTAAGTGCCAATTCCCAGTAATGATCACAGATGCCCACTCTGATGTGCTGCTGCATAAGAAGGTTTTGTACATTTTGTTGACCATTGTTGAGGGGTGTATAGTGTTTTTGCTTATGGTTTCTTAGCTAAACCATACAGATCAATATATACCAATATAATCCAAAACCAAAAACATGGGATTTTAGTTTCTTCAAAAAAAAAAAAAAAAAAAAAAACACGGTACATGCTGAAATCACTCAGAACATTGGTAAGGACTAAAAAAAAAACACAAAAAAAAGACCCAGTTAACAGACATGGACATTAAAATCAATTTCCCAGCACCTCCAAATTCATAAAAACAAAAACAACAAAATAACACCAACCAAATCAGGAAAAAAAAAACAAGAAAAAACAATTTTAAAACCACCGCGAGGCCGCCACCGGGAACCGGCCAGAAAAACACACTACCAACCCCCCGGACACCAACCCACCGCCCTACACCTACGGCTAGGCCACCAGCCAACCCATATACCCCGTCGGAATAGTTCCCCAACAGCCACAGTAAACCCAAAAACAAAACCCACACCTCAACAATCCCCCACACCAAACCACCACCAAAACCCAACCACACTGCGAACCACCCGCCCACGACCTAGAAACCCCCACCAACAAAAACTCTAGCTACCAAATCCGGGCAAAAAACCTCAATACCGCACCCCGATCCACAAAAACCAGAGCTACGAGCAATCAAACACCAAAATCACCGGTTATACCCAAAAAATGCGGAAACACACAAAACCTTCCCCCCCCCCCCCCCCCCCCCCCCCCCCCCAAAAAAAAAAAAAAAAACACAATAGACAAACAAACTAACCTCGATCGACAACCAATGGACCTCGCCTCTTCACTGTGCCGCGATCCCCCCACAACCATGGCTATGTGGAATTGAAGAACAAAGAAGCAAACTAATGGAAGAAATGCGTGATGCGCGGAGAACACCGACCCCTCCTACGCACGAAGACACAAAAAACGGCAGAATAGATGGAAATTACAACGTGCGCGTGAAATTAGAGACTACAATCTGTGTAGGTTTTAATCGCTAGTAAAATACCAAACCTACCCCCCTTAACATAAAAACTCACAAAATTAAAGACTATACCACGCGGGAATCATAGCCATCCAAATGCAAGATCTAATGGCCCAGATTAGTCCACATGTTTGTACTTTAAGAGGTGTTTTCACCTAAATGTAATTCTATATATATATATATATATATATATATATATATATATATATATATATATATATATATATATATATATATATATATATATGTATATATATATATACATATATATATATATATATATATATATATATGAGTTAAGTTCAAATGAGGACCACTATATTATAGAGGATTGTGCGAACTAGTGTAGTCGTGTGCCACAGTTTGTATATCGTGTGCATATCTTTGTTAATTAATAGAGTCTGGGTTCGAAACCTGATGTTTACATGTATTCTTGTGTGTCATTTTGTATTAAGTTATGTGAATGATACTAATTTGTTGTGTGTCCGTAATCAGTCCGAACAGTCCTCTATATATTGTGGTCCACTGGTCCTCATGTAAACTCAACCCTATATATATATATATATATATATATATATATATATATATATATGTATATATATATATATATATACATATATATATATATATATATACATATATATATATATATATATGTATGTATGTATGTATATATAGGATTATTTTAAAATACAAATCCCCCTTAAAATAGAAACTGTGTGCATGTAATGTTAATGTGTGCACGAGCTAATCCCAGAATATTGTTGGCAGTGTGCCCACTATGCATGTAAGTATGTTAATGTGTGGACGAGCTTTGATGGATGGTTTTGATTTTTTCCTCCTACGCGCTGTGTGCATGTAAGTATGTTAATGTGTGCACGAGCTTTGATGGATGGTTGTGATATTTCTCCCTACTCGCTGTGTGCATGTAAGTATGTTAATGTAGGCACGAGCTAATCCCAGAAATTGTTGGCAGTGCGCTCTGTGTGCATGTAAGTATGTTAATGTGTGCATGAGCTTTGATGAATGGTTGTATTTTTTCCCTACTCGCTGTGTGCATGTAAGTATGTTAATGTGTGTACAAGCTAATCCCATAAATTGTTGGCAGTGCGCCCTATGTGCATGTAAGTATGTGAATGTGCGCACGAGCTCAAATTTGTATTTGAAGGGGGTTTGTATATATATATATATATATATATATATATATATATATATATATATATATATATATATATATATATATATATATATATATATATATATATATATATATATATATATATATATGTATGTATGTATGTATGTATGTATGTATGTATGTATGTATGTATGTATGTATGTATGTATGTATTAGACCAAATGAGAACAAGTTCTTATGAGAAAACTAAGAACTAATCTCAGCTTTACATCTAGAAAAATTGAACAAATCATATTTAATTTTTAAAAAAATGCGATAATATTTTCATAATATCACCAACTTTGCAACTTAGAACACCATACTCTGCACTTCTCAGATTTTCCAAAAATGTACATTATGTTGTTACAAAGTAATGTTTTAGTATTAAAAAATTATACTTTGCAAATATGAAAGCACAGTGCACTTAGGGCTTGAATGTTAGAGCTTATGACTGAACTTTTTAGTTTATTTTATTTCGGGGTTCACTTTTACATAGTTTAGTGTTATAAGTTGCACGGTAAAATTTATGATAATTACAAAAATACCACATGAGACACACATGGTATTTTTTTAGACAAAAATTGAAGACAGCACTATGTTTGGCAGCCATGTCAGCATCTTTTCCAATGGCCTTTAGATCTTTTATTTTCTCTTGCACTTCTTGAAAGTACTTGAGGTCTTGTTCCCTCATCTTCTTGGCTTCTTCTTCTTAAAGGCGCAACCTTTCATTTTCTTCTCTAATCTCTTTGTTCTTGATTCGTTGATACTCTTGTCTGGCCTGATTATCTTTTCCTTTCAGATGTATGGGTATGTTATAGCCTTCAAAGCTCTTTCCACTACCATCCTTGTAGAGTTCAAAAGGAAGAAAGTTTCCTTCTGCATCTCTCGTTATAGACTTGTCACGCATCCATTTCTGACGGAGTTACTGCATTTGCCTATAACTACTTTTAGGATTACCTCGAGAAGAATGAGGATTGGAAGAGCGAGTATCCATAGGTCTGCTTGAATTTCCTCTATGACTTGGATTACTTCGGTCTCTCCTTTCGTCTCTTTCTATATCTCTCTTTTCATCTCTATCTCTTCTTTCGTTCCCCCTGTCATCTTTATCTCTATTTTCCCCCTTTTTGGCATCATCAGGTGCCGAATTGAGTAAGGAAGGCCTTGAAGAGTGAGTAGGATTTCTTTGACGTAGTTTAGAGTAGCCATCTAATTAGCTCCTACTGTGAATAGAGCATCATGAACCATGTCCGTCTTGGTGTATGCAAGACCGACCCTTTCTTTGAGATTAAAGTTGGAATGCTTCATGTTGTGCTGCCCCCTCATGATTTTCTCTTGATTTTGCTCAATATCGAGTTGATTCGATTTAAGAACGCTCACATCTTGAAATAACTGCGCCATTGATTGGGCAATACCACTTACCATAGCATTTGTGGAGTTTAGGGAAGAAAGTGTGGCTCATTGAAGAGAATAGTCTCGTGCAAAGATTTGATCGTAAGAAAGTGTGACCCTTATCCCTAAACAAAACCCTTAGTCCTATAAGAAATAGAATTAGTAAGCCCATACCATTCATACCCTAATTAGGACTCTTAGATATATATATAAGGACATAGGAGGCACCTAGAATTCACACTACAATAGATTCCACCACACAAGAATTCCCCAAGATTCCCCTATCACCAAACGTAGGAGAATCAAGCAGAGGAGATCTTAGAGAAAGAACCTTTATAGCCAAGGATTCTAATTAAGGCTAAGAGGTAACCCATGTCTCAACAAAACCTATTTTCCTTGCTATAATCTTCTTCTTTGGCTCCTTCTCTATGCTTGTGTCTTGATAAATCTTTTATGATGATTATGATATGATCTTGATGTTGATAAGATGATCTTATGTGTTGATCTTGATAATCTTGATGATTATAAGAGGATCTTGATAATTGTGTGTTGATTCTTGATAAATCTTGATGTTATTGAATTTAAAGATAAAGTATGATTTTGTGACTTAAATATGATTAGAGCCCTAGGTTGAATCGTGAACTTCGTATTGTGATATTCTTGGTATGTTTGGGTGGGAATTGGCATGTTCGGGAGTTGATTATGTTTAGAAGTCATGTTAGGATATGTTCAATGTGATTCTTGGTTTTGATCCGTTACTTGACGACGTGGTGTCGTCGTTTGTGTTTAACAGTGTCTAAACATGGTTTCGGGTTCCACAAAAGATCTCGGGACCCAGGTATTGAAAAAGAGTCAGTGGGGGGTAGGGGAACCCGCCACCTACCCGCTGCCCCTAAAGGGCGTCGGCGGCAGCGGGCAGCTAGCGGGCAGACGACTGCCCGCCGGGCACCCGCCGCCCAGCATCTCACCGCCGGCCACCCGCTGGAAATTCCCAAGTGGGAAGGTGTTTTTTCCCGTTTGATGTTTCCCCGACCCTCGTGGTGTCCCAACGGACTTCGTTTATCGTGCCTGAGTCTAGTTTGATGTTTCGGGTGCCATTCGTAGGATAAAAGAGTATTGTGTATTGCATGCTAGTTGAATTGGTATCCCGTTGGCCTAGGTGGAAGGTATATGAACCCCTTAGGAATATTCCTAGTATGTGGATGACCACGTATAAGTTTATTTATACATTTTCTCCCCCTTCCCAATGTGCTAATGTGGGTTGCATGTGCTTGCTATATGTTATGTGTGCATGATACCCCAATTTGGTTGCGATCAAATTGGCTATACAGGCAGTTGCATGGGTTGAGAACCATACCAATGGTTAACCAGGCCGGTTGCGATCGGTCAGGTATATAAATATTATATAGGGCTGCGGTCCACCGTTTGGTTGCGATCAAACGTTTTACATGAGCTCCGGTTCATAATCTGGATGCGATCAGAAATACACTTTTGGGCTGCAGTCCACCGTTTGGTTGCGATCAAACGTTATGATGAGCTGCGGTTCATCGGTTGGTTGCGATCAACCCCTTCGTGTTGCGATACGAGGCAGGGTGCTGCGGGGCCGTGTTAGCGCTATATCCGCTGACCCTCATGTATGGGCATGCGATTGGTCCTATGGCGCCACCAAAGTGTGCTTATGTGTTGAGACAATGATTGAATAATAATATGAATGATGTGACCTCAGGATATATGCTAGTATCTTCTTTATATGCATGATTATAACTGTTGAATGTGCTTGTCCCTACCTGTTGAGTCTATTCTCGATTTTAAAGCTAGAGTCTCCTAAGTATATATCTTCCGGCTTCAAAATGGTTTTTCTATATCTATACATACATACATTTATATATATATATATATATATATATATATACCTATATTATATTTTAACGCGTTGGAGTGGGTAACCAGTATTATTCGCTGAACAGATATATTTGGCTTTCAGGCACAGATGAGTAGCTCCGGAGCGCGCTAGAGGACCGAGGCTTAAATAGATAGTTTTCCTTTCGGCCTGCGTGCCATGATGATGTATTAACATTGCTTTGAGGATATTTAGTCACTATAGCCTGTGCATCTGAGTTCTCCAGCTCAGATGTGGCATAGCACCCCAACTCTTATGTTTAGTATGCTCTGTTTTGGTATTTAATAATAGAAATACCTTCCTATTATAAGTTTTGAAAGTTTTAAATTTTAGGGGTGTTACACATAGGTTCATAAACACTTTTATCCAAAAATCTCTAAAGAATTTAGCCAAGCATGGTTAAATTATACATAGCAAATATAAATAAATAATTACAAATCATCAAAAGGGTACAAGAATGAACGAGACGATTTTCTCAAATCTCCCTAATCTTCTTCTTGCTTCCCAAGATAACTTGTGGCTCTTGATTTCTCCCTGTCTTGTCTCCAAAGGTCTCTAAATGAATATTAGAGTTGGAAAAGATGGGATTTTATAGCTAGAAGCCCAGAACCAATCCTAATTGAAATAGAAATTCTGTGCAAAATTTGACTAAAATTGTATCTGGACCGAAATTGGAATTTAATTTTGAAATTTATAATTTGCCGCCCCCTTTCTTGAGTTTCTTGTAATTGGTGCTTTTATTTCAGTGCCTTAAATGTTTCAACCTTTAATTTGAAGTTGAAATCAATGCTTGCTCCTTTAATGCCGCGCCTTATAATTTTTGTCGCTGCGTCGAGACCTCCTGGTCTCAACCGCAAAGTGTACTGGAAATTTTAGACGCGTCGAGCCCTCGGCTCGACGCGTCGAACATGCTGTATATGTGTCATTCAGTCCACTTTTGACCATAAATTTGTCCTAGGACTTCCCTTGCTCATAACTTTGATCTACAATGATTCAAAAACACTAACAAACACCGTAAAACATTCAAAACAAGTGTGAACCATAACTAAATGATAAAACAAGGGATTAAGCAATTAAATTACCAAAATTATGAACTTAAGCCCAAAAAATATAATCAAATTAATAGAATAATTTTGCACAATTAGACTCATATCACCTTGTTGCTTCATATACATTCGTGGTCTCAAGCCATGTAAGAGTAAAGCGTTCTTCTTCCCACATGTTTTCAAGCAGGTCGACAAGATTTTTAAGAGTCGATGTCCTTCACGCTTGCCATCTGATGAGAACTCTGTTGTAGTCATTTGTGATAGCTTGTCGAAGAATCTGATCTTTAGTGAGTGATACATTTTTCAGCTTGCTCCTCATGAACTGTGGCAGTAATCACTTTTCTCGTCTCTGCTGATTTTTCAGGTTTTTGTGGGAGACTTAAGTGATCAGCCTTCAAAGGTTGGATCATTCTCTCGACATTTTCTGCCACAGTAGGTTCTTGTGTAAGAGCCAAAGAATTGTCCAATGACTGAGTCATTCTTTCGGTCTTCTCTACTATTGCAGGTTCTTGTGTAAGACCAATTTCGTCCTCTTCTGTAGTTGCAGGTTCTTGTGTAAGAGCCGTTTTGGCCTTCTTTGCACTTATAGGTTCTTGTGTGAGAACAGGCGGTTGATCTAATTCAGGAATCCTTTTGTCTGATAGTGCATCAAGCTTTCGCACTACACTTCTTAAACCACTTTTGACATCTTCCCCCTTAGATGTAGACTAGGGTGAGGAAGATTCGATCCATGTGCTTGAACTAGATGGGGAGTTATCATACGGCACGAGTGGTGTTTTAATTATAACTCCACCATACCCGACAAAGGGGAAAATGACATCTTTCTTTTGCTCAGAGTCACTGGTAGAATCTTTCGGCATCACTAGTTCTTGTGCCATTAGATTTTCAGGCTCATCCTTAGATTTTGCTTCTTTTAGCAATTTTGCCTGTCTCGCCTTGGCTCTAGCAGTAAAACGATCCAAAGGGATCTCGTCTTGGCTAGACTCCTTATATTCAGCATCTTGAGTGACTGCTTCTGCTTCTCCAATTGTTATAGGTACGACCTTCTTTCGGGAAGACTTTCGAGTAGGACCAGAATGTGCACTTGAAGATGACTTTTGCTTCATTTTAGACTGCCTCTCTTCAACAGGCTTTATTTCGAATCTTTTCTTGCTGAAGGTTCGTCCTTTGGATGAACTCTTGGTTTCTGTGGAAGGAGTTACTGTTGGAACAACTGGTGAAACAACTATTAGGTTTTGAGGAACTAGTGTGGATTGAGTAACTGGTTGGGTTCACTTTGGTCAACTTTCTTCAATCTCCGTGTTTTCCTTTTTGGCAGAGATGTAGGTTCTTCATTCTCAGAACCCTTCTTTCGTTTTGATCTCGCCTTGGGTGGTGCCGGTGTAGTGACTCCCATCTCAAGAACTTTTTGTTTTGCATAACCAAGAGGCATAGACTTCATATGGCACATTTTAGGTCCAATGGGTGATCTTTATCTAAGAGGAACTTCTTTTGAGTACAACAATCTGCCGATCATGAAACCGAAACTGACATTCCTTTTGAAGTCTCTATTCACTTTGTTTCCAGAAGTCACATTTGATTTCAAGAAGTCAAAAACAATGTTTGACCATTCAACCTTATACTCATGAAGAAATGCATGGAGCATCTTCAGTTTTTCAGTTGCGTTATCATCAGTGCCAAATGTTTTGTGTTCCACAATCTTATTGAGGATGTCGATGGTGTACTCATAATCCATCTTAAAGGATTTCTTTTTGATCGGAAATTTAATCTCAGGTGGAGATTGCTTGTTGCGAATGCTTTCATAGAAAGCAACCTAATCATACACATATTGTGAGAAATCAGTGTGGTATGATTCATCCCTATATGGAAAATCAAAAGCTTTTCGAATATCGGCAGGAGTGATCGTCAAATTTATGCCCTTTACCATAGAGGTAATCTTTTTGACGTGTGCCACACTGTTATCTTCAGGAATCCGAGCGTTGAGATAGAACTCAGTCGCGTCATATGAATGAAAAGCTTGATACATGTAGGTGACAAAATTGTACAGACCGCTGTTGTGAAGATAGGTGACGATCGAATCTCCAAATTGTTTATCCAGGACATATTGTCTGAACCCATGTATGTCAAGTATGGATCTAGGTTTCACAAAAGATTCGCGAGATTGAATAAACTCCGTATCATGAATGGGATAATCTGGAACCGGCATATCCTCGATAGTTTTGTTTATTGGTTTAGAGGTTTTAGAGGATTTGGGGTTGGTGGAAGAGGTTTTCGCCATTGTTGAGAAAAGTTTGAGAGGTTGAGAGGTTTTGGGATTTTGGAGAGGGGTGGTTTTGGAGAAGATTAAGAGTGTGGAGGAAGAAACAAATGATGGGGTTTGGTGGGGTAAAACCAGGTCGGATGATCTAAAGTGGATTACCCATATTCGTATTGAATTGTTGAGGATAAAAACCATAAATGCCCTTTGAATAACTGATAATTTAAGGCTTTTTAAGGTAATGCACTGTTCAAGTTCTACTAGTAGTGCAAAAATCATATCAAAATCATGATACCCAATTTAATGAGTGAGAAATACACTCGAGTATAGGACAGCGGCATTTAATGGTTGTCCTTTCGTCTGCTCCACTACATGCTTTATGGGGTAGTGGATTGGTTTTCCCGCCCACACGATCTTCTACCACTACTTTCATTGAACGGATGAGGCGTTTTATTCAAATAAATAATAAAAGCGTTAGAATATATATGAAGATCAATATTATTTGTCAGATGAGATTATTTGATCTTGGTTGATTTCCTTCTCAATTAAATGAATCAAATAAAGATTCATTTAAGAGATTTGAGCGACTCCATGAGATATCTTGGTCGAGAGTTTGTGTAACACGAATCAAATAAAGTTTCGTGAAAACACATATCAAAAGAATATTCAAACACGAAAGATAACTTATGATTGCATAAAAAGAAACACAACCATTATTGAAAGCATGACAGATAAGCACAACCAGGCTTCAAACCTAACACAAAAGATTACAACTTCATTTGACCATCACTAGGAAATTACTTATTTCCCTTTCCTTTCGAGGTTTTGCTAGGTGCAGCCTTTTTCAGAGAATTTTTGAAGCACTGGAAGGCAAGATAGTCCTTGATAGGTCAATTCATGCTTCCATCTGACTTAGATGGTTCATTTTGTCTTTCATGTTCAGCTTCAGAATCTTCATCATATACCACATCACTGTCCATATAGGTTTCAAGAAATTTTAGGTAATCCGGGTTGTAGTACTTGGAGCTGTCATCTTCTGTAACAGGTGGTGGTGCTTCTTTTTCATCTTCTTGTGGTGGTGCATCTTCTGTGATGAAGCCCTCTGTCCATGGATATTCATCATAATCAGAAGATATGTCCATTGGCCATTTTGTGTTGTTTATAGGGTAGAAATCGCCATGTTCTTCCTGTATCTTGAGTTGTATCTCCTTTTTTTCCTTTTAACGGTGTTTCTAGTGAGATATCTTCTTGGAAACATAGAACCTTTCTTCTTGTTATCCATTGCTATTTGTTTCAAGAGGCGTGATTTTCTCAAAGGCTGATCTCTCCTTTTATAGCCACAAAAGTTGGATCACGAGTGATGGAATTTAGTGACCATTGAATGACCATTCAATGCCTTGGTCAGTTATGATTACTTCAAGGACCGAGAATTTCTTCACCGCATTGATTATTTTTTTATAACTTCCGAATGAGTGAGCATATTAATGTCCTTGGAGTATGCCAAATGTCATTAACTTATTTGACCATTTAGAGTACCATGATTATCCATGAATCTTTCCAAAGTCATGGAGTGATTATAACTTGGTCTGATATTTCTGAAAGATTCGTGCATGGTTACTTTCGAACAACAATCGTTCAATCTTAACAGGATGAAAGTGAACCAGAGATATCATAGTTTTATTTTATTGAATGACCAAGACGAAAGAGGAGGAAGTACAACATCCATTTATTCAAGGAGCATAATGAAACCACTCATTTTTCTTCTTGCTTGTGGCGGTTGACTTAAGAGGTGTGTGAAGAGCTGATGGTGTACCAGGAGAGGAGTAGTCGAAACTATCACTGTCTTCTTCGCAAAGAAACCTTTGACTTTCGTCAAACAGTTCAACATATTCGTCAAGCTCAGCTGAGGTTAGAGTTAGGTGCTCGAGGTTCAGAACCTGGGCTTTGAAGGGGTTGAACATGAAAGAATTCCTCTTCAAGTCTTGGTTCTTCCTTAATGAGAGGTGGAGAGGGAGTCTTTGTTTGTACCGTTGGTAGAAAACACAAATAATAATCAAAAATAAGATTATTATTTTTCTGGAAATAAGGGAAGAAAAGATGAAGAAATTTGGCTAGTGTTTGGTGTTGGGTTTTTGCAAGAGTCAAGTAAGCACTCTTTCCTTAAAACCTTATTTCCCACCTCCCAAGGATGCTAGGAGCGTTGTGGCCTAGGCTTCCCAAGATAAAACTTGCTAATGATTCAATGTTTGGGCACTCAAACAAGGAATCCGGCGAGCAAGACAATGGCTATGAACACAGTAGGCCAAGAAAGAGTAGAAGCAGAGAGGTTTTGAAGCTGAAAAAACGAACTTTCGTGTTCTATGTTTCTGTGCAGTGTTCTTGCTGTTCTCACAGTGTGTAAAACTCTACTGCCTCTACCCTCTCTTATATAGGGTTGAAGGAGCCAATAGCCTTTATTATGGCAATTAAAAATGACATTAAAGCTGCCTTCCAACAGCTATAACAGTAGGCCACTACCTGGGAATTGAATTCAGAATTCAAAAATTGGAATTAATAGACAATTAATTCCGTAACAGATGAATTCAATCCCCTCAACAGTCAGAACTTTCGGGTTCCAGACCGTTAGCGTACAGGGTTCGGTCTCAACTTTCGACCTCACCCAGTTTCGGCCCTTGCACCTCTCGTGGACTCTGTTGCACAAGAGTTGTGCTCTCGGTGCACCACAACCTCTCGTGCTCTCTTGTAGCACGAGAGTAGGTGGCTGTTGCACGAGAGTTTTGCTCTCGGTGCACCACAACCTCTCATGCTCTCTTGTAGCACGAGAGTAGGTGCTCTCGGTTCGGTTCTGGCCAAACCAAGTGGCTATAGCAGTTGGAAAATAACTAAGTGGCTATAGCAGTTGGAAAATGATACCGAAGTTTGGCATAACTTAGCCCGCAAGGCCAGCCAATTTCCGGACGACATTCGTGCCCCCAGGTGCCGGTGCACACAAGCTCGGGCTTGTATTAAGCCTTTTTTCAATCTCTGCTAGTTGGAATTTGATTTGCACCCACCCCCCCCCCCCTCGGCGCGAGAGAGCCTCTATGCTATACAATTCTACAAGCTTCAAAAGAGCTCTTGTATATAAGGGGGGAAAATCTTCATTCCAAAGCAATGTGGGACAAAAGCTCACTTTTTCCCTTCATTTTCCAACTCAAATGGGTCTACTTTGAGAATCAATATCTCATTCACCCATTATCCGTTTTGAGCGTACAATATATCAATCTCTTCGTCTCACTACGAAGTATCTGAATCCACTTTGACCCGACCCAAATCGGAAGTGGACCCCATTGATAATTGTACCACAAAATAGCCACTTAACATGCCATTTTATGCCATTTTAAGCTATTTTTTCCAACAATCCCCCACATGAATGAAAAATTGATTTTCGGGGTATTTTGAAATCGGGAACAACTGTGATCAAACGGTCGATCCTTGCATAAGATAGGTAGGGAGTCACTATAACCTTTGAACCTTCCCTCGTAAAGACATGTTTACTCTACTGGCTGTACGGTAGAACGCGATGTCTTTGAACCGACTGCCATTTGTGTAGACGATGACATATCTCACACAGGAATCTCCCAACCATGCTCTTGCTCTCATGAGTGTGCCCGTTTTGGTCGTGGGTCACCGTTCCTGGTTCTGCGAGAGTTTCTAAAGAATTGTGCCCAACAATTCTCCTTTGAAGCGACCCTCACTTCTCTCTAACATAGCTGATTCTTTCTCGAGTATCCCGCATACTCAAGAATCATTAAAGCATTAACATGCTAGCCTTTTGCGGGAGTCACTTTTTTAACGAGGAGTGGTAGGGAGTCCGAGACCCCCACAGTGACGCGCTCCGTTCCATAATTTAGTTGTCCCATTGAACCTAGATGCCAGCTAGGTTGGGTATCCACTATAGAACTTTTTAGTCCAAGGGCATTAGACCCATTCCTTGTGTCAACTTCTCCACAACTTCTCTTCCTAACCCTTTGGTCAGCGGATCCGCTATATTGTCTTTTGACTTTATGTAGTCAATCGAGACAACACCAGTTGTGAGTAGTTGTCTAATGGTATTATGTCTACGACGCACGTGTCTAGACTTACCATTATACATATGACTCTGTACTCTCCCAATTGTGGCTTGACTATCGCAATGCACACATATTGGAGGTACCGGTCTTTCCCAATTAGGAATATCCTCTATAAAATGGCGTAGCCATTCAGCCTCTTCAAAACCTTTGTCCAAGGTTATCAGCTCAGTTTCCATCGTGGATCTAGCTATCACAGTTTGCTTAGAGGATTTCCACGCAACGGCTGCACCGGCTAGTGTAAACACGTAGCCACTCGTGGACTTAGAGTCCTTAATATCAGATATCCAGTTCGCGTCGCTATACCCTTCAAGTACAGCGGGATATCTCCCGTAGTGCAGTCCAAGATCACGAGTATACCTCAAGTATCTCATAACCTTTACTATTGCCTTCTAGTGCATAGCACCGGGGTTACTCGTATATCTACTGAGTTTACTAACCGCATAGGCAATATCCGGCCTAGTACAGCTCATAAGATACATCAAACTACCAATGACCTGAGCATATTCCACTTGTGAAATACCTTCTCCGTGGTTCTTGGTTAGATGAATGTTTGTATCAAATGGTGTCCTAGCCACTTGACTATCATCCTTGTTAAATTTCTCAAGGATTTTGTCAATATAATGTGATTGACTCAACACGAGACCATCAGGTCTTCTAATGATTCTAATCCCGAGGATTAAATCAGCCAAACCCATATCCTTCATGTCAAATCTTGCATTTAACATGTTTTTGGTAGACTTGATCATCCGATCATTACTACTAACGATGAGAATATCATCGACATATAAACAAAGGATGACGTAGCCGTCTATCGTTTCCTTAACGTAGACGCATTTGTCACTTTCGTTTATTTTAAACCCGTTAGTTAAAATCGCATGGTCAAACTTCTCGTGCCACTGCTTAGGCGCTTGTTTTAAACCATAGAGCGATTTAACCAACTTACACACTTTCCTCTGTTGGCCCGGAACCACGAACCCTTCGAGTTGTTCCATATAGATTTCCTCATCTAATTCGCCATTTAGGAAAGCGGTTTTCACATCCATTTGATGAACTTCCAAGTTCCGCAACGCAGCTATGGCAAGTATCATCCTAATGGAGTTTATTCTCGTCACGGGAGAATACGTGTCGAAGTAATCGAGGCCCTCGCATTGCCTGTAACCCTTGATTACAAGCCTAGCCTTATACTTCTCGATGGAACCGTCCGGTTTCATCTTCCTTTTAAAGACCCACTTGGATCCTAAGGGTTTACTACCCAGAGGAAGATCAACCAGTTCCCAAATGTGATTCTGTAGAATAGAATCCACTTCACTTTTTATAGCCTCTTTCCACATTGGTCTTTCCATAGAAGTCACAGCTTCTACATACGTTCGAGGCTCGTTCTCTATCAAACAAGATAGAAAATCGGGTTCATTTTCTAATAAACAAGTTAGAGTACCCGAATCGTACTCTAACAAGTAAGTTAGAAAATCAGGACCGAATGATTTTCCAACTCTCGCCTGCTTACTGCGTCTCGGCTCGAGCTCGGGTTCTCTCTTGGATTCCCCACTATCATTATCCATAGTTTCGTCAAACGTTCGTTTTGACGTACTCGGTCCCTCATTGGACCTACAAGGAAATATATTTTCAAAGAAATATGCGTTCCTTGATTCTATTACCGTGTTCTCGTGTACATCCGGATTATTGGACTCGTGTACTAAGAACCGATAAGCACTACTATTATGTGCATAGCCAATAAAGATACAGTCCACCGTCTTAGGACCTATCTTTACTTTTTTAGGTGTTGGCACCAACACTTTGGCAAGACACCCCCACACTTTCAGGTACTGGTAGGAAGGTTTCCTACCGTTCCACAGCTCATAAGGAGTCTTATCGAGCTTCTTTCGGGGTACCTTGTTCAAAAGGTAGTTACTTGTCAAAATCGCCTCACCCCATGCATCTTGAGGTAGACCCGAACTTATAAGCATCGCATTCATCATATCTTTCAATGTACGATTCTTTCGTTCCGCAACACCGTTTGATTGAGGTGAGTAAGGTGCAGTACGCTCGTGTATTATCCCTACACTCGCACAGAAGTCACCAATAGGTGCTTCGTACTCACCACCTCGATCGCTTCTAACCTTCTTAATTCTCCGATTAAGTTGGTTTTCCACTTCATTCTTATAAAGAACGAATTTATCAACGGCTTCATCTTTGCTCTTAAGCAAATACACATAGCAGTATCGTGTGCTATCGTCGATAAATGTGATAAAATACTTATTACCACCTCTCGTTTGTATCGATCTAAAATCGCACAAATCACTATGGATTAATTCTAGTGGTTCAGTTTCCCTTTCAACCGATTTGAAAGGTACTTTCTTTAGTTTTGCCTCAACACAAATTTCACACTTGTTATTTGTGTCAATATTAAAGTTAGGAATATGGTCCATGTTAATTAATCTACGCATAGAATTAAAGTTAACATGACCTAGTCTACCATGCCATAAATTGGAAGACTCAAGCAAGTAAACAGAATTAACTTTGTTTTTATTGATAACAGGAATTACACTGAGCTTAAGGAGCCCATCAGTTACATATCCTTTACCAACAAACATCCCTAACTTGGACAAAACTACTTTGTCTGACTCGAACACCATGCGAAAGCCATGCTTGTTCAACAGAGAGCCAGACACAAGATTCTTCCTCAGCCCAGGAACATACAGCACGTTGTTCAACGTTAGTTCCTTCCCGGAAGTCATCTTCAGAACCACCTTGCCCATGCCTTCCACAGCAGACTAAGCAGAGTTTCCCATCCACACCTTTTCACCATTAACGGTCTCAAAGGTGTTGAACATCTCTCGGTTGCAACACAAGTGCCTGGTTGCACCGGTATCAATGAACCACTCACGAGGGTTTGAGCCCACGAGGTTCATCTCGGCCACCATAGCCGAAAGGCTAATCTCGACCTCCTTCTGACTGCTATCTCCAACAACATTGGCTTCAGAACTCTTGTTCTTCTTCCTTGGAGCCTTGCATTCAGATGCTCTGTGGCCATGCTTGCCACAATTGTAGCATTCACCAGGAAACTTGTTCTTGGTAACGCCACCTTTTGGACCTAGCTTTCGCTTGTCCTTCTTGTTCCTCTTGGAGCTCTTACCGTGCTCCACAACGTTGGCCTTAGCGCCAACAACAATAGGAACTTTCCTATCATTCGTCCTGTTCCCTTCCTCAATCCTGAGTCGCTGGATCAGGTCCTCCAGATTCATCTCCTTTCGCTTATGCTTAAGGTAGTTCTTGAAGTCCTTCCAACCTGGAGGCAACAAATGGATCACAGATCCCACTTGGAAGGCTTCACTTAGCACCATGCCCTCGTCACGGATTTCATCAAAGATTAATTGCAAATCTTCTACCTGACTTAGCACGGTCTTTGAATCAACCATTTTGAAGTCGAGGAATCGGCCAACTACAAATTTCTTTGAGCCGGCATCCTCACTTCGGTATTTGTGATCCAAAGCTTCCCACAACGCTTTTGATGTGCTTATCTTTCGATATACATCATATAGCGTGTCACACAATCCATTCAGGATGTAGTTTTGGCAAAGGAAGTCCGAATCCTTCCAATAGCCAACTGCCATCACGGATTGTGCATCTTGTTCCTTCAACTCGGGAACCTTCTCAGACAAGAACCTCGCCAAGCCGAGAGTTGCTAGGTAGAACAACATTTTCTGTTGCCACCTCTTGAAGTTCGAACCAACACCGGTGAACTTCTCTGGCTTTTCAGCCGAACCACTCGGTACCGAAGGTACCTGATAGGCATATTTTACATTCATATTTTAGGTACATTTTTTATAATAATTTTGCATTAATTATTTAATGTTATCTAATAATTAGTTCATTTTATATAATATATAATCTATTCTTATATAATATATTATATATATATATATATATATATATATATATATATATATATATATATATATATATAGATATGTTTGGTCCATTGTTAATCGCTTAGCACAAAAAGACAAAACAAACTTTAAACAATACATCTATGTTTCTTATTTCCTTCATCTTTTCATGCAGTAAACACGTACGGAGCGGAACTTCGCTATTCAGACTACAAGCAACAATTCCGGAAGACCATGTCCAGCAGCGAGAAAAATTAGCAAAATTGGATGGTTGAAATTCATTTGGCCTATTTTTAGAATGCTATAAATAGTAGGAGTTTCCTTTTGTAAATCGTTCATTCTTGGTTCATTCTTCCCTCCTCTATAGTATTCGTTGAAGTTGTTATCAATGTCCATTTGTGGCTAATTTCTAGTTGGTTTAGTGAATTGAAGCCCCGGAGTTCATAACGCTGTAAGGTTATTTATTTATTTTTATTATATAATTTTTATGCATTTGGGTATTAAATATTCTTCTAAGTTATTTGAATAGTTGTATCATTTAATTGCTAGGGAGGCCTACTAGTTATTTACTTGATATAATTATTTGCTATATTAGATAATGTTGTGCTACAAATTATTCTAATATTCAGTAGCAACTGGGTTAATTATTGACGGCTTAGTGATAATTGGACTCGGGTAGAATATTTTCCTAAATTAAATGCAACCGCTTGTGCTTGTGTTATTTAGTTTGTCGGTTTTCCTAGTTCCTATTGCTGCTATTAAATTAAATCTATAGCGCTTGTCTTAGGTTATTTAGTAGTTAGGGGTAATTAAACCGCTTGTGCTTTATTTACCTACAACTAAGGGAAAACAGAAAGGAAATAATTTCACGACAAATATTCAATTGCATATTAATTACTTTACTAATCAATGATCAGTGTTGAATTCCGGTGGTTGATCTTTACTAACCAAGGTTTCTTATTATAAGTGTTTTCGATATATTATTTTCATTGCTTTATTCGTTCAGTTAAATTACTTGTTTATTTAAATTCTCTTTTAATTGATCTTTATTTTCGATATATTCCAAACCCCCCTTCCTTTAATTTGAGCACATATTTTAAACTAGTTACTCCTCGTGGGATCGATCCTTACTCCCGCTACTACGTTTGTAAGGTTTTAATTTGGGAGCCTACGACAGCTCACCAAATTTTGGCGCCGTTGCCGGGGAGATTATCTTGTTTATTTTGTGTTTATTTAATTATTTATTTGTTTATTTGTTTTTCTCGTTAATTTGTCCCAAAAAATTTTTAAAAAAAAAAATCTTTTTCTTTCGTTACTTTTACATAATTGCTGCAATATATTTTGTTTTTGTTTATGCCTATAACTCGATCTGCTAACAAAGAAGTCCTCCCATACAATCCAGAAATTGAAAGAACTGTACGCAGGTGGAGGAAACAAGCTTTGAGCAAATTGGAGTTTAGTGATCTGGCTACCGATTCTATCAATTCTAATTTAGAAGAGGAACCCATGGCTCAAAATCGGACTTTAAAAGAGCTTGGAGCACCAAATTTAGATCACCAACCTTTATGCATCACTTTCCCTGCTGTGGATGCTAATGTCCAATTTGAATTAAAATCTGGATTAATTCATCTTTTGCCTTCTTTTCATGGACTTGCAGGTGAAGACCCTCACAAGCACTTGAAGGAATTCCATGTGGTGTGTTAAAGTATGAAACCCACAGGGGTTACTGAAGAACAAATCAAGTTGAGAGCCTTCCCATTTTCTTTGAAAGATTCAGCGAAGGATTGGCTATATTATTTACCTTCCGGAAGCATCACCACATGGAATAACTTAAAGACACTATTCCTTGAAAAATATTTCCCAGCTTCAAGGGCGGCCAACATTAGAAAGGAAATATGTGGTATACGGCAAAACAATGGAGAGTCATTGTATGAATATTGGGAGCGTTTCAAAATGCTTTGTGCAAGCTGCCCACACCATCAAATTAGTGAGCAATTACTCATTCAGTACTTTTATGAAGGACTTTTTCCAATAGATAGAAGCATGATTGATGCTGCAAGCGGTGGTGCTTTAGTTGACAAGACACCAGACGCTGCAAGAACTCTAATTGCGAACATGGCTGCAAATTCTCAACAGTTTGGCAATAGAATAGTCCAACCGTCTAAGCATGTGAATGAGGTAAATATTTCTGCTCTTGAACAACAAATTTCTGGTTTAACTACTCTTGTCCGTCAATTAGCAGTAGGCAATATGCAAACTGTAAAAGCATGTGGAATTTGCTCGGTAGTTGGGCATCAAACTGATGCCTGCCCAACTCTTCAAGAAGAACCTATTGAACAAGTTAACATGGCTGGAGGTTTTCCTGGACAACCTCAAGGTAAGTATGATCCGTTCTCCAATACATATAATCCTGGATGGAGGGATCACCCAAACCTTAGCTATGGGAACTCACAAGGGAACCAGTTTGTTCAGAATCGTTCTAATTTTCAACAGTATAGACAACCATTTCCTTCAAGACAACAACCGACCCAAAACTTTAGCTCAGGTACGAATCTAGAAGATATTGTTAAATCTCTTGCTACTAACACTTTGCAGTTTCAACAAGAAACACAACTATTCCAACAAGAGACAAGAGCTAGTATTCAAGAAACAAAGGCTAGCATTCAAAACTTGGAAAGACAAATGGGCCAACTTGCAACTACGGTTAATCGGTTGGAAGCACAGAGTTCTGGCAAATTACCCTCTCAAACGGTTGTTAATCCTAAAGAGAAAGTAAGTGCAATTAGTGTTGAAAGTATGTCGCTAGAAAATAATGTTGATTTAAATAAGGAAATAAGTGCAGGAATCATTGCCAACAATAAAGAGAAGTCTCAAGGTAAGCTTTCTTCTTTTTCTGATTATGAACCAGTACCCCCATTTCCTCAAGCTCTTTTAGAACCAATAAGAGGAAACTCAAATAATGATCTGTATGAGACCTTTCGTGAATGTGATGCTAATAAACCACTTTTAGATTCTATGGAAAAAGTACATCGCTATGCAAATTTTCTAAAAGAGGTACGCACTATGAAAAAGAAATGAAATAATGAAAAAATTGAGAAAGTGAAAGTGCAAGAGAATGTCTCTATGGCTAGTCAAAGCAATCTTCCTGAAAAGTGCAAAGACCCAGGTATGTTTACTATTCCATGCATGATAAGTGGGGTGAAATTTGAAAATGCTATGTTAGATTTAGGAGCTTCTATTAATGTCATGCCATATTCTGTTTATGCTTCTTTAAATCTTGGACCCCTGAATAAATCTAGTATAATAATTCAATTGGCTGATGGATCTACTACATATCCTAGGGGTGTGATTGAGGATTTTATTGTTGAAGTTGATAACTTGGTTTTTCCTGCTGATTTTTATGTGCTTGATATGGAAAATAATAATCATATTTTGTTAGGATTGGCCATTCTTAAAAACTGCGAAAACTAAAATTGATATTCATAGTGGTATGCTTACTATGGAGTCTAATGGTAAACTTGTGACTTTTAATATTCATGATACCATGAAATCTCCTAGTGATGATAATTTTGCAATTTTTGTTGATTCTTTGAAACTTGTTAACTTTGATGAAATTGCGTCTAATGAAAGCAAAGAAGAAAATAATAATAAATCATCTTTGAGTACTAGTCTGCATGAAGGGATTGTTTCTTTGAATACTCATAATCATCGAAGGTACTCAAAAAGACGATGGAAATTTAAAGAAATATCATAAGTCGAGCCAAAGACGATAAACAAAGGCGCTGCTTGGGAGGCAACCTAAGGTGTGTTTGTTCCATTTTTTTTTTCTTTTATTCCATATTCTCATTCAATAACCCTTTTTCTGTGCTTTTTTATTCAACATTGAGGACACTATTGATAATAAGTGTGGGGGGAGGGAATTTAGTTTTATTATTTGTTTGCTTGTGTCAAAATTTTCAAAAATTTTCAAAAAATATTTTACTAGTATTTTATGCAAAATAAGTATTATTTTGAAAAAAAAATTTATTATATTTTTTTCCCTTCTTGGAATTCATAATATGATTGAATAACTAGTTTGGCAAATTGTGATTAGTTTGTTAGCATTTCTTGTTTGATATGTAGTGGCTATATTAAGTAAGCAATAAACCTGTGAGTGTTTTGAGCCATTGACCGACACTTCGGTCTTAATTTCTTTCTATAGTGCGCTGTCTTCCATAATTTTGTTTCTCTAGAACTTGCCTTGATTCTCTTTTAAAGCTAATTAGACCATGCATGATTCAAGTGTGATTAAGGCCATTATTTGATCTTGAGCCTCACTAGCCAAATAACCGGTTTGTCCTATGAATTATTTCCCTTTGTTAACCCACTTTGAGCTTTATGGCCATTCTTTTCCTTATTTTGAACCACATTACAAACCTTTTATATCTAAAAATAATACATTGACCTAGCTGGATAACTAGGGGAGCAAATTTTGAATTATTCTTGTATTGTGCGTGAGGTTATGAAGAATAAGTGTGGGGGAGGTCACATACTTCTGTTGATATGATTGAGAATGAGGTGAGTTGTACCTTCATTACCGATCTGTCGCTGGTGTTCTATGAAAAAGAAAACGAAGAAAATTCATTATTCCAAAAAAAATATGGAGACTGAAAAAATGAAGAAATGGGAGAAATGATGAATGTATTTTGAAAAAAATGTTGCTGAAATTTATGAGAAAAAATGAGAAAGAATCAGCAGTTTGTTTTGAGTCTGAAGTTATCTCTGAATAAATGAAGAAGGGGAAATTCTGGTAATACTGAGGAAGCATTCTATATTTTTGAGAATGATACTTAAAGTGTCAATGAGAAATGTTTTGAATGGAAATTGAGGGTGTTGGATTATTTGTACTTATTTGCTACTCTAGTTTGAAGCCTATGCTTAAGTTACTTTCCTAAAAATTCCATACCTTTACCCTAGCCCCATTACAACCTGTGAAAAGTCCTTATGATTTGTGTCATGCATGACTCTTGTAGTGGTGATTGAGAAGATATGCAAGCCTATGGTAGAACAATTTTATAGGAATGAACTTGAGCGAAATCTATACCCATCAAACACTTGAGTGATGAGTGATATTCCTGTGAGGGCTTACTTATTTAGTTTTCTTCATTTTCAAATAGGAATGCTAACTTATTAATTGCAGGGTGCTTCAGATTGTTGTTCATGATATGTTATGAGTTTTGGGAATTTCATTTCAATTTATTTTGCAAATAATGTTTTTGCTTGGGGACAAGCAAACGTTTTAGTGTGGGGAAATTTGATAGGCATATTTTACATTCATATTTTAGGTACATTTTTTATAATAATTTTGCATTAATTATTTAATGTTATCTAATAATTAGTTCATTTTATATAATATATAATCTATTCTTATATAATATATATTATATATATATATATATATATATATATATATATATATATATATATATATATATATATATATATATATATATATATATTATGAATTCTAATAGTTTTAACTATTATTATTATTATTATTATTATTATTATTATTATTATTATTATTATATATATATATATATATATATATATGTTTGGTCCATTGTTAATCGCTTAGCACAAAAAGACAAAACAAACTTTAAACAATACATCTATGTTTCTTATTTCCTTTATCTTTTCATGCAGTAAACACGTACGGAGCGGAACTTCGCTATTCAGACTACAAGCAACAATTCCGGAAGACCATGTCCAGCAGCGAGAAAAATTAGCAAAATTGGATGGTTGAAATTCATTTGGCCTATTTTTAGAATGCTATAAATAGTAGGAGTTTCCTTTTGTAAATCGTTCATTCTTGGTTCATTCTTCCCTCCTCTATAGTATTCGTTGAAGTTGTTATCAATGTCCATTTGTGGCTAATTTCTAGTTGGTTTAGTGAATTGAAGCCCCGGAGTTCATAACGCTGTAAGGTTATTTATTTATTTTTATTATATAATTTTTATGCATTTGGGTATTAAATATTCTTCTAAGTTATTTGAATAGTTGTATCATTTAATTGCTAGGGAGGCCTACTAGTTATTTACTTGATATAATTATTTGCTATATTAGATAATGTTGTGCTACAAATTATTCTAATATTCAGTAGCAACTGGGTTAATTATTGACGGCTTAGTGATAATTGGACTCGGGTAGAATATTTTCCTAAATTAAATGCAACCGCTTGTGCTTGTGTTATTTAGTTTGTCGGTTTTCCTAGTTCCTATTGCTGCTATTAAATTAAATCTATAGCGCTTGTCTTAGGTTATTTAGTAGTTAGGGGTAATTAAACCGCTTGTGCTTTATTTACCTACAACTAAGGGAAAACAGAAAGGAAATAATTTCACGACAAATATTCAATTGCATATTAATTACTTTATTAATCAATGATCAATGTTGAATTCCGGTGGTGGATCTTTACTAACCAAGGTTTTTTATTATAAGTGTTTTCGATATATTATTTTCATTGCTTTATTCGTTCAGTTAAATTACTTGTTTATTTAAATTCTCTTTTAATTGATCTTTATTTTCGATATATTCCAAACCCCCCTTCCTTTAATTTGAGCACATATTTTAAACTAGTTACTCCTCGTGGGATCGATCCTTACTCCCGCTACTACGTTTGTAAGGTTTTAATTTGGGAGCCTACGACAGCTCACCAGTACCCAAGACATGGGAATATATCCCTCAGTGCTCCCACCATCTTGTGAACCAACGTTCACTGGTGTAGCTTGGGAATTAGCAACATTGTTGTCATTCCCTCCACTGTTATCCGCAACAACGTTATTGTTGCCGTTTCTTCCATTGTTGTCCGCAACAACGTTATCCTCCCCATCAATTGGCAGTACGGGATGCTCCATTTTTCTTCAAGGAAATTCGGAGAAAACCACCAACGGGAAAACAAATGATAAGGTTTTAAGACTGTTGGTACCGTTGGTAGAAAACACAAATAATAATCAAAAATAAGATTATTATTTTTCTGGAAATAAGGGAAGAAAAGATGAAAAAAGTTGGCTAGTGTTTGGTGTTGGGTTTTTGCAAGAGTCAAGTAAGCACTCTTTCCTTAAAACCGTATTTGCCACCTCCCAAGGATGCTAGGAGCGTTGTGGCCTAGGCTTCCCAGGATAAAACTTGCTAATGATTCAATGTTTGAGCACTCAAACAACGAATCCGGCGAGCAAGACAATGGCTATGAACACAGTAGGCCAAGAAAGAGTAGAAGCAGAGAGGTTTTGAAGCTGAAAAAACGAACTTTCGTGTTCTATGTTTCTGTGCAGTGTTCTTGCTGTTCTCACAGTGTGTAAAACTCTACTGCCTCTACCCTCTCTTATATAGGGTTGAAGGAGCCAATAGCCTTTATTATGGAAATTAAAAATGACATTAAAGCTGCCTTCCAACAGCTATAACAGCAGGCCACTACCTGGGAATTGAATTCAGAATTCAAAAATTGGAATTAATAGACAATTAATTCCGTAACAGATGAATTCAATCCCCTCAACAGTCAGAACTTTCGGGTTCCAGACCGTTAGCTTACAGGGTTCGGTCTCAACTTTCGACCTCACCCAGTTTCGGACTTTCGGGTTCCAGACCGTTAGCTTACAGGGTTCGGTCTCAACTTTCGACCTCACCCAGTTTCGGCCCTTGCACCTCTCGTGGACTCTGTTGCACGAGAGTACGGCTGTTGCACGAGAGTTTTGCTCTCGGTGCACCACAACCTCTCGTGGTCTCTTGTAGCACGAGAGTAGGTGGCGTGCTCTCTTGTAGCACGAGAGTAGAATGATACCGAAGTTTGGCATAACTTAGCTCGCAAGGCCAGCCAATTTCCGGACGACATTCGTGCCCCCCGATGGCGGCGCACACGAGCTCGGGCTTGTATCAAGCCTTTTTTCAATCTCTGCTAGTTGGAATTTGATTTGCACCCCCCCCCCCCCCACCGCGCGAGAGAGCCTCTATGCTATACAATTCTACAAGCTTCAAAAGAGCTCGTGTATATAAGGGGGGAAAATCTTCATTCCAAAGCAATGTGGGACAAAAGCTCACTTTTTCCCTTCATTTTCCAACTCAAATGGGTCCACTTTGAGAATCAATATCTCATTCACCCATTATCCGTTTTGAGTGTACAATATATCAATCTCTTCGTCTCACTACGAAGTATCCGAATCCACTTTGACCCGACCCAAATTGGAAGTGGACCCCACTGATAATTGTACTACAAAATAGCCACTTAACATGCCATTTTATGCCATTTTAAGCTATTTTTTCCAACAGTCTTTTCATCATCTGATGAGATGATGACAGGTTTGTGTGATCCTTCACCCGGTATTGACTTCTTTCTGAACTTTTCTCTCATTTATTTCCACGCCATCCTTCGGTAGAACTTCTTTTTCGCCCCCCGATCGGAAGTTTCGATCACCTTTTCTTTTCCTTTGCTGTTATCCATACTTGCAAACAAAGCTACACAAAAAAGATGTAAAATGAAAGTTAGTGTGATTTCTACTTCATGGCAATGCCTCCTTTTATAGTAAGAAATCGAATCTCTTCCTTCATGTTGGGATAGGCAAAAGATGTTCTTCTACATTGTCCAATGAATATTTCTCGGAATCTTTCGAGAATATTGATAGTAGGCGTGCCAAAAAGAAAGGCTTTGATGAAATGTGTGACACCCTGGAATTTATTCTCGAAAGGCAAATTGATTTTTTCCCAAATATTTCCTAAGAATGAATTTAATTCTCCTACTTACACTTTTGATCTCCTATGACTTTTGCCATAAATCTAGCTATGGGATTTATTTTGGCCCATTCCCTTACGCTCTTGAAAGGAATTATTTATTTTGACTCTATTAAATATCTTATTGGACCTTAAAATAAACATAAATATATATTTATCCTAGCGGGCAATTTGCCACCCACCAGCCCCCCTTGTTCCTCGTGGGTAGTTTTGGCGGGCACTTTAGGCCCCGCCCAAACCGCCCACTGGTACGTTTTGTTGATTCCATGATTTGTTGTTTTTCGTGTGTTTGTGAGTATTTATTGATGTTTCGTAAGTCTAGAGCGGTGTATTATGAATCCAGTGGTTAGGATTTAGAGTCTTGAGTCGTGATTAATATCCAATGCTATTCGTTGGATTATTTGATGAAGTTTATGATGTTCATATGAATCCTTGTGATTTCTCTTTGACTTGTGTATTAGCATGTTGTTTCTTGATGCTAGTATGATTCCTTGCGATAACCTTTGCTTGATCCTTGATTGAGTTGATAACATGAGCTTATCTATTCGTTGTGACACTTTGTTGGAATCCGTTGTCGTTGAGCCTTTGTCTTTGGAATACCCTTCTTGTAATCTCTCTTGATATCCGTTTGAACTATCGTTGTGAGCTTGTACTCTTGTTGTATCTTATTCTTGAAAATTCCATGAATTGAGCTATTGATTGAGCTTATTTGTTGTTGAATACACTTCTTGTGGAATCTATTCCTTTGCTTTATCTCCTATGATTCCTTGTGTATTGAACTCTTGTTGTGATGATTGAGCTAGAACGGTGGACAGTGTAAGGATTTCTTACAGATTCGAGATGTTGGTTTGACGGACAACCTATTGAAACGTTTCCAGGTTGTCGGACCTATTTCTACTCCTTGGGACTGGACAACCCAATGGGGGTATATACACTTAAGGACTTAGGGCAGCCTCCAAGGGTCTTCGACCCTGCAAAACCACGATTATATCCTGTTGAGTCATTGCAATGACTCCGTGGAATCTTTTGAGATGGTGGTTTACCACAATCGGGTCGTTGCGATGCCCACGCGTGCATCTCTCTTTTTACTTGCTGACTTTGAGCCCTCCACACTGATTCACCATTGATTTGACTTATTGGGATTGATTCTGCGATGTATACTCGTTGATTGTGTCCTTTGTGGACTTGGTAACTTGATATTGATGTTGATTGTATAACCTTGATGAGAACTATCTTTGTGATTGCTATGATTGTTCTTACCTTGATCTTTATTCTTAATCCTTTATCGTTATCTCGTTGATTCAGTCTATTATGTTGATCCTGTGGTCTGATGTGTACTGTTGAGTATATCTCTTGTGTAGTTTGGCCTTGAATCCATTCCTCGTGATTTTACTAATTAGAGTTGATTAGAGATATACTTATGTATTCTCAAGTCTTAAAACTATTTTAAGTATCAAATGTATATCTATGTATGTTTACACATCGGAGTGGGGTTACTTAGCATAATCGCTAACGGTTATTTAAGATGTTTTCAGGTACAGTTAGTCAGTTCGAGAGGCGTAGATGGAGCCTCTATCTAGACTTAGCTTTACCTTTCTAGTGCTTAGATCTTTTGGCCTGTGAGCCACTTTGAATACTGGTGACTTTTTGGATAGTTGGTTTTGTGTAAGCCTGAGCATCTAGGTTTGGATGACTTAGATGTGGCATAACACTCCCTTACGTTATTGTTAGCTTTCGCAAATTTTGAATTATATTGGTTAGACTTTATTTTCATTTCCTAAGTTTAAATGCTTTAAACTTTGCCTAGTTTTGGGGGTGTTACAAAGTGACCTTTCAGCTTAAGCCATTTCGATCACACCCAACTCGTGACGAAGAGATGAAAATCTTCCTTCGCTAAGAGGTTTCGTAAGTATATCAGCGAGTTGAACTTCAGTGTTGACATATTCAAGAGATATGTCCTTCCTTTCAACATGATCACGAATAAAATGATATATGATATCAATATGCTTGGTTCGTGAATGTAACACTGGATTGTGGGTGATGGAAATAGCGCTCGTATATCACATTTGACGGACACATCTCATGCATTTATATCATAATCTTTCAATTGTTGTATCATCCAAAGAATTTGAGCGCAACAACTCCCTGTTGCTATATATTCAGCTTCAACAGTGCTAGTGGCAATGGTGTTTTGCTTTTTGCTGAACCAAGCACGAGTCTTCCCCCTAAGAACTGACATGTTCCAGAGGTACTCTTTCGATCAATTCGGCAACCAACAAAAACAGCATCTGATTATCCAACTTGGACGAAAGATCCTCCTTTCGGGTACCAAAGTCCAACACTTTGCGTTCCCTTAAGTTATCTTAAGATTTTCTTAGCCGCACTTAGATGCCTTTCCTTGGGACAAGATTGAAATCTCGCACATACACCAATAGCAAAAGATATGTCTGGCCTGCTTGCTGTGAGGTATAATAGTGAACCAATGATTCCTCAATATTTGGTTTGATCAACCTTTTTGCCTTCATTATCAATATCCATTCTTAATGAAGTATTCATATGAATCTTTACTGATCTCTTGCCATCAATTGCATACTTCTTAATCAAGTCCCTGGTATACTTAGCTTGATTTATGAAAATTCCATCAGCACATTGTTTAACCTGAAGACCAAGAAAGTAGTTCAACTCTCCCATCATACTCATTTCAAATTTTTTTTGCATAAGCTTGGAAAATTTTTCACATAGATCAGAATTCGTACTTCCAAAGATAATATCGTCCACATATATTTGCACTAACAGAATATGATTTTAATCCTTGATACGAAAGAGAGTTTTATCTACTACTCCTTTCGTGAAACCACGTTCGATAAGAAAACACGATAGTGTGTCAAACCAAGCTCTTGGAGCTTGCTTTAGTTCATATAGAGCTTTTTTTAGCCTGTATACTTTATCATGTTCGGGATCTGAGTGAAAACCAGGTGGTTGTTTGACATACACTTCTTCTTCCAATAATCCATTTAGAAATGCACTTTTAACGTCCATTTGGAAAACTTTGAATTCCTTGAAAACTGCATTTGCTAGAAAAATACGTATGGCTTCCAGTCTAGCAATATGAGTAAAACTTTCATCAAAATCAATATCTTCATCTTGACAATAACCTTTAGCAACCAACCGAGCTTTGTTCCTAACAATAACCCCTTCCTCACTCATTTTATTTCTGAAAACCCATTTGGTTTCGATAACGTTCTAATGAGTAGGTCTTGAAGCTAACTCACTTACATCATTTCTTTCAAATTGATGGAGTTCGTCTTGCATGGAAGTGACCCAATCAGAGTCACTTAAAGCTTTCTCTATAGTCCTTTTCCAATATTTCGTCAAACTTCACATGAATGGACTCTTCGATTACCATAGTTCTCTTGTTAAGAACTCTAAAAGCTTTACTCACAGAAGAGTATCCCATGAACAGTCCTTCATTAGCTCTTTCATCAAATGCTTTTAGATGATTCTTCCCATTATAATGAATAAAACATTTACTCCCAAAGATATGAAAGTAACCTACAATAGGTTTCTTTCCTTTCCATAATTCGTATGGTGTCAATCCATGCGCCTTGTTGAATAAAGTACGATTCTAGGTATAACAAGTTGTATTGGTAGCTTCAGCCCAAAATCGTCTACGTAAACTTGAGTGAGCTATCATGGTTCAAGCTGCTTCTTTCAGAGTTATATTCCTTCTTTCGACAACTCCATTCTGCTGCGGAGTTCTTGCAGCCGAAAGTTGAAGAAATATGCCATTCTGACCACAAAAATCTGAAATGACATTGTTTACAAACTCAGTACCTTGATCAGATCTTATTCTAATGATGCTAACTTCTTTCTCATTCTGGAGCTATGTTCAATAGTTCTGGTAACATATTTTTTGTTTCGTTCTTCTTCTTCAGAAAGATTGTCCAAGTATATCTTGTGTAGTCATCTACTAATACGAGTGTATACTTTCGTCCACTTAGACTTACAGGATCAACTGGACCATACAAATCCATGTGTAAGAGACTTAATGGTCCTGAATTCGTATCAATAGACTTAGATTTGAACGAAGATTTAATTTGTTTTCCTTTTTGACATGCATCACATATTCTATCCTTCACATAAGTTACTTTCAGTAGTCCTTCGACAAGATTGCCCTTAGCCAGTTTGTTGATAGTCTTGAGATTCAGATGGTTCATCTTGTTGTGTCATTCCCAACTTAGATCAGCATTACTTTTGGCTAATAGACAAACATTCGCCTTAGAGAGTTCCCATGTGACAACGTACATGTTCTTCTTTCTTCTGGAAGTCAATACAATATCACCATTCTCCATGCTGATTACACTGCACTTGTCTTTTGAGAATTCCACTTTGTAACCTTTATTGCAAAACTGACTAGTACTCAATAAATTGAACTTAAGTCACTCAACATATGAAACATCACGAATGATTATTCCATCTTTAACAATATCCCCCAATCCATGTGTCTTTCCATTAGATTCTCCTCCAAAGACTACTTTCGGGCCATCAAACTCTTTATAGTTGCTCAGATTCGATTTGTCTCCTACCATATGTCTTGAGCAACCACTATCCACATACCAAATGACCCTGTTAACCAGAAATAAAAAATTATATAGTTTTAGGTACCCCTTGGTTCTCGGGTCCTTGAGGTTTAGCGGTCAATTTCGGGATCCAGACGAACCTAGAGTTGGTGTTACTCATCCTTGGCCCTCTGTATCCATTAAACATGAGATAATCATATGGAATTTTTGTGAAAGTTTTGGCTTGCTTGTATGGACCTTTAAAATAGGTTTCAGGCGGATTGCGATACACCCTAGAATAATGAGTCTGTTTGTGTTTGTAAACCTTTTCGAATTCTGCTTTCATCATGGGTTCTGGAAACACAAGCCAATCATCTTCATAATGATAGAACCTTTCGGCGCCTCTCATTGGTTTTCTAGGTAACCTCTGAGGCTTAGCATGCCCGTTATTCTTTCGATTATTAGGCGAATTATCACGATTTTCCTGTGAATAACCCTTGCGTTGATTCACTGAACTATTTTGCCGCTGATTGGCATTAGGGTTTACCTTTAATCGGTTGTTTCTCGTCGGCTGAACATTTTTGTAACATAGACTCGGTCTGTTTACGTTAGGTCCATTCCAGTTGACATTTTTAACATGTCTCGGATTGCTATTTGGGAAATTCCTTCTTGTAGGTTCCACAAAACGTTGTACAGCCTTCCCTTTAGAATGGCTTGTTGTTTGTGGTGCTTTACTCTTATCAATCCGGATCATTGGCTCGAGCAGCTGGGTTGGACCTTGAAAAAACACATATTTTAAACCTCCACTAGTTGAAGGATCTGTGGGCTTGGTCAACAAGATTTGTGAATGAGAGCTTGGGTCATAGCCAAGTCCGGCTTTCTCCCCAGTTGGTCTTTGATTATTCACTATTCGATCTATTACCTTAGATGAATTAGTAAATGATGCAATGACCTCACGTAGATTTTGCTCTCTTATTTCTCTTGATGTGCACTGCTCCTTAAGAAAATGAACTTGTTTTTTGTAGTGATCAATGGTGATAGCTAGCTTAATATTTTTTACTTTAACGCGTCTAAGCTCTTCACCCCAGATTTTCAAGACATTTTAAGCTTATATAATAAAGGTAATATCTCATTACATCCCAAAGTATATCAGAAGTGTACGGGGTGTTATGCCACACCTGGGCTAGAGAATCCAGGTGCACAGGCTGTCTAACTAATATCCATTGAAACACAATGCATAATATGGCACGCAGGCCGAAAGGGAAACTACTCTACTTCTACGCTCCAGTTCTAGTGCGCTCCAGTGCTCTAGTCCTCTGTGCCTGAAAGCCAAATATATCTGTTCAGCGAGTGATGCTGGTAACCCACTCCAACGCGTTGAAATACAATACATATAGAGATATATGTATAGATATACAAAAACCATTATGAGCATGAAGATATATCCTACGAACTCTAGCTTTTAAAACCGGGAATGACTCAACAGTTAAGGCTAGACGCCAGCAGTAGACATAGCAAGCATAAGCATTTCACAATAGATAAGGCAGTTACAACAAGGCATAAACGGTAATCATAATCCCATCATAAACAATCCCCAATATGAAACCCATAGTCACATCCCAAGGCACTCATAGTCACAACTCGTCCATATCACACACATAACACACATTGTTGGCGCCACGGGACCGATCGCATGCCCATACATGAGGGTCAGCGCATATAGCTCTGACACAGCCCCGCAGCACCATGCCCCGTATCGCAACACGGGGAGGTTGATCGCAACCGACCGATGAACCGCAGCTCATCATAATGTTTGATCGCAACCAAACAGTGGACCGCAGCCCAAGAGAGTGTCATCTGACCGCAGCCAAGATAAAGGACGAGCCGAAGCTCGTATAGAAACGTTTGATCGCAACCAAACGGTGGACCGTAGCCCAAGAGAATGTCATCTGACCGCAGCCAGGAGTACCAATCTGACCGCAGCCAGCTTCTGAACCGCAGCTCAGGATAACCAATCCGATCGCAACCGAATTGGGGTGGCACACACACATAACACATAGCAAGCACATGCAACCCACGTTTACACATTGGGAAGGGGGTAAAGCATATAACAAACCTATGCGTGATCCATCACATACTAAGAGTAGTCCTAAGGGGTTCATACTTCCTTCACCTAGGTCAATAGGATACCAATTCATCTAGCATGCGATATAACAGACTTATAAACCTACGAACGGTACCCGAAACATCAAACTAGACATAGGCACGACAAACGGGGTCCGTTGGGACACCACGGGGATCGGGGAAACATCAAACGGGGAAGCCGAGGTCCCGGGTGGGGTGAGATTCCAGCGGGTAGCCGGTGGGTGGGGGTCCACCCGCCGGCTGCCCGCCGGCTGTCACTGTTCCGGGATTGGGTTTAGGGGTTGGGTTAATTCTATTCCTTTCGGAACTAAGGATTGGGTTTAGGGGTTGGGTTTATATATGAGGGCCCATGGACTACGGTGGGCCTTTTTCCCTAATTGATCATTATGATTTATTCCTTCTCTTGGGCTTATTGATTGATTAATTAAATGGTTTTAGGGGCCGTAACACGGGGTGTTACAAGTTCTCTTCTTTCAACTGAGAGTATGTGCTTTTTACCAACTTGAAGTCCCTCATCATTTTCATGAATGACTCAACGGAACCTTCTTCACCTTCTGAACTAGATTCAACTTGGGTAGATGAAGAGGATTGAGAATTTACCTCGTCATCTTTCGCCATTAAGAACAGATTGCCATCACTTTCTTCTTGGCTAAATAGGCATAGGAGTCCCTTTTCTTCTTCTGAGCTTTCGCTCTCTGAGCTTGAGCTTAAAGTGCTCAGTTTTGGTTCAGCCACATCATTTGATTCATTCACGACCATTGTTTTCCGCCTCCAATCATGCCTTGACTGATTGGATTCGTATTTAGCATTTCTTTTACTTGAGTCAGCAATGTCTTTCCTTTCTTTTGGAGCGCTCGTGCTTGGTTCTTGGTCCTGGTATTTGCGGACCATAGGATGATGACAATCTGCTTTGAAGTGTCCTGGCTTTCTACAGTTATAGCACACCACTTGAGCCTCCTCTTGCTCTTGTTTCGTGGGATGAGATGATCTTTCTGTAAACCTTCTGCTTGAAGAGTTTGGCGATGTTTGAAATTCTTGAAAGTTGTTTTTCCTCATGAACCTTTTGAATTTACGCACAAACAAAGAAAATTGCTCATTAGATTAAAAATCAGAGGGGTTAGAATTCGACTTGCTAGTCGAGGCTGGTTGCTGGTTTGCAACGAGAGCAGTATTCCTTGCTTCTGGTTCTTCAGTTCTCTTAGGTTCATGTTCAAACTCGTAGGCTTTCAGATCGCAAAAGATTTGTGATCTTTGAACTATTTTTAGATCTCTGTGATTTCTCATGGTTGTCACCTTCATCTCCCATGATTTAGGAAGTCCACGAAGTATCTTCAAGTTGATCTCCTTTCTGGTTGCCTCCTTCCTTAAATCCGATATTTCACCTAGAAGTTTCGTGAATTAAAGCTCCATTTGACTTATCGTTTCATTGGGATTTATCTTGAAATCCTCGAATCTCTTCATAGCCATGGTGAGCTTGTTCTCCTTCTCCTGCTCATCACCTTCTCCAACATTCAAGAGTGTATCCCAGATTTCTTTGGCAGTCGTGCATTTCCTCACTCTTAGATTTCTTTGGCAGTCGTGCATTTCCTCACTCTTGTATAAGATATCTCGTGCAACATTGTCAAGGTTTGCTCTAGTTTCTCCTCTGAGGTGAGTTGATTCTTTGATTTTGGGATCATTTGATCAGCATCAGCATCCTGAGCTGCTGCATGTGGATTGACCATCATAACCGTGATTGGTACATCAGTGATCACATTCCACATTTCATCATGAATAGCTGACAAATGGGCCTGCATTCGTACCTTCCAGTCATCAAACTTAGTGAGAGTGAAAGAAAGAGGTCTAGATATGTGACTATGATCATTTTCCATTTTTAAAAAAATTGTGCAAAGATAAAACAAGATTTTTAAGAAGGATTTTGAAATGGGATCTACCAGGCAGTATACGCACAATGTTTACCGTTCAAGGAAACTGCTCTGATACCACTTGTTAGTCCCGGTACCGAAAGATAAGAGTTTAGAGGGGGTGTGAATAGACTCTATGCGATTTTTCAAACTTGAGAGAGTAATGCACAGCGAAAAATATGCATGTGTTCTTTTTAGTTTTCTTTGCACACTTTCGTTAGAAATCGTTTTAACAAGATGAGTATGGATGCAATGCAAGGCAGTTGAATGGAAGTAAGTAACGAGAGAGAGAGAGAGAGAGAGAGAGAGAGAGAGAGAGAGAGAGAGAGAGAAAATTTTATAGTGGTTCGGCTGTTAACTAAGCCCACGCCACTCATCTTTCACAACTCCTGAAAGGGTTTGCACTATCACTCCTTAGTACAAACTAAGCTAAGCTTGCTTCCTTGGTCACTAAGACGGACAACAACTTGCTAGGTTTTTCAACTCCTCCGAGTTTACTCTGCTTCTATCAACTTCTACCGAGTTGAGTGTTGGAAAGAATTGATGTTATCTCCAACTTGAAATCTTGACTAGATGACGTGATCTTCGTTTGAACTGTAAGATTTTTTGATGTTTTGAAGACTTGAAGAGCTTGATAATATTTTAGAAAAGTCTTCACAAACACACGCTGGTTAAGAAAGCTAGTAACTTGAGAGTTCTTGAAAGCTTTTCAGATAACAATAGAGTGATAAAAACCATAACCTTCTTCAAGTGATGAAGAGGGGTATTTATAGGGGTGAAAAATCCATCTATTAGATGGAGATGAAGATTTCAAACCTATTAACCAATGTGTAATGACCTCTGGGTAAAGAGACTTAAATGTGGGTGTACTGTATAGCCGTTGGCTTCAAAAAGCAACCAACAATTTTGTCATTTTGTGCAGACAAAAGGTACCAATCATTAAATGCTCCTTGATATTTGAAATATCATTCCTAGGACACCATTTGTCTAGGATGATTTACCCATCAGCTTTGAGACTTGGACAAATATGCGTCTGAAAACATATAAAAGTTGTCCAATCAAGTCAGACTTTGACTTGTAGTCTCGGGTCATGAATAATGAAAGATTGTCCTAATCATTCGTTGATTTTTCCAATCAAATGATCTTTCTTTATCATTTGACAGTTACACGAGAGATAGACCCTTCCAGGTTTTGGTCTAAGCTGATCTCTCCGTCTTCTCTTTTCTTCTCTTATGCTTGAGAAGTGCTCTGATTTGTGTAGATGCTTAATTAAGCACGAATCCTGCTTTGAGGACAGCCTACATTCGATCTACAAGAAAGATACTAAACATCAAAAGTAAAAGAGGGTTGAGGGGTATAAATCCTTAGTGAGCTTGGTATCATCAAAATCTAAATACATATGTTCCCAACAGAAAATTACCAATTTATTGTAGAGTTTCTCGGAGAAAAAAAAGCGAAGCTGAGCCGGAGAGATCAAAGTCCATTCGAAGTTCGCGACAAAGCGACGGAAAAAGATAACAAATAGGGTTTATTTTGACTCTTGGTCGTCAAATGCTTAGTTTTTTTTTTTTTTTTTTTTTTTTTTTTTTTTTTTTTTTTTTTTTTTTGTCAAATGCTTAGTAAGATAATAATAATAAAAAAATAAAAAAAATAAAAAATACACATGGCATCATAGTACTCACAAACTTATTGGTAACCTGGTAAAAATGCTAATTACATTTTTTTTATGCAAATTCATGGATCAATTTGGAGCTCATTCGAGTTGAGTGACTTAATTGTTATCCCCAAATAGTTCAATAGCTTATTTATCAATCGTTATATCCTACACCACGGCGCACATAGCACTGTGCGCCGCGCGCCTCCCAAAACGACGTCGTTTTGGGGTAGTGTTGGGAGGCGCTGTAGGAAGTTGCTGAGATTATGTGTATTTGTTCACAACGTTATGTGTATTTGTTCACAACGTTATGTGTATTGGTTCATACAGTTATGTGTATTTTTTATACAATTATGTGCATTCTTTTTATACAATTATGTACATTCGAATCAGAAAATTTGTGTGTATTATGTTAAGAGTTGATGTGTATTATGTTAAAAGTTTATGTTTATTATGTATTATGTTAGATTATGTGTATTATCTTTTAAAAAGAGTATGTATATTTTGTTATATAATTATGTACATTCATGTATAACATTATGTGTATTCTAGTATAACATTATGTACATTCTTGAACAGCGGTTTTTTTTTTTAAAGAAAAAACTACTGCCATTCACTGGAGCGGGAAATTTCAAAAAAAAAATAATAATTAAAACGACGTCGTTTTGCATCTGGGTGCATAGTGCAACGCGCGCCGTGATGTAGGATATAAATTGCCCTTATTTATACATTTTTCCTTATTTCTAGTTACAAATTAAGCCGTAACCTTGGTCAACACGTTGTCTAGATTGCCCATTTTCCCGTGTTAGTTATTTTTTTCTTTTTTCTTTTTTTTTTTATTAAAAAAAATAATTGTAAAGATACTTTGCCAAAGTAAGAAAGCTGAAAAGTAGTGGACGTACAAATTGTACGTCCACTACTTTTTAGCTTTCTTTAATAGGAAACCGTGTTGTTTATGGTGATGAAAATTAATAACGGTATTTTTAAATAAATTCATATAAATTATCGTTTCTATCTATAGAATGGGAAACAATGTTACAGCAAACATTTATATGAAACATCATCCTCCACTAACGCCATCAAATATAAAAACTTATAGATTGTTAATATTTTTAGGAATAAGGTTCAAATTAGCCACTGAACGTAACCTGAAAATGTAATTAGGCCACTGAACAAAAAAAAAAAAGTGCAATTAGGTCACTGAACACTCCAAAAATGTGCAATTAACCACTGAACACTTTAAATTTATGCAATTTTATCGGATAGCAGGTTACCATCAATTTTAGCAGGTTACCTGATTACGTGGCAGCTGAATTGACATTTTTAATAATTTCTAAATAATTTTTAATTAATTTTTAAATAAATCTAATAATAAATTTTAATTTTTTAATAATAAATTTTAAATTTTACTTGCTTACCATAGTTATTTTTTTTTTAAAATTACTATTAGAAATTATTAAAAATGCAAACTCAGTTGCCACGTAAGCAGGTAACCTGCTAAAATTGATGGTAACCTGCTATCAGGTGAAATTGCACACATTTGGAGTGTTTAGTAGCCTAATTACATTTTTTTTTCGTTCAATGGCCTAATTGCATTTTCAGGTTACATTCAGTGGCCAATTTGAACCTTATTCCATATTTTTATTATCCTTTTTTTCTCATTCTACTTTTACATTTTTTTTGCATAATAGTTATAAGATTCGTAAATTTTTTACATTTGCTTTAATTATATATATATATATATAATAATATATAATAATTTCGCTCTAATTTTCATTCATTCATTGAACATTGTTCCATGACACCTTGCATTTGTTTGTAATTAAGTTTTAGATGGGAATAGGCCAAGCCCTTTATAGGGTCTATATGGCGGCCTGGCCTAAATTAATATTATAAAAAATTAAATTAAAATTGACTTCAGTTAAGCCTTGTTAATCGAACTAGATAAACAAAATGGAACGGAGTGAGTATAATTTAATGTCATATCTCATATCTTTTGTAGCATACCGCAACCAATAGTTCGATCGAAATAAAAACGAATATATATAATAGTCTCGTGTCCCATTTTGCTTATCATATTTACTATTCATGGTTGTGACGAAGTTGATTCTAGACGGTAGAAGCGTAAGATGTTAATGAAAATGGTTTTCATATATCACCATAGAGGAAATTTCAATTTTGATCATATGACTATAGGGGTCTTGTTAATTTTAGTCCCTGACTTTCAAAAGTGTCAATTTAGTACTTTAACTATGCAATTTTTGTCAATTTTGGTCCCTCCAGCCAAATTGCCGGTCAAATTTCGACGGAAAATTTTAATAATTAAAATAATGAAGATATTTTGGTCGTTTCATGCCTCTTTTCTTCTTCTCCGGCGAGTCCATCCCTTTCTCTCCCGTTTCCGACGTTCTTTCTCCCTGTAAACCCTATCTTTAATATCATCAAGCCTCCTTTCCCCATCATCTTAGTTCATTGCATTTGCCGGAAACGGGAGAGGAAGGGATGGACTCGCCTGGGAAGAATAAAAGAGACGTGAAACAACCAAAATATCCTCATTATTTTAATTATTACAATTTTCCGGTGAAATTTGGCCGGCAATTTGGCCAGAATGACCAAAATTAACAAAAAATGCATAGTTAAGGTACTAAATTGATATTTTTAAAAGTCATGGACTAAAATTAACAAGACCCCTATAATCATATGACTAAAATTTGTTAGATATATTAAATATAATATATCTATATTATATATATAAATAAATATATATTATATATATATATATAATTGAGAAGAGAGAGAGAGAGAGAGAGAGAGAGGAATAGATAACTTGATTGATAATAAAAGCTTGAATACAAAGACTATTTATACTAGATAAGATAACTCAAATGTAAAAATTAAGGAATTAATGCTCCATGTAAAGCTAACATCATGGCCATGTACTGCACCTATAATTACTCCCATTATTTTTAACCAACTAACTCATCTTACTTGGTTTAATATAATAATAATAATATTATTATTTTTATAACATTGCCTCCTTTAAACCAAGTTGGATATATTGGTCATCCCAATATCTCCTTCTTCAATTTAAGAAATGTCTCCGTCTTCAAGTTGGATATACGGACTTGTATTTCGTTCTGTAAACCCACTTTACTCCAATTGGCTTCTTCCCAAGAGGTACATCTGTTAACTCCCAGGTACCATTCTTCTCAATGGCACGTATCTCCTCATCCATCGCCTTAAGCCAATGAGTTTCTGTAGCAGCCTCCTCAAAAGATAAAGGATCACAATCTGCAAAAAGAGCAAATTGAATAATCTCTTCATCCGACAAGTCATTATCATGACCCAAAACATAATATTGCAAGCGAGCTGGTAAGTGGCGCTCGCGTTGTGATCGTCGAACTGACGACTCTGGCTGTGAAGGAGACTGGACATTATCTGGAATCGGTTGCTCTTCAACAATATTTTCAACAACAGGAATAACAACTGAACTTTCATCTTTAGCTAACCAATCCCAGGCACCATATTCATCAAAAGTGACATCACGACTTATAACAACCTTTTTAGTTTCAGGATTGTAGAGTTTATAAGCCTTTGAAGCGTCACTATAACCAATGAATATGCACTTCTCACCTTTATCGTCCAACTTCTTTCTCAACGGATCTGGCACATGTGCATATGCCAAACATCCAAAAACCTTGAGATATTTGATAGAGGGTTTTCTCCCACTCCATGCTTCTTCGGGTGTCTTATCACGGACACTTTTAGTTGGACACCTATTCAACACATAGACAGCACAAGCAACAGCTTCTGCCCAAAAAGGCTTAGGCAGATTCTTGGATTTCAACATGCACCTTACCATATCCATGATAGACATATTCTTCCTCTCAGCCACTCCATTTTGTTGTGGAGTGTATCTAACTGTCATCTGATGTTGAATACCCTTCTCTTTCAGAAAATTATCACAGGCAATATATTCTGTACCTCTATCAGTTCTCAAGATTTTAATCTCATAACCACTTTGCTTCTCAACAAAAGCCTTAAATTGTTTGAAAACATCACATGCTTCAGACTTTTGCTTCAGAAAGTAGACCCATGTTTTTCTACTGAAATCATCAATGAAAGTAATAAAGTACTTACAACCTCCATGTGAGGGAACCTCCAACGAACACAGGTCTGAGTGAACAATCTCCAACTGTTTTGTAGCTCTCCTTGACTTGCCCACGGGAAAGGGATCTCTATGCTTCTTCCCAATCACACAAATCTCACATATACGATCAGGGACATTCACAACAGGTAAATCAGAAACAAGTTCCTTTCTCACAAGATAGTTTAACCCAGAGAAATGAAAATGCCCAAACCGCATATGCCATAACTAATTATCATCACAAACTTCAGAATTAAAGCAATCAAGGAGAGTATGCTTAATTTTCAAAGGAAATAGTCGATTTTGGGACATATTTACCTTTGCAATCAAAACTCCTTTAGCATCTTCAATGGTACAACACCCCTGAGCAATATGTATCTTATATCCTTTTTCTGACAACTGACCCAAACTCAACAAATTTTGGTGTAGTTCAGGAACATAGAACACATCGGATATAAAATTGTGAGTACCATCCTTCAACTGAATAGAGATTTTACCTTTTCCCAAAATTGGCACCTTTGACTTATTGCCAAATGTCACTTTAGACCGGACTTATTCATCCAATTCAGAAAACAATTCTTTCTTCCCACACATATGGTTACTACACCCAGTATCCAAGAACCAAATGTTCTTATCTGCAGAAAAACTATCGCTGGCTAAAAGTAAAGTTTCAGAACTCTCACCAGACTTTTCAGCAGTGTTTTCAGCAATGTTTGCTTGATTTCCACGATTGTTGTCCTCATTATACCAACAATCTGCAATCTTGTGCCCATACTTGCCACAATTGTAGCAATGAAATGGAAATTTACCTTGTTTGGTATTACCTCCACCTCTTCCTTGGTTGGAGTTACCATGTCCTCCTCCTTGGTTGAAGTTACCACGACCTCTTCCACTAGAACCTCCTCGTCCTCTTCCACGACCTCTACCAGATCCTCCACCTCTTTGATTAGTGCCAGTCACATTAAGGGTGACTTGGCTCTTCAAAGCTTCTTCTGCTAGTGGTTCCGATTTTGACGCAATCCTGTCAATATGACTTTCTACCATACCTTTCCGCTCTGCAATTGATAAGAGCTCGGTTTTGTGTGACTCTGTTATTGAAGCCACCACATGGTCATACTTCATCGGCATAGTTCGAAGAACTTTTTCAACCATTGCACCATCTTCAATCGTATCTCCATATAGCCTCATCTTATTCACCATATCAATAAGACGAGTGAAATACGCATCTACTGTTTCTGTAGAGGTCATCTAACAATTATCGTACAACCTTCTCAACGACTGCAACTTAGACTTCTGTGCCCGATCAACTCCTTTGTGTGACACCTTTAAGATGTCCCAAGCTTGTTTTGTTGTTTGAGCACGAGCTAATTGCCCAAAAATGGAATAATGAACACCTTGGTTAATCTGACCCAACGCCAATTTATCTCGCCGTATAGCGCCTGCATCAGCTCCTTCGGGTAGACCGGGATCAACAAAGCTCCAAAGATTTTGAGCTTGCAAATGTGTGGACATCATAATTTGCCAATAATTGTAATCGAGTTTCCCGTCCAATTTGGGACCCGTCCATACAATATTGAAATTTGCAGCCATATTTCACTACGGGAAATATCTCGGGGTTGAAAGGTTGACTGGCTCTGATACCAAATGTTAGATATATTAAATATAATATATCTATATTATATATATAAATAAATATTATATATATATATATATATATATATATATATATATATATATATATATATATAATTGAGAAGAGAGAGAGAGAATATATATATATATATATATATATATATATATATATATATAATTGAGAAGAGAGAGAGAGAGAGAGGAATAGGTAACTTGATTGATAATAAAAGCTTGAATACAGAGACTATTTATACTAGATAAGATAACTTTTTTTTTTTTTGAATGCTACTAGCTCTATTACAATGTAGTATCTGTTCATATACTTTCTCAACCTACTGAAACAGAAAGAGCCAATAACGCCTCCACTGAGACTCGAAATCACAATCTTCCAAATGGAAGTCCAACCCGGATACCATTAGACCACATAGTCCTGGTTACTAGATAAGATAACTCAAATGCTAAAATTAAAGAATTAATGCTCCATATAAAGCTAACATCATGGCCATGTACTGCACCTATAATTACTCCCATTATTTTTATCCAACTAACTCATCTTACTTGGTTTAATATAATAATAATATTATTATAACAAAATTGAAATTTCCTATATCACCATATGCAATAATTCTCAATTTTTTCTTGATGAAAACGCAAAGACTAGTCTGACGACATTTTTGGCGTTAGTCATGCTCCATCGTTTACACTTTTCCATTTAGTCTGACATTTGTCATTCACATTCACCTAAGCTACGTTTTTATACCACAATTTGTAATTCACATTAAAGTTTGAAAATCATTTAATGTGAAAGTAATCTGATTTTTAGGAATTAAAAGTTGTATTTATCTTATTTCATTGATTAGGTCGGTAACACTAATTATTTATACCTTAGCTCATAGCTCATTAGCAACTACCAAGCAAAGTCATATTCAATTCATAGTTCTACAATTCACTAGATCTCCATGGCTACCCTTTCTTACTTGTTTCTTTTTGCAATCTTCATCATCCATTCCAGCTCAATTTGCTTTGTTCAGTGTACTACAAATATTAGCACTGATCTATCTGTTCTTTTGTCTCTCAAAGCCCAACTCACTTTACATGATCCAAACAATATGTCACTTTACCAATTGGTCTACTGCCACTTCTATCTGTCATTGGATTGGAGTTCACTGTGACTCGCAACACCATAGGGTGGTGGCATTGAATATTTCAAATATGGGTTTGTTAGGCCAATTTCCTAACTCCTTAGAAAATCTCTCCTTTTTGTCCTTCCTGAATATGAGCAATAATAATTTCATCGGAGAGATTCCTCAACAACTCGGAAATCTTCAAAACTTAAAGGTGATAGATACACATCGTAATCAACTTGCGGGTGCATTTCCATACTCAATGTTCAACATCTCTGCACTTGAATATATTGATTTTTCAAATAATAGTTTGTCAGGTATTCTTCCCCCAAACATATGCCATCAACTTCCAAATCTCAAAATGCTTTACTTATATATGAATGACTTTAATGGTCCACTCCCGGCAAATTTATCTGCATGTTCAAAACTTAGAGCATTGAGTTTGTCATACAATATGTTTGATGGGTTGATACCTAAAGAGCTTGGCAAGTTGAAGATGCTTCAAAAACTAATTATTGGTGGTAACAATTTAGCAGGTATTATTCGATGCATCTTTCTCTATATTGACTTAATTAAATTTCTAAAATTAACTTCAATTTAGTCAATTTTTCCCCTCGACTATCGTTTTTTCAGATACATCCAAAGAGAGTAAATGTACAAACTATGGCTAAAGTCGCAACTTATATTTTACATGACCTCAATTTGAGACAGAGTATTTAATTTTATACAATTTATTGTTTCATAGGAACAATTCCACGTGAATTGGGTAATCTCCATAATTTGAAGACATTCAGCATAGAAAGCAACCAGATTATAGGCTATATACCAACCTTCATTTCCAACATGTCATCACTTCAAATCTTGTCATTGAGGGCCAACAAGCTCATGGGATCCATACCTAGAGAGATTGGAAATTTATCATCTCTTCAAGTTTTAGTGCTTGGAGAAAACTACTTCAAAGGTACGTTTCAAAAGCCAATTAATTAATGTTCCAAAAGGAATTTTTGAAATTCTAATGGCCTGTCACCACTCACCGTATAGAATTTTAATTATTGTATGTTGTGCTATATAACAGGTATGATACCTAGAGAAGTCAGCTATCTTTCTAAATTGGGATTCATTAAACTTGAGGATAATAATCTAAGTGGTTCTATACCTGAAGGGCTCTTCAACATTAGTACAATGCGTATAATTAATCTTTCAAGAAATCATCTTTTGGGTAGTATTCCTTCAACTATGTGCTCTTCACAAACCAATCTTGAAGATCTTGTTCTATTCCAAAATGTGTTAAGTGGAATCATTCCTCATTCAATTGCAAATTGTTCCCAACTCTCTCTTATATCTCTCACGGCTAACCATTTCATTGGCTCCATTCCAAACTCTCTTGAAAACCTTAGCCTTCTCCAAACTCTTGAAATGGCTGAAAATAAATTAGCATCTAATCCTTCCTCTCAGGAATTAAGCTTCATAACTTCTTTGACAAAATGTAGAAAGTTGAAAACACTAGATGTGGGTGATAATAGTCTACATGGAATTCTTCCAAGATCCATTGGTAATTTGTCTTCCACTCTACAAATCTTTGTTGCATAGAGTTCAGGGTTGTATGGTACCATCCCAGATGAAATTGGCAATCTAACTGGTCTAGAACGTTTAGTAATGTCTGCTAATAAATTGAGTGGAACAGTTCCAAACACATTACAAAGGTTACATGGTCTTGCACGTTTGGATCTGACTGAAAACAAATTAAGTGGTCCACTAACTAGCAATCTTTGTAAGGTGCAAAATCTGGGAGCAATTTATTTGAGCAAAAATGGTCTTTCCGGCCCCATCCCGGAATGCTTAGGGAACATTACTTCTCTACGATATATCCACCTTGCTTCAAATAGAATGAATGGTATAATATCTTCAAACATTTGGAACCTGAAAAACCTCTTGACACTCAACCTATCTTCTAATTCCTTTAGTGGAGCACTGCCTTATGAAATCGAAAATCTAGACGTTTTATATATTCTAGATTTGTCAAACAACAACTTATCTGGGAACATTCCCAACACAATTAGAAGCTTACAAAATTTGATAAACCTTTCTTTGGCACAAAACCAAATGCATGGACAAATTCCAGAGTCAATAGATGGGATGCTAAGCTTGGAATCACTAGACTTGTCACATAACAATCTCAATGGTTCAATTCCCTCGTCCTTACATGCAATTGTATATCTGTACCATTTGAATGTCTCTTTCAATAACTTAATTGGTGAAATTCCATCAAATGGTCCTTTCAAAAACTTTACAAGCTTATCATTTCTATCCAATGAAGCATTGTGCGGAGATGCCAGGTTTGGAGTTCCACCTTGCCATCGAAGGTCTAAAGAAAAAAGAATTCTTCGATATATTTTGATGGCCTTGGGAATTACAAGCCTTATCCTAGCTTTGGCAGTGGGAGTTGTGTTGATTACTTTTTGGAGAAAAAAGAAGCATACAAAGAATGAAGAATTGTTACGTATTAATGAGGTGGAGAGAGTATCATACTATACACTTTTACATGCAACAAATAGATATAATGAGAAGAATGTGATTGGTGTAACACCCCGTGTTACGACCCCTAAGATCAATTAAATCATTTAATCAATTACCCAAAAGAAAGAATTAAATCACAGTAATTAATTAGGAAGGCCCACCATAGTCCACGGGCCCTTACCCCTAAACCCAATCCTTAGTCCCAAAAGAAATAGAACTAGCAAGCCCATAATATTAGTTCCTAACTGGGACACCTAAATATACAAATAGGGGACTCAAGAGGCACCTAGAAACCCCCACAAGAATAACGCCCCACCTCCCCGAAGAGCTCCAAGAATCCCCCTAGAAGAAATCAAGAAAGCAAGAAAGCTTAAAGAAAGACCCTTCATAGCCAAGGAATTAATTAAGGCTAAGAGGTAACCCATGTCTCCACAAAACCTATTTTCATAGCTATGATTTCCCCCGTAGGATTTCCCCGTATTATTGTGTATTGGTGACTTGTGATATTATTATTGATGATTGATGGGATAATTCCATGGGTGATCTTGATATTGGGAGATTCTTGATAATTATGGTGTTCTTGATGATTATGTGGAGTTCTTGATGATTATATGTCGTTCTTGATTATTGTACGGCATTCTTAATGCTTATGTGTTATTTGTACCGAATCTTGTAATTAGAAGACGAACCGTATTCTTGTTGATATAAAAGTGATTAGAACCCTAGGTTGTATCGTATGATCTTATTCTTGGTTTATCGGGTGGGGAAATCGCATGTTTGGGTGTTGATTATATTTAGAAAAGCATGATAGGTTATGTGCCGTTCGTTTCTTGTATTCGATTCGTTAATTGTCTACGTGTTGCCGTTAATTGCATTGTAAAGTGTCTAAGCATGGTTTCGGGTTCCACAACGGTTCCCGGGGCGTAAAGTGTGTGAAAAGAGTCAGTGGGGGGTAGGGGACCCGCCACCTACCCACGGCCGTGAAATACCGCCCGGCAGCGGGTGGCCGGCGGGCGGGCAGTTGCCCGCCGGCGACCCGCTGCCCGGAACAGTGAAGTCCGGCGGGCAGCCGGCGGGTGGCCCCCCACCCACCGGCTACCCGCTGGAAATTATCCCACCTTGGGATCCCGGCTTCCCCGTTTGATGTTCCCCCGTTCCCCGTGGTGTCCCAACGGACTCCGTTTATCGTGCCTATGTCTAGTTTGATATTTCGGGTACCGTTCGTAGGTTATGGGTCTATTATATTGCATGCTAGTTGAATTGGTATCCCGTTGACCTAGGTGGAAGAAGCATGAACCCCTTAGGACTATTCTTAGTATGTGAGGGATCACGCATAGGTTTTGTTATACGTTTTCTCCCCTTCCCAACATGTTAATGTGGGTTGCATGTACTTGCTATATGTTATGTGTGTGTGTAACCCCGAGTTGGTTGAGATCAATCGGGCTATACGGGCAGTCGGATGGGCTGAGAACCATACCGGCTGTTAACCAGGCTGGTAGAGACCGGTCAGGTATATAAATATTATATAGGACTAAGTTCCACTATACGGGCAGTCGGATGGGTTGAGAACCATACCGGCTATTAACCAGGCTGGTAGAGACCGGTCAAGTATATAAATATTATATAGGACAAAGGTCCACTATACGGGCAGTTGAATGGGCTGAGAACCATCTCAACTGTTCACCAGGCTGGTAAAGACCGGTCAGGTATATAAATATTATGTTGGACAAAGGTCCATCAGCCGGTTGCGATCGGCTCCTCCGTAATGTGAGACGGGGCAGGGTGCTGCGGGGCCGTGCCAGAGCTATATGCGCTGACCCTCATGTATGGGCATGCGATTGGTCCTGTGGCGCCAACAAAGTGTGCTATTTGATGAGATATGGATGAGTTGTGTTTATGAGTATATTGGGGGATTTGACTATGGGATTTATGCTAGGGATTGTGTATGATGGGTTATGATTATTATTCGTGATCAGCTTTATCTGTCTTGCCTGTTGTGGATTGTATACGCTTGATTATAACTGTTGCTTGTGTCTAGCCTTATCTGTCGAGTCATTCCCGGTTTTAAAAGCTAGAGTCTCGTAGGATATATCTTCATGCTTCAAAATGGTTTTCGTATATCTATATAGATCTCTATATGTATTGTATTTCAACGCGTTGGAGTGGGTTACCAGCATCTCTCGCTGAACAGATATATTTGGCTTTCAGGCACAGAAGAATAAGTCACTGGAGCGCGCTAGAACTTGGAGCGTAGAAGTAGATAGTTTCTCTTCCGGCCTGCGTGCCATGTTTATGCATTTACATTACTAAGGATATTAGATAGTTAGCCTGTGCACCTGAGTTCTCTAGCTCAGGTGTGGCATAGCACCCCGCACTCTTGTATTATGTTTTGGGATTTAATGAGATTTCACCTTTATTTTATAAGTTTTAAGTATCTTGAAAATCTGGGGTGTTACAGTTGGTATCAGAGCCTAAGTTTGACCCTAGGATAAGACTCTTAAGACCGGACTTTAGGACATTAGGCTTGAGATTGTGAAACCTACACATAACCCCCCTCCTCACTTTATCCCTCTCTAACTTAAAGGAACTCTCCCCTTCACTTATTGCATCACGGTAAGAACACAAAATAACATCGACCTATGAACTCCAGGATGGCACCGAGAAGAAGACAGGTAGGAACGCCAAAACTCCCCACGGAGGAATTCCTGACTCAGAATCTGCAACGCCTGGCCCAAATTGCCCAGGCACTAAGTACTACCGTACCCCAGCCTTTACTGAACGAGAACTTGGAAATCTACCACCAAGTCTCGTCACACCAACCACCCACCCTCTCAAGAAACAAAGACCCCACGACCCTCGAGGAGTGGATCGGGACTTTCGACAAGATATTCAAGGCAACTAAATGCCCCGAGGGCCACCAAGTAAGAATGGCCTCCTTCTACTTCAGACACGAGGCCGACACCTGGTGGGCTCACGAAGGACCCACCCTTGAACAAGACCCCGGATTCAGCTGGGAAACCCTAAAAACGCGGCTACGAGAACAATTCTATCCCAGCCACCTAAGAGCCACCATATACGAAGAATTCCTCCACCTAAAACAAGGTGCAACCTCGGTCACGGAATACTACCAACAATTCCACCGACTGGCTCGCCTCATCCCCGAGCTAGTACCCACCGAGAGGGTCAACACCGAAAGGTTCATAACGGGCCTTGACCCCGAATATCAAAAATCCTTAGCCACACAAGAGCTAGGAACCCTCAGGGAAGCCTATGCCAAGGCATCCCAGCTACAACAAGTGCCAAACCAACCCCGGGAAACACGCCTGGGAAACAAAAGGAAATCAGAAGGAAATCACATGAACCCCACCCGCAGCCTTAAAAGCCCCAGGGCCGCCTCACCCCACTTAATCACAACGCCAACCGCTCAAGGAAGAATCCTCACTCTAAGCAAAGCCAAAATTGGGGATAGCAACATAGTCTCCGGAACCTTCCTAGTACACGCCACCCCCGCCACAGTGTTGTTTGACTCAGGGGCTACCAACTCATTTATAGCAACCGAGTTTGCCACTCGGCTCGGCCTCAACACCAGCACCAAGGTCCGACTCCAGGTCAAAGTGGCCTCCGGCGAAATCCTAGAATGCGACCGCATGTACAAGAATATAATGATCACCATACAAGGGATGGAATTTCCCAGCAACTTAATCCGATTCAAACTGGATGGGGTACAAGTGATTTTGGGCATGGATTGGCTAGGAAAATACCAAGCACAAATCCTATGCGGAGAACAAAAAGTGGTCCTACGAGGACCAAACGGTAAGATGGTATCTTACCATGGAACCCACCAGGAAGCCGGGATCAAATTGGTAAACATGATGAAAATGAAGAGATACCTAAACAAGGGAGGCGAGGCCTTCCTATGTTCGGTCGAGGACCTCAGCACCAAAACCCCCGAACCACAAACCATCCCAGTGGTAAGCGAATTCACCGACGTCTTCCCGGACGAAATCCCCGGGGCACCCCCAGTCAGAGAAGTCGAGTTCACCATAGATCTCGTACCGGGCACTGCCCCAATTTTTAAACCTCCCTACCGATTAGCACCAAAAGAAATGAAGGAACTAAAAACGCAACTGCAAGAATTGCTAGACAAGGACTACATCCGTCCTAGCACCTCCCCATGGGGAGCGCCAGTGTTGTTTGTTAAAAAGAAGGATGGGAGCATGCGCCTATGCATCGACTATAGGGAACTTAACCAAGTCACGATAAAGAATAAGTACCCCCTTCCCCGAATCGACGACTTGTTCGACCAACTTAAAGGGGCAGGGGTATTCTCAAAAATTGATCTAAGATCCGGGTATCACCAAATACAGGTGGCCAAACCGGACATTCAGAAAACAGCCTTCCGGACACGTTACGGTCACTATGAATTCACCGTAATGCCCTTCGGACTCACCAACACGCCTGCCATATTCATGGACCTCATGAACCGAGTGTTCTGACCCCACTTGGATGACTTCGTCATTGTATTCATTGATGACATCCTAGTCTACTCCCGAAACAAGGAAGAACACGAAAGACACCTCCGCATAACCCTGCAAACCCTAAGAGAGCATCAACTATACGCCAAGTTCTCTAAATGCGAATTTTGGAAGGACAGCGTGGCCTTCCTGGGTCACGTGATAACCAAGGAAGGGATTAAGGTGGACCCCGCCAAGATCCGTGCCGTTAAAGAATGGACCACACCAAGCTCACTCACCGAAGTCCGAAGCTTCCTAGGCTTGGCGGGCTACTACAGGAGATTTGTACCCGACTTCACCAGGATAGCCCAACCCCTCAACAAACTCATGAAAAAGGAAACCCCCTTCCAATGGGACAACGACTGCGTCTCGGCCTTTCAAGAATTGAAGGATAAGTTAACCACGGCACCCGTACTCGCCATCCCCTCCGGGGAGGAAGGATTCGAGGTCTTCAGTGACGCATCCAAGAAGGGGTTGGGGTGCGTGCTAATGCAAAAAGGCCGAGTAATAGCCAACGCATCCAGGCAGCTCAAAACCCATGAGGAAAACTACCCCACCCACGACCTCGAGCTAGCCGCCATCGTGTTTGTAACACCCCGTGTTACGGCCTTCAATCCCGGATTAATTATTTAATTAATCCCGTTAATAATAATTAAATATGATTTAATTCGGTTAGGTTTCCCTTTAATTAATTAATAAGGCCCACCATGAACCGTGGGCCCTTGCCCAAATTAGAGCCTTAAAACCCATTGTGAATAAAGAAAGTAAACCTTTTACTATTCAGATTCTGATTAGGAATCCTAGACCTAGTTATCTATTAGGAATAAAGGAAGTAGGCCTTTTACTATTCAGATTATGATTAGGATTCTCTTTAATTAATTAATATGGTCCACTATGGACCATGGAACCCAATCCTTAGTCCCAAAAGGAATAGAATTAGCAGGCCTATAATATTAGTTCCTAATTAGGACTCCTAAATATATAAATAGGGGACTTAAGAGGCACCTAGAACCCCCCCACCACAATAAACGACTCACCACCCAAAGAGCTCCAAGAATTCCCCTAGGAGAAATCAAGAAATAAAGAAAGCTTAAAGAAAGATCCTTCATGGCCAAGGAATTAATTAAGGCTAAGAGATAACCCATGTCTCAACAAAACCTATTTTCATAGCTATGAATTCCCCTTAGGGTTTTCCCCACATTATTGTGAATGGCGAAATTATGATGATTATTATTGATGTTGATTTGATGATTCCATGGGGAATCTTGATAATCTTGATAATTGGGAGTTTCTTGATAATGATGATATTCTTGATGATTAATTCGGGATCCTTGATGATTATGTGTTGTTCTTGGTGATTATGATGTTCTTGATGAGTAATTGGCATCCTTGATGTTTATGTGCTATTCTTACCGAATCTTGCAATTAGAAGATGAATCGTATCCTTGTTGATATAAAAGTGATTAGAACCCTAGGTTGTATCGTATGATATTATTCTTGGATTATTGGGTGGGGAAATCGCATGTTTGGGTGTTGATTATGTTTAGAAAAGCATGATAGGATAAATGTCGCTTGTTTCTCGTATTTGATCCGTTAATTGTCTACGTGTTGTTGTGAATTACGTTGTAAAGTGTCTAAGCATGGTTTCGGGTTCCACAACGGTTCCCGGAACGAAAAGTTGATGAAAAGAGTTAGTGGGGGGTAGGTGGGGGGTAGGGGACCCGCCACCTACCCACGGCCGAGAACACTGTTCCGGCAGCGGGCGGCCGGCGGGCGGGCAGCTGCCCGCCGGCGACCCGCTGCCCGGAACAGTATTGTCCGGCGGGCAGCCGGCGGGTGGACCCCCACCCACCGGCTACCCGCTGGAATATTCCCCCCCTCGGGACCCCGGCTTCCCCGTTTGATGTTTCCCCGATCCCCGTGGTGTCCCAACGGACCCCATTTGTCGTGCCTATGTCTAGTTTGGTATTTCGGGTACCGTTCGTAGGTTTATGAGTCGATTATATTGCATGCTAGTTGAATTGGTACCCGGTCGACCTAGGTGGAAGAAGTATGAACCCCTTAGGATTATTCTTAGTATGTGATGGATCACGCATAGGTTTATTATACGCTTTACCCCCTTCCCAATGTGTAATGTGGGTTGCATGTGCTTGCTACGTGTTATGTGTGTGTGTTACCCCAATTCGGTTGCGATCGGATTGGTTATCCTGAGCTGCGGTTCAGAAGCCGGCTACAGTCAGATGGGAATTCCTGTCTGTAGTCGGGTGACGGCATCCTGGGCTGCGGTCCAGAAGCTGGTCGTAGTCAGACGGGAATTCCTGGCTGCGATCAGATGACATTTTCCTGAGCTGCGGTTCAGAGGTTGGCTGTAGTCAGATGGGAATTCCTGGCTACAGTCAGATGACACACTCTCTTGGGCTGCGGTCCACTGTTTGGTTGCGATCAAACACTATGATGAGCTGCGGTTCATCGGTCGGTTGCGATCGACCCCTCCGTGTTGCGATACGGGGCAGGGTGCTGCGGGGCCGTGTCAGAGCTATATGCGCTGACCCTCATGTATGGGCATGCGATTGGTCCTGTGGCGCCAACAAAGTGTGCTATGTGATGAGATATGGATGAGTTGTGATTATGAGTATTTTGGGGATGTGACTATGGGATTTATATTAGGGATTGTTCGTGTTGGGTTATGATTATTGTTTATACTTTGCCTTAACTGCCTTATCTGTTGTGAACTGCATATGCTCGTTATGACTGTTGCTTGTGTCTGGCCTTATCTGTCGAGTCATTCCCGGTTTTAAAGCTAGAGTTCGTAGGATATATCTTCATGCTCAAAATGGTTTTCGTATATCTATATATATCTCTATATGTATTGTATTTCAACGCGTTGAAGTGGGTTACCAGCATCTCTCGCTGAACAGATATATTTGGCTTTCAGGCACAGAAGATTGAGTCACTGGAGTGCGCTAGAACTTAGAAGTAGATAGTTTCCCTTTTGGCCTGCGTGCCACGTTTACGTATTTACGCTTTGAGGATATTAGTTAGTTAGCCTGTGCACTTGGGTTCTCTAGCCCAGGTGTGGCATAGCACCCCGAACGCTTGTATTTATATCTTGGGATTTAATAAGATTCTACCTTTATTATAAGTTTTAAATGTCTTGAAAATCTGGGGTGTTACAGTTGGTATCAGAGCCTAAGTTTGACCCTAGGATAAAACTCTTAAGACCGGACTTTAAGACATTAAGCTTGAACTCTAGGTATTTAGGAACATAGGACTCAGGAATCTTAGGACGCGCGGTGAGATTGTGAAACCTACACATAACCTCCCCTCACTTTATCCCTCACTAATTTAAGGAACCTTCCCCTACGCTTACCACACCAAGTAAGGGTGCGAATAGATAAGTTTACTTCCACAACTGGGTAACGTACACTTACCCGATAAATCGCCTCGTCCTAACTCCCGTCAAAAGACTTGACGAGGACCCTGACCAAAGAAAAGGAAGATTTGGATGACTACTAAGAAGAAGCGTTACAGTCAGGACTGCTAAAAGGGACGGACTGCAATACGCACCAACCCAGGGTAACCACGATAACCCCCGAGTCAGAAAAATGACATACACCTTCCGACAAGTTGCCTTATCTCGGCAAACCCGGGTTGCGGCTACAACAAACAGGAAGGAGAACTAGGACACCTATTAAAGTAGCGAAGGAACGACACCATTAGTCGAATCCTTGGGTGCAAGGTAAGTATATCACGACACCTTGCGACCCCACCACCCCAATTTAAAATATCATCCGCCCTGAAACCCCAGCATCTTGATACCCCTATTTGTTGAAAACTCCCACCCCGAATCCTTAATTACCTTAAGAGCAAATTCGCAACCGTCATGACCTTGCTCACCCTTTGTTGCGCTTAACCCAAAACCTCGGAAACCCTAAATTGTTATTGCCCTTAATCTAAGTTCATATCCCCACTCCGTTTGGAAACCCTGTTAAAAACCGTAGAGCAGCATAAGGCCCTTACCCTGCCCAGGGGCGTGAAGAACCAACATTCATTGATTCAACATTAAAATAAGTTGTTAGATAGGAATCGGCGAAGTAGGTGGAGGTTACGAATACGTATCACCCACCCTTGCACGAAAACCGTGAAGGCTTCACGAGAAACAATAGCTTGTACGTACGCCACCGAAGAACGCCACGCGTTGACAAGAGCGGGCAAACAAATACGTTCAATGTGTCAGGGGCCCTCGCTACAGTAAACATCGTCAAATAGGTGCAACAGGCCAAACCTCAAGGAGGACATAAAGCCTTGCTAAGAATTTCATCCACCAAGGAAGGGATGAAACCCAATAGAACAAGAAAGACTAACCCGAAACCCCCCTTACCCTTAAGAACCCTCGGCAAGGATTAAGAGTCAAGACCTAGGGGTTTGACCCACTAAACCAACTGGGTCCAGACTTCTGGACATCCGAGGGGAACGTGCACGGAAACCATCACGAGAATTCCCCTGGAAGCCATAGAGACGAAGGGGACTTCAACACGGGAAGAGAAGATCAAACGAAAATCTTAGAATCAAACAAAGCCAAGGAAAAGGGATCACCAGTTCGACTGCACGCCACAACCAAGCCCCAAACAGGCATAATCACTCGAAGCCAAGAGTCCTTAGCCCCTTTCCCTCCCCTTGCCAATCAAAGTACCATTTCGTTAAAGAATCCGTCCTATCACTCCAAACCTCGCTCTTGATCCCTCATTACAGACAAACCCGTACAAGGTGGCAACCTTCCTTCCTGTATTACGACCTTGAGACATCGACCCTATCCGCCCCTCGACTTTGAAACCTAGCTCTTGCACTTCTTACACCCCTTTAAACCCAGACCAAGAAAACATAGATATATATATATATATATGTATGTATATCTACCTCTAGAACTCGTGCTTAAGGATCAATGAACATTGTACGATGGGTCATCCTATGTATCCAAGTCCCTTTTTATTGTGCACAAGGGCATGGGACTTGTCAGGACATGAATCTGTACATTTTTGGGGTCTTTCCCGAAGGAATTGACTATTTCTAGTCACCTTCCCGCGGGTCCCCAACGGGTCCCTGACGGGACCTTGGCGGGTCCTTGGCAGGAGCTTGGCAGGCGGACGACCGCCCACCTCGCGCCCACTGGTACAATGTGCTGATTTCTTAACCCCTCATTTTATTGATTTGTGGCGCACTTGTGTGCCTCGACTGAGGAATATGAGTCTTGGGTAAGGAACCATGGACCACCCAAACATAGTGTCCTACGTAAAAGACCTTGACGCACGAGACACCATCGGGAAATCACAATCAATTACATTGCACGAGTAATTGGAGTTGGATCCTACGATACAACCGACTAGGGATGTTTGACGTAAAGGATTGCGCAAACCAAGGAGACAACTCATGCAAAGAACCCACGAAAACCTTAAAAGTCAAAATGCTAAGGATGGACCGGGACTCCTCCAAACCATGGACATCGTTCGAGCAAATCAGAGGACTCCTTACAAGTTGTATGGAATCAAGAACTACGTAGCCCATGGTGCTAAGCAAAAGGGTGAAGAACACATTCGCGCCAAGACTTCAAGGGTCATTAAGGACCCACAAGGAAATGAGGTGACTCATAAAGTCGCCGAGTCATCCCACAACGAGATTTGGTAACCGACTGCGCTTTAAAAGAAAAAGGGGCACGCAAGGACACCTTCATCATTAAAAATAACACAAACAGGGCACAACAATGCCGAACCTCGGGTAAGACATGAAGTCTTACTAAGAATTTCATCCACTAAAGAGGAGATGAAATTCAATAAGAAGAGAAATCCAACCCAAAGTCCATCGACTCCCAAGAGACTTTGGGAAGAATTTGGGAAGTGCGCCCTAAGAGATTGGCTTGGTTGACCCAACTCGGTCAAGACCTTGGGCGCATTAAAGAAGTAAGTGTTGAATCACCACGGGAAATTCCCTCAAAAAAGAAGAGAAGGATGAAACCTTAGCCGGGGAAGCAAGGTCTAACAAGGATCTTAAAATCAAGCAAGCACCAACACCAAGGAAGGAGGATCATCAGCTCGTCGGCGCATCGTGATCAAAGCATCTACCCAGATTATTCACTCGGGATCAAGAAACCTTAACCCATCCTAGCCGAATTCCTTTCCCTCCCTCGGAAAATCGGCCCCTTCCTTATTTCAAAACCCTTCCTACCCTTCAGACCCCATTCTCAATCCCATGTTTTAACGATTCCATACAAGTGGCAACCTCACAACCTAAGTTGCAACCTCGAAAACTCGATCCTAATTCCTGAATTCACCGTGTCCTCAAGTTTGAAACCCACTCTCTTAGCCCTGTAAACCTAATCATTCCCAAAAACCCAACACACATAGGCGCGCGAGTATACAATTTCCCCGTGGAATACCCTCCCTATAGGACCACGGTTCTTCTCTTGACTCGTTAACCCTGCAATGATTTCCAAGCTTCGGGGACGAAGCTTCTCGTAAAGGGGGGGAGAGTGTAACACCCCGTGTTACGGCCTTCAATCCCGGATTAATTATTTAATTAATCCCGTTAATAATAATTAAATATGATTTAATTCGGTTAGGTTTCCCTTTAATTAATTAATAAGGCCCACCATGAACCGTGGGCCCTTGCCCAAATTAGAGCCTTAAAACCCATTAGGAATAAAGAAAGTAAACCTTTTACTATTCAGATTCTGATTAGGAATCCTAGACCTAGTTATCTATTAGGAATAAAGGAAGTAGGCCTTTTACTATTCAGATTATGATTAGGATTCTCTTTAATTAATTAATATGGTCCACTATGGACCATGGAACCCAATCCTTAGTCCCAAAAGGAATAGAATTAGCAGGCCTATAATATTAGTTCCTAATTAGGACTCCTAAATATATAAATAGGGGACTTAAGAGGCACCTAGAACCCCCCCACCACAATAAACGACTCACCACCCAAAGAGCTCCAAGAATTCCCCTAGGAGAAATCAAGAAATAAAGAAAGCTTAAAGAAAGATCCTTCATAGCCAAGGAATTAATTAAGGCTAAGAGATAACCCATGTCTCAACAAAACCTATTTTCATAGCTATGAATTCCCCTTAGGGTTTTCCCCACATTATTGTGAATGGCGAAATTATGATGATTATTATTGATGTTGATTTGATGATTCCATGGGGAATCTTGATAATCTTGATAATTGGGAGTTTCTTGATAATGATGATATTCTTGATGATTAATTCGAGATCCTTGATGATTATGTGTTGTTCTTGGTGATTATGATGTTCTTGATGAGTAATTGGCATCTTTGATGTTTATGTGCTATTCTTACCGAATCTTGCAATTAGAAGATGAATCGTATCCTTGTTGATATAAAAGTGATTAGAACCCTAGGTTGTATCATATGATATTATTCTTGGATTATTGGGTGGGCAAATCGCATGTTTGGGTGTTGATTATGTTTAGAAAAGCATGATAGGATAAATGTCGCTCGTTTCTCATATTTGATCCGTTAATTGTCTACGTGTTGTCGTGAATTACGTTGTAAAGTGTCTAAGCATGGTTTCGGGTTCCACAACGGTTCCCGGAACGAAAAGTTGATGAAAAGAGTCAGTGGGGGGTAGGGGACCCGCCACCTACCCACGGCCGAGAACACTGTTCCGGCAGCGGGCGGGCGGCGGGCGGGCAGCTGCCCGCCGGCGACCCGCTGCCCGGAACAGTATTGTCCGGCGGGCAGCCGGCGGGTGGACCCCCACCCACTGGCTACCCGCTGGAATATTCCCCCCCTCGGGACCCCGGCTTCCCCGATCCCCGTGGTGTCCCAACGGACCCCGTTTGTCGTGCCTATGTCTAGTTTGGTATTTCGGGTACCGTTCGTAGGTTTATGAGTCGATTATATTGCATGCTAGTTGAATTGGTACCCGGTCGACCTAGGTGGAAGAAGTATGAACCCCTTAGGATTATTCTTAGTATGTGATGGATCACGCATAGGTTTATTATACGCTTTACCCCCTTCCCAATGTGTAATGTGGGTTGCATGTGCTTGCTACGTGTTATGTGTGTGTGTTACCCCAATTCGGTTGCGATCGGATTGGTTATCCTGAGCTGCGGTTCAGAAGCCGGCTACAGTCAGATGGGAATTCTTGTCTGTAGTCGGGTGACGGCATCCTGGGCTGCGGTCCAGAAGCTGGTCGTAGTCAGACGGGAATTCCTGGCTGCGATCAGATGACATTTTCCTGAGCTGCGGTTCAGAGGCTGGCTGTAGTCAGATTGGAATTCCTGGCTACAGTCAGATGACACACTCTCTTGGGCTGCGGTCCACTGTTTGGTTGCGATCAAACACTATGATGAGCTGCGGTTCATCGGTCGGTTGCGATCGACCCCTCCGTGTTGCGATACGGGGCAGGGTGCTGCGGGGCCGTGTCAGAGCTATATGCGCTGACCCTCATGTATGGGCATGCGATTGGTCCTGTGGCGCCAACAAAGTGTGCTATGTGATGAGATATGGATGAGTTGTGATTATGAGTATTTTGGGGATGTGACTATGGGATTTATATTAGGGATTGTTCGTGTTGGGTTATGATTATTGTTTATACTTTGCCTTAACTGCCTTATCTGTTGTGAACTGCATATGCTCGTTATGACTGTTGCTTGTGTCTGGCCTTATCTGTCGAGTCATTCCCGGTTTTAAAGCTAGAGTTCGTAGGATATATCTTCATGCTCAAAATGGTTTTCGTATATCTATATATATCTCTATATGTATTGTATTTCAACGCGTTGAAGTGGGTTACCAGCATCTCTCGCTGAACAGATATATTTGGCTTTCAGGCACAGAAGATTGAGTCACTGGAGTGCGCTAGAACTTAGAAGTAGATAGTTTCCCTTTTGGCCTGCGTGCCACGTTTACGTATTTACGCTTTGAGGATATTAGTTAGTTAGCCTGTGCACTTGGGTTCTCTAGCCCAGGTGTGGCATAGCACCCCGAACGCTTGTATTTATATCTTGGGATTTAATAAGATTCTACCTTTATTATAAGTTTTAAATGTCTTGAAAATCTGGGGTGTTACAGTGTTCGCACTAAAAATTTGGAGGCATTACTTGTACGGGGTGCAATGCAAGATTTACATGGACCATAAGAGCCTAAAGTACATCTTCACCCAAAAAGACCTAAACATGAGACAACGGAGGTGGTTAGAACTCATAAAGGATTACGACCTGGACATCCAATACCACGAGGGAAAAGCTAACGTGGTGGCAGATGCACTAAGCAGGAAGACTAACCACTCCCTCAACACCACTTGGGTCCTACCGGACCAACTGTACAGGGATTTCCAAAGACTGAATTTGGAAATAATAAAACAAGGTCAAAACCACCCCGGCACCCACATATTCAACACACGAGTCATGGCTACGCTCTTCGAAGAAATCAAAATAGGGCAACAGCAGGATCCGGAACTAGATAAAATCCGCCTCGACCTAACCCAGTGGAAGGAAGGACCCTTCAAAATACACGAAGACGGCAGTCTCCGTAACCAAGGTAGGTGGTGCGTGCCCTCGACGCACCCCCACTTGAAGCAACAAATCCTGGAGGAAGGACACAACACCCCATACTCGATTCACCCAGGGGGTGACAAACTATACCAAGATGTAAAAAGGTCGTTTTGGTGGCCCAACATGAAAAAGGAAATCGCGGATTTCGTGGCCAGGTGTCTGAATTGCCAAAGGGTGAAGGCCGAACGATGCAAGCCCAAGGGACTCGTACAACCCCTTGAGATACCACAAGGAAAGTGGGATTCCATATCCATGGATTTCGTCGGGGGACTACCCCCAACAAAGACCGGCAAGGATAAGATTTGGGTCATAGTGGACCGACTAACCAAAACAGCACGATTCATCGCCATGAAGGAAACGTGGACAATGACACAACTGGCCCAAGCTTACTTGAGCTGAGTAGTGAAGTATCACGGAGTCCCCCGAAACATCGTATCCGATAGGGACTCTAGGTTCCTCTCGCAATTCTGGAAATCACTGCAAATAGCCTTGGGTACACAACTAAAACTAAGCACTGCTTTCCACCCCACCACGGACGGCCAAACCGAGAGGACCATTCAGACCCTCGAAGACATGCTAAGAGCCTGCGTGTTGGACTTTCAAGGGACATGGGAGGAACACCTAGACCTCATTGAATTCTCGTACAACAACAGCTACCACGCGAGCATTCGCATGGCACCCTACGAAGCTCTATACGGACAAAAGTGCAGAACCCCCTTATGTTGGGAAGACATGGTCGACCCAATATCACTAGGGCCCCAACACCTACAGGACACAATCACCAAGGTCAAACACATCCGGGAAAGGATGAAAGCTGCCCAGGACCGCCAAAAGTCCTATGCCGACCTAAAGAGGAAACAAGCCAAGTTCAACACCGGGGACAAAGTCTGGTTAAGAATCTCGCCCACACGAGGGGTAATGAGATTCGGAAAGAAAGGAAAGCTCAGCCCTCGATTTATCGGCCCCTATGAGATCATAGAAAAAGTTGAGAACCTAGCCTATCGCCTCGCCCTACCCGTCGAACTAGAACGAGTACACAACGTATTCCACATATCCCAACTAAAGAAATACGTACACGACCCGAGTCACGTGCTTCAACCCGAGGTCGTGAACCTCGACGAGTCACTAGTATACGAAGAAAGACCCGTGAGGATCCTGGACACCAAGACAAGAAACACTCGTCGCCGAGCCATAGAAATGGTGAAAGTCCTCTGGACCAACCATGGGACCGAGGAAGCAACGTGGGAGCTCAAAGACACAATGAGGGAACTCTACCCCGAACTTTTCACACCAGGTAACTAAGAAAAAGTCACACGGCAAGGACCAAGCTTCGGGGACGAAGCTTCCTGATAAGGAGGGGAGAGTGTAACACCCCGTGTTACGACCCCTAAGATCAATTAAATCATTTAATCAATTACCCAAAAGAAAGAATTAAATCACAGTAATTAATTAGGAAGGCCCACCATAGTCCACGGGCCCTTACCCCTAAACCCAATCCTTAGTCCCAAAAGAAATAGAACTAGCAAGCCCATAATATTAGTTCCTAACTAGGACACCTAAATATACAAATAGGGGACTTAAGAGGCACCTAGAAACCCCCACAAGAATAACACCCCACCTCCCCGAAGAGCTCTAAGAATCCCCCTAGAAGAAATCAAGAAAGCAAGAAAACTTAAAGAAAGACCCTTCATAGCCAAGGAATAAATTAAGGCTAAGAGGTAACCCATGTCTCAACAAAACCTATTTTCATAGCTATGATTTCCCCCGTAGGATTTCCCCGTATTATTGTGTATTGGTGACTTGTGATATTATTATTGATGATTGATGGGATAATTCCATGGGTGATCTTGATATTGGGAGATTCTTGATAATTATGGTGTTCTTGATGATTATGTGGAGTTCTTAGTGATTATATGTCGTTCTTGATTATTGTACGGCATTCTTAATGCTTATGTGTTATTTGTACCGAATCTTGTAATTAGAAGACGAACCGTATTCTTGTTGATATAAAAGTGATTAGAACCCTAGGTTGTATCGTATGATCTTATTCTTGGTTTATCGGGTGGGGAAATCGCACGTTTGGGTGTTGATTATATTTAGAAAAGCATGATAGGTTATGTGCCGTTCGTTTCTTGTATTTGATTCGTTAATTGTCTACGTGTTGCCGTTAATTGCATTGTAAAGTGTCTAAGCATGGTTTCGGGTTCCACAACGGTTCCCGGGGCGTAAAGTGTGTGAAAAGAGTCAGTGGGGGGTAGGGGACCCGCCACCTACCCACGGCCGTGAAATACCGCCCGGCAGTGGGTGGCCGGCGGGCGGGCAGCTGCCCGCCGGCGACCCGCTGCCCGGAACAGTGAAGTCCGGCGGGCAGCCGGCGGGTGGCCCCCACCCACCGGCTACCCGCTGGAAATTATCCCACCTTGGGATCCCGGCTTCCCCGTTTGATGTTCCCCCGTTCCCCGTGGTGTCCCAACGGACTCCGTTTATCGTGCCTATGTCTAGTTTGATATTTCGGGTACCGTTCGTAGGTTATGGGTCTATTATATTGCATGCTAGTTGAATTGGTATCCCGTTGACCTAGGTGGAAGAAGCATGAACCCCTTAGGACTATTCTTAGTATGTGAGGGATCACGCATAGGTTTTGTTATACGTTTTCTCCCCTTCCCAACATGTTAATGTGGGTTGCATGTACTTGCTATATGTTATGTGTGTGTGTAACCCCGAGTTGGTTGAGATCAATCGGGCTATACGGGCAGTCGGATGGGCTGAGAACCATACCGGCTGTTAACCAGGCTGGTAGAGACCGGTCAGGTATATAAATATTATATAGGACTAAGTTCCACTATACGGGCAGTCGGATGGGCTGAGAACCATACCGGCTGTTAACCAGGCTGGTAGAGACCGGTCTAGTATATAAATATTATATAGGACAAAGGTCCACTATACGGGCAGTTGAATGGGCTGAGAACCATCTCAACTGTTAACCAGGCTGGTAAAGACCGGTCAGGTATATAAATATTATGTAGGACAAAGGTCCATCAGCCGGTTGCGATCGGCTCCTCCGTAATGTGAGACGGGGCAGGGTGCTGCGGGGCCGTGTCAGAGCTATATGCGCTGACCCTCGTGTATGGGCATGCGATTGGTCCTGTGGCGCCAACAAAGTGTGCTATTTGATGAGATATGGATGAGTTGTGTTTATGAGTATATTGGGGGATTTGACTATGGGATTTATGCTAGGGATTGTGTATGATGGGTTATGATTATTATACGTGATCAGCTTTATCTGTCTTGCCTGTTGTGGATTGTATACGCTTGATTATAACTGTTGCTTGTGTCTAGCCTTATCTGTCGAGTCATTCCCGGTTTTAAAAGCTAGAGACTCGTAGGATATATCTTCATGCTTCAAAATGGTTTTCGTATATCTATATAGATCTCTATATGTATTGTATTTCAACGCGTTGGAGTGGGTTACTAGCATCTCTCGCTGAACAGATATATTTGGCTTTCAGGCACAGAAGAATAAGTCACTGGAGCGCGCTAGAACTTGGAGCGTAGAAGTAGATAGTTTCCCTTCCGGCCTGCGTGCCATGTTTATGCATTTACATTACTAAGGATATTAGATAGTTAGCCTGTGCACCTGAGTTCTCTAGCTCAGGTGTGGCATAGCACCCCGCACTCTTGTATTATGTTTTGGGATTTAATGAGATTTCACCTTTATTTTATAAGTTTTAAGTATCTTGAAAATCTGGGGTGTTACAATTGGTGCTGGGAGTTTTGGCATAGTGTATAGAGGGATTCTTGAAGATGGAACAATTTTGGCCATAAAGGTATTTGATGTGCAACTGGAAGGTGCATTCCAAAGCTTTATTGTCGAATGCAAGATAATGTTCGACATTCGCCATCGAAATCTTGTTAAACTGTTAGGATATTGCTCCAACCCAAATTTCAAAGCCCTTGTTCTTGAGTACATGCCAAATGGGAACCTTGATGACTGGTTGTACACCCACAACCATTTCCTGGACATCATTGAAAGATTGAACATAATGATTGATGTTGCATATGCACTTGAATATCTTCATTATGGTTATCCAGAACCTGTGGTCCACTGTGATCTAAAACCAAGTAATATTCTCCTAGACGAGAACATGGTTGCTCATGTTGGTGATTTTGGAATCGCAAAGTTGTTGGGTAGTGATGATAGCATTGCATACACAAAGACCCTTGCTACATTGGGTTACATTGCACCAGGTGAAGATTTTTTTGTCCTTGTTTCTGGTTTCTTTAATTTTCTTATGCCTAATTTCATTTCCTTTAAATATTGACTACAGAGTATGGATCGGAAGGCATAGTGTCAACAAAATGCGACGTCTACAGTTATGGCATCTTATTGATGGAAACTTTCATGACTACAAAGCCTAGCGATGAGATTTTTTTTGAAAATCTGAGCCTAAAGGTTTGGGTTAAAAACTCAATGCCTAATAGAGTAATTGATATAATTGATGCAAATTTACTTGCCCCAGATGAAGAACCCTCGACTGAAAAAATAAAGTGTTTGTCATGTATCATGGAATTGGCCTTGAGGTGTTGTTTAGAATCTCCAGTAGAAAGAATATGCGTGAAGGAAGTGGCTGCAACTTTACAAAAGATTAAACGTCAACTTGCATGCTCTATATAGTTGTAAGTGATTATTGATTCTCAGTTACCTTTTAGCTTCATTATTTTTCAAATTTTTTTTATCTTTGGATGTTTATGTTTCATGTAAAATTTTTAGTATATCTTAAGTTTTATTAATTACACGTGTAAGGAAGTAGGATAACAACAACAACAACAACAACAACAACACAAAATTTCTTTGAAGACTGTGAGATTAGGGCTTTTTCATAAAATTACAATATATTTTTCTTAAATCTATGACATTTTTTCTTATAAGTAACTACAAATCAATTTATTGTAATAGGGGGGGGGGAAATCTTCATTAAGGATTAAACCCATGACCTTCCATTTGGAAAATTCACTTTATGTCACTAGACCACAAGGTCATTAACACATTATAAGTATATAATTCAAGAAGTAAAGGTGTTATTTTTCCCAAAAGTAAAAGTAACAAATAGCATGGCAAAGTGGCAAACATCACAATTCGACTAATGGAAAACAACTCAAAGTGAGTCATAGGCCACTAGGGATAATTGTAATATCAATTAGTTAGTTTAACAATCATATATGTTTTTTTCTATTTTTTCAATGTGAGTAATTTAAAGTACAACTTAAAATCTTGTTCTTTTTTTTTTCATTAATTTGCTTGGTTTGCTGCTTGCAACTCGGACTTCATCGCATGCGCAATGGCGGATGCATTCACCATAACAGAGTCAGACAGCCAGCTATAATATTAGTATTAGGACTATATTATTAGTATTAGACTAGAACTCTACTTCGTGTCTTTATATTGGTTTCCTGTATTCCCAGACATCATTATCGAATACAATACTTTCACATACATTCTAATCTAGTATCAGCTTCCAGGTTTTCTCCCATGGAAGGTCTCGATTTTCATGATGATGCCTCTGTCCAATCTTCTGAACAGACCGTTACTGTAACAACCCAGATTTTCAAGACATTTTAAGCTTATATAATAAAGGTAATATCTCATTACATCCCAAAGTATATCATAAGTGTACGGGGTGCTATGCCACACCTGGGCTAGAGAACCCAGGTGCACAGGCTGTCTAACTAATATCCATTGAAACACAATGCATAATATGGCACGCAGGCCGAAAGGGAAACTACTCTACTTCTACGCTCCAGTTCTAGCGCGCTCCAGTGCTCTAGTCCTTTGTGCCTGAAAGCCAAATATATCTGTTCAGCGAGAGATGCTGGTAACCCACTCCAACGCGTTGAAATACAATACATATAGATATACGAAAACCATTTTGAGCATGAAGATATATCCTACGAACACTAGCTTTAAAACCGGGAATGACTCGACAGATAAGGCTAGACACAAGCACAGTTATAACGAGCATATGCAGTTCACAACAGATAAGGCAAAGCATAAACAATGATCATAACCCAACATGAACAATCCCCAATATAAATCCCATAGTCACATCCCCCAAGACACTCGTAATCACAACTCGTCCAGGTCACAACACATAACACACTTTGTTGGCGCCACAGGACCAATCGCATGCCCATACATGAGGGTCAGCGCATATAGCTCTGACACGGCCCCGCAGCACCCTGCCCCGTATCGCAACACGGAGGGGCCGATCGCAACCGACCGATGAACCGCAGCTCATCATAGTGTTTGATCGCAACCAAACAGTGGACCGCAGCCCAAGAGAATGTCATCTGACCGCAGCCAGGAAAAAGGATGAACCGCAGCTCGTATAGAAACGTTTGATCGCAACCAAACGGTGGACCGCAGCCCAAGAGTATCAATCTGACCGCAGCCAGCTTCTGAACCGCAGCTTAGGATAACCAATCCGATCGCAACCGAATTGGGATAGCACACACATAACACATAGCAAGCACATGCAACCCACATTACACATTAGGAAGGGGGAGAAAAACGTATAACAAAACCTATGCGTGATCCATCACTTACTAAGAATAGTCCTAAGGGGTTCATACTTCTTCCACCTAGGTCAACGGGATACCAATTCAACTAGTATGCAATATAATAGACTCATAAACCTACGAACGGTTCCCGAAACATCAAACTAGACATAGGCACGATAAACGGAGTTCGTTGGGACACCACGGGCAACAGGGAACATCAAACGGGGAAGCCGGGGTCCCGGGTGGGACAATTTTCCAGCGGATAGCCGGTGGGTGGGGGTCACCCGCCGGCTGCCCGCCGGATTCTACTGTTCCAGGCAGCGGGTCGCCGGCGGGCAGCTGCCCGCCCGCCGGCCACCCGCTGCCGTGCGGTGTTTTATGGCCATGGGTAGGTGGCGGGTCCCCTACCCCCCACTAACTCTTTTCATCACTTTTCGCCCCGGGAACCGTTGTGGAACCCGAAACCATGCTCAGACACTTTTCAACGCAATTAACGACAACACATAGACAATTAACGAATCAAATACAAGAAACGAACGGCACATAACCTATCATGCTTTTCTAAATATAATCAACACCCAAACATGCGATTTCCCCACCCGATAATCCAAGAATAAGATTATACGATACAACCTAGGGTTCCAATCACTTTTATATCAACAAGAATATGGTTTGTCTTCTAATTGCAAGATTCGATAAGAATAACACATAAACATCAAGAGCATCACACAATTACCAAGAACGACACATAACCATCAAGAACTCCATATAATCATCAAGAATTCCATAATCATCAAGAATCTCCCAATATCAAGATTATCAAGATCTCTCATGGGATCATCACATCAAACATCAATAATAATCATCATATCTCGCCAATACACAATAATATGGGGGAAACCCTAAGGGGGAATCATAGCTATGAAAATAGGTTTTGTTGAGACATGGGTTACCTCTTAGCCTTAATTAATTCCTTGGCTATGAAGGATCTTTCTTTAAGCTTCCTTGCTTTCTTGATTTCTCCTAAGGGGATTCTTGGAGCTCTTTTGGGGTGGTGGGGCGTTATTTTTGTGGGAAGTTCTAGGTGCCTCCTAAGTCCCTTATTTATATATTTAGGAGTCCTAATTAGGGACTAATATTATAGGCTCGCTAATTCTATTCCTTTTGGAACTAAGGATTGGGTTTAGGGATTGGGTTTATATATGAGGGCCCATGGACTATGGTGGGCCTTTTTCCCTAATTAATCATTATGATTTATTCTTTCTCTTGGGCTATTGATTAATTAATTAAATGGTTTTAGGGGCCGTAACACGGGGTGTTACACTCTCCCCCCCTTACAAGGGGCTTCGTCCCCGAAGCCTGGTGTTATAGTCCATCCTTTCACCCCTAGACACCTCGTAGCTCGGCCTCCTGATTAGGGTTGCGGCCTTACGTTTGTCGTGGCTTGGGGTAGGCTGAACTTTTGATGGTGTTGTGATAGAGAATTTTTTGGTTGTACCTCTGTTTCCTGCGCTGGAACTGGATGCACCTCGAGTGCCCAAGGTGGCCTCGATCGCTGCTACCCTTTGATCGAGTGCGCGTGTGGTGCGAATCAAGGATGAGAACCCTTCTTCCATGATTTGATTCTGCCAGTCGAGCTGAGCGAGTATGCGTTCGTTGACCGAACCCTCGGGTTCCCTCCTGGCTGTGGGTGCACTGACGGGTTAGGCCCGTCTTCCTCCTCTTGTCCCTCATTTCCCTCCGTACCTCCGCAATCTTGCAAGGCTCGCTTGAGCTTTTTGTTGGAGATGTCTAATCGATCAACCAATTCCCTACGTTCCTCCTCGGGTTTTTGGCAAATTTCTTCGAGGGTGAGATAGTGTCCTCCCTCGGTGTAGTAGATGTCGTTGCGGCGAAGGTTTTGGGCATTGAAAACCATGCCGTTGGCGGTTTTGACCTCGGTGTGGCTTAGGTCTACCCCCTTTTTCTCCATGATCCAACTTCGGATCATCCCGTAGGGTAGGCTAAGCCGGTTGTTTGTCTTGCAGAACTCTATGTGCTTTAGCATGAGTGCCGGCAGGTTGAACTTGATTTTATGTTTTAGGAGATACGCAAAGGTGCACTCCAAGCTCCCCACATCCTTGCTCTTGTTATTGGTGGGCAAGAGGCTATCGGTTACAATCATAACCAATATATTTTGCTCCGCCGATAGCCACTTTCGATTTGGTCGAGTGGCCGAGGTGAACCCGTCCTCTTTCCCGAGTAAGTACCCAAGATAGTCCTTGTATCCCGTAGTTTGGGTATCAATCCACCCCTTTCGGTCATAGTCAGACACACCCGTGGTGGTCAATTTCAAGAGCTTGGCCAACCGGCCTTCGGAAAGCACAATTTCCTTGCCACGGACCTTGGTGGTAATTTCTACTTTGTCACCCCGTTTGGTGGCCACAAGGTGTTGGTAGAATTCTTTCACCAATTCGGGGTATGTGTCCCCTTTGATGGCGAGGTAAGTATCTAAAAGCCCTTGGTGTTTGAGCATGTCAACCAATTCCGGAGAGAATTGGTCGGGTTCAAGTGCTTTACCTCCGATTACGGTGTAATCGGCGTTGCTCCACTCCGGGGTGCGGATTCCGAGGGGCTTTTTCGGCATCTTAAATTTTTCTTTTGGCGGTGAGGAATTCCGGTAGAAATTCCGGCAGCTTTCCGGCGGGTCTCCGGCGAAGTTTCCGGCGGCCTCTTTTCCGGCGGTGGTTCGAGCCGCTACAAGGTGGCGATGGTGGGGCGGAGCTCAGCAATTTTCCGGCGGGGCGGTGGAGGCCTACGGTCGCGTGGGCGTTGGTGGCAGCGGGCGAAGCTTGGGTGGATGGCGGGCGGCGTCGCTCGGGTAAGGAGGCAGCGGGTCCCCGCTGGGTGCTCTCCGGGCGGTGGGCGAGGTCGGTTGGGACGGCGGCGCGGCGGTGTGGCGCTTAGCGGTGGCGTTCGGCCGGCGACGGTGGTGCGTGGTCGTCGGTTCTGCTGGGGTGGGGCGGCGAGGTGTGTGAGGTGGGGAAGGGAAAGAGTGGGGAAGAAGAAGGGGAGGAAGAAGAAGAAGGGTTTTTGATTTGGGGGTTTTGTGGGTTTTAGGGACTTGGAGGGATTTAACAAGGGGTTATCCCCTTAAGGTTTCAAGAAACACTCATGGCTTAGTGGTTAGGACTTGGACTTGTAAATGTGAGGTCTAGAGTTCAATTCCTAATGGTGACATTAGGCATTTCTTGGTGGTGTGGTTCTCCTTTGTCTTTTTCCTTATTTTGTCCTTTAGTGGGGAAAGGGTTGGGTTGATGATATAACTTGTGCTTTATCTTCGTAGTGGAAATTGAAGTTTGACCAAAGATCCTTATTCATAATACTTTCGAAGTAGCTAAGCTAAATAGACATAATGTTTTCGAAGTATTTAAGCTAAATAGGTGGTCCATACGATACAAGGGGTGATTATAAGGGGTGTGATGGTTTATCCTAGACAGAATTCGTTTTCTGGGTTTTCCTCGGTGGGATCCGTATGGTCCTCGTCTTCCGGGATTGGGTTTTCCCCTTCTAGGTCTTCTTCGTTTCCGAGTTTGGCTTGCGTGTGACTCATAACGAATACTTTTCCGGGAGCGCCGTAACCCCCTTGGTGACTGGTGCCCCCGTGTTGACCCACGGTGGCGGGGCGTGGTCTTTGGGGTCGAGTGCACTGGAAGGCCTTGTGCCCCTCCTCTCCGCAGTTGAAGCATCGCCAGGGGTTACCCGCGCAATCCTTGCCTCTGTGGCTTTTGTTACACCTCAGGCAAGGGAAGCTTCTTGGATTAGCTTCATTGTTTCCCAGGGGTGGCCTTGGGTTGGTCGGGTTGTTCGGCCTCGTGCCGGTATCGTTCCTCGTTCTTTTCACTGGCGGTGCCCCACTTCCGGTGTTTCTTCTTCGTATTTGTTCCTGAACCCCGCATTGGAGTAGTTGGATTCGATAGAGGTTCGCGGCACTGGAATAAGCCTCGTTGAGGGTCCGGGGTCTGCTTACCACTAGCGCTTTCCGAGCTTCGAAGTTGAGGCCTGACACGAACCTCTCTATCTTGGTTACCTCGGTGGGGACTAGCTCTGGTGCGAAGCGCGCCAGTTCGAGGAATCGTCTATGGTATTCTATGACAGTGGCCGTTCCTTGTTTTAGATGAAGGAACTCTTCGTACATGGATGCTTTTACGTGGGTTGGATAGAACCTCTCTCGTAGTCGTGTCTTGAGGTTCTCCCAATTGAACCCCGGTTCTTGTTGATAGGTGGGTCCCTCGTGGATCCACCAGAGATCGGCCTCGTGCCCGAAGTAGAACGAGGCTATCTCTACGCGGCGTTCCTCTGGGCATTCCACTACTCCAAAAATCTTATCAAGCGTCCGGATCCATTCTTCTAGGACCGCAGGATCCTCTTCTCCCGAAAACGTGGGTGGTCGGTGATTTGAGACTTGTCGGGTGACGTCCGAGTTTGCGTTTGATGGAGGCGGTGGGGGCCTATTGTTGCGAAGGGCCGCGTCACTTAGTGCCTGTGCGACTTGTGTTAGTTGCTGCAGGGTTTGGGTCAAGGGGTCGTCGGTGGCGGGCTCTGGAGTTCTGGATTGCCTTCTGTTTGGCGCCATGCTATCGTCTTTCTGGTCAGTGTTTATAAGAATGTTAAGTTAGAGTCTGATGCACTTCTTGTGAAGTGATGAGTGGGGAAGGGTAACGTGTAGAGAAGTTATGTGTAGGTTTCACAATCTCACCGCGCGTCCTAAGATTCCTGAGTCCTATGTTCCTAGGTACCTAGAGTTCAAGCCTAACATCCTAAAGTCCGGTCTTAAGAGTCTTTTCCTAGGGTCAAACTTAGGCTCTGATACCAACTGTAACACCCCAGATTTTCAAGACATTTTAAGCTTATATAATAAAGGTAATATCTCATTACATCCCAAAGTATATCATAACTGTACGGGGTGCTATGCCACACCTGGGCTAGAGAACCCAGGTGCACAGGCTGTCTAACTAATATCCATTGAAACACAATGCATAATATGGCACGCAGGCCGAAAGGGAAACTACTCTAATTCTACGCTCCAGTTCTAGCGCGCTCCAGTGCTCTAGTCCTCTGTGCCTGAAAGCCAAATATATCTGTTCAGCGAGAGATGCTGGTAACCCACTCCAACGCGTTCAAATACAATACATATAGAAATATATATAGATATACGAAAACCATTTTGAGCATGAAGATATATCCTACGAACACTAGCTTTAAAACCGGGAATGACTCGACAGATAAGGCTAGACACAAGCACAGTTATAACGAGCATATGCAGTTCACAACAGATAAGGCAGATAAGGCAAAGCATAAACAATGATCATAACCCAACATGAACAATCCCCAATATAAATCCCATAGTCACATCCCCCAAGACACTCGTAATCACAACTCGTCCAGGTCACAACACATAACACACTTTGTTGGCGCCACAGGACCAATCGCATGCCCATACATGAGGGTCAGCGCATATAGCTCTGACACGGCCGCGCAGCACCCTACCCCGTATCGCAACACGGAGGGGCCGATCGCAACCGACCGATGAACCGCAGCTCATCAGAGTGTTTGATCGCAACCAAACAGTGGACCGCAGCCCAAGAGAATGTCATCTGACCGCAGCCAGGAAAAAGGATGAACCGCAGCTCGTATAGAAACGTTTGATCGCAACCAAACGGTGGACCGCAGCCCAAGAGTATCAATCTGACCGCAGCCAGCTTCTGAACCGCAGCTCAGGATAACCAATCCGATCGCAACCGAATTGGGGTAGCACATACATAACACATAGCAAGCACATGCAACCCACATTACACATTAGGAAGGGGGAGAAAAACGTATAACAAAACCTATGCGTGATCCATCACTTACTAAGAATAGTCCTAAGGGGTTCATACTTCTTCCACCTAGGTCAACGGGATACCAATTCAACTAGCATGCAATATAATAGACTCATAAACCTACGAACGGTACCCGAAACATCAAACTAGACATAGGCACGATAAACGGAGTCCGTTGGGACACCACGAGGAACGGGGAACATCAAACGGGGAAGCCGGGGTCCCGGGTGGGACAATTTTCCAGTGGGTAGCCGGTGGGTGGGGGTCACCCGCTGGCTGCCCGCCGGATTCTACTGTTCCGGGCAGCGGGTCGCCGGCGGGCAGCTGCCCGCCCGCCGGCCACCCGCTGCCGGGCGGTGTTTTACGGCCATGGGTAGGTGGCGGGTCCCCTACCCCCCACTGACTCTTTTCATCACTTTTCGCCCCGGGAACCGTTGTGGAACCCGAAACCATGCTTAGACACTTTTCAACGCAATTAATGACAACACGTAGACAATTAACGAATCAAATACAAGAAACGAACGGCACATAACCTATCATGCTTTTCTAAATATAATCAACACCCAAACATACGATTTCCCCACCCGATAATCCAAGAATAAGATTATACGATACAACCTAGGGTTCCAATCACTTTTATATCAACAAGAATACGGTTCGTCTTCTAATTGCAAGATTCGGTAAGAATAACACATAAACATCAAGAGCATCACACAATTATCAAGAACGACACATAACCATCAAGAACTCCATATAATCATCAAGAATTCCATAATCATCAAGAATCTCCCAATATCAAGATTATCAAGATCTCTCATGGGATCATCACATCAAACATCAATAATAATCATCATATCTCGCCAATACACAATAATATGGGGGAAACCCTAAGGGGGAATCATAGCTATGAAAATAGGTTTTGTTGAGACATGGGTTACCTCTTAGCCTTAATTAATTCCTTGGCTATGAAGGATCTTTCTTTAAGCTTCCTTGCTTTCTTGATTTCTCCTAAGGGGATTCTTGGAGCTCTTTTGGGGTGGTGGGGCGTTATTTTTGTGGGAAGTTCTAGGTGCCTCCTAAGTCCCCTATTTATATATTTAGGAGTCCTAATTAGGGACTAATATTATAGGCTCGCTAATTCTATTCCTTTTGGAACTAAGGATTGGGTTTAGGGGTTGGGTTTATATATGAGGGCCCATGGACTATGGTGGGCCTTTTTCCCTAATTAATCATTATGATTTATTCTTTCTCTTGGGCTATTGATTAATTAATTAAATGGTTTTAGGGGCCGTAACACGGGGTGTTACAGTTACAGAGACCTCTCATGTGCGCACCGGGAACAATCTCTCGTCGGCTCATCACTTTGTCTCTCTGAAACTGACATCCTGTAACTATATGGTTTGGCGCACACAGATGCTACCATTCTTAGAAGGTCAAGGTCTTCTCGGCTTCATCGATAGCAGTGTGTCATATCCAGTCGCATCGCCGGCTGCCGCTATCGACACCGTCGCCTCGACTGCCGACAGCTTGGCGGTGGCAAGTGACCTCGCGGCGCAGCAGACGGCTTAGAGGAGGTAAGACAAAGCTATATTGTCGTTTTTAATTTCGTCTCTCTCGGAGGAGACGATGCGGTTTGTCGTTGGTCGTTCTATTTCGCGACAACTCTAGCTCACCATCAAGCAATCTCTCCCTTCTTCTTCGAGATCTCAGGCGTTGCGATTACTCGGTGAGTTGAAGGCTTTACGTCAGGGTGACTCTTCTATAGCAGATTACATCGGTCGTGCCCAGCTGTTGGTTGATGATTTGGCTCTTGCCGGTCGCGACGTTACATTAGACGATCAGAATTTATACGTCTTTCATGGCTTGTAGTCTAAATTTCGTCCGCTTGTGGCGACCTTGGCTCGGGGTTCTGCGGTTCTGCATGCAGAAGTGGCGGATTTCTTGGTGTCACAGGAATGGATCTGTGGTGACGATGGAGTCGGCGGTATAAAGCCGGTTGCGATGGCCGCGAGCAGAGGCGATACACGGCGGGTCACAGTGGTCGTGGTGGTCGTGGCGGCGTGACGCAGTAGCGAGGCCGTGGCTCAGGCGGACAAAGACGCGGCCGTAGTCGGGGTCGCGGTTCCAGCTCGAGTCCGCGGTGCTAGATTTGCAAGAAGCAGGGTCACGGTGCTCTTTCGTGTTGGCATCGTTTCTCAAGTGGTGATAATGGTGATTCCAGCGGTCCTCATGAGTGGTTTTCTGACACTGGTTCTACGAACCATGCTACGCCTTATTCATCCTTGATGACTTCTGCGACAAGTTATGATGGCCTGGAGACTCTGCGAGTCGGTAGTGGTACAGGTTTGCCCATTGTCAATGTTGGTTCCGCTTCGTTAGCCACTGATTCTAGGTCCTTTAAATTACGTGATGTTTTGCATTTCCCTGGTCTCTCTTCTTCTCTATTATCAGTTCAGCGTTTTGCGAAAGATAATAATGTTTTCTTTGAATTTCTCCCTCTTTGTTTCTATGTGAAGGACTGAAGGACATCATGACCAAGAAGGTTCTTTTTAAGGGACATGCGTCTGGTGGTCACTACACATGGCATGCGTCTTCATCAGCTCCTGCAGCATTTGTTGTGCGCAATCCTCTTACGTTTGGCACATGCGGTTGGGGCATCCACATTCTAGAGTCTTACGTAAAATTCTAGCGTCTTTGTCTGTTAGCAAATTTAATTACAGTGATCTTCCCAGTGTATGTTCATCTTGTCAATTGGGAAAATCTTCTCGTTTTCCTTTGTCTCGTGTTGAGACTACTAGTACACAACCTTTGGAATTAATATATTCAAATATTTGGGGCCCTGCGCCATTACTTTCTGCAAATGGCTTTAAATATTTTGTGTTGTTTGTGGATGTTACACACGTTATATGTGGTATTATCCAATGCGTGCTAAGTCTGAATTATATGCCATATTTGATAAGTTTCGGTCACTTGTTGAACGTTCTTTTTCTCGTAAGATTATTTCTTTTCAGTCTGATTTGGGGGGAGAGTATAAAAAGCTTGGCGTCACCCTTGCTTCGTTGGGTATTCGTCACAGGCAATCTTCTTCGTATACTCACGAGCAGAATGGTCGGGTAGAACGTAGGCATCGTCATGTTGTTGAGATCGGACTGTCTTTAATGGATCAAGCATCTGTCCCATCTCGTTTTTGGGACTACGTGTTTGAAACTGTTGTTTATCTAATAAATAAGATGCCTACTCGTGTCTTGTCTGATGAGTCCCCTCACTTTCGTTTGCATCGGTCTCCCCCATCCTATTCTTACTTGCGAGTGTTTGGGTGCTTATGCTTTCCTGTCATATATCCATACAATTGTAATAAACTTCAGTTTCGTTCCTCTCCTTATGTCTTTCTGGGTTACCCTCCGTCTTTTCGTGGCTATCATTGTTTGGACACTAACACTAACAAGGTCGTTATTTGTTGCCACGTGCGGTTTGATGAGACTATTTTTCCGTTTGTTGCTGGACTGTTTCGGACCAGGCAGTCCGGCTGTAACACTCCACTTTTCTTAATCTTAATTACAATTCTAAAACCACAATTAATACAAACTAAGCAGCGGATAAACGACTTAATAAGTAAACTAGTGGGAATGTCACCGCCACAACCACCACTCCATGGTGATTGCACAGACTAAGGATGGAACTAAAACAATAAATCAAACTAACATTCGAACTACTTCATTAAGAGTCATAAGGGGAAAAGCATCCCGATGTCTAGTCATCAAACTGGAACATCAAAACATAAGTTCTAACATCAATCATAAACATCAAATTCTACAAATCCGTCAAAGAACAACATAATAATAAAGAGAGTTCAGAGTACTAGATCTACTAGACTAGTCTAACTCGATCATCTCTCATACGCTGGGCCCACCTGAAAGGGGTTTTACAAACAACACATAGACAAAAAGGAAAACACCCGTTAGCATGAAGCTAAGTATAACCACACTCAACCTTGTAAAGTACTACAATATATACTTTGGAAAAACATTTATTCTCAAACTCAAGCCAACAATCTCAACACATAGACAACTTTAGATACATCATAGATTTTCTATATGCTCGCAACCTATAATTTCAACATGCATACTGTTGGGCTTTTCCTGCACTGTGGACGAAAGCTTGGGAACAAAAAAGACAAAGACTCGGTTCTGTATCGTGTGTAACACACTGCCTTAAAAACATTCACGACCAGGGATTGAGTCGTATGCTTTCGACCGGCAAAACAGAACAAACTCTCAGGCAGATATATATAAGGTGGTGTTTTCGAACTGGAAGCAGATGCGCAGTACTGTTTTCGGACTTACAGGCACATGCGACATGCAGTGTCCTATTCGAACAGCTCTTCTATTGCCTTTTAACAACATATGAACATCACCTTTATATAGTAAAGCATGTGCAACAGCCAACCATTCACTACCCATAAAAATAGGACTATAAATCAGTGAAGACCACCCCTGTACGCACATTTACTATGTTGTGCGGACAAGGTCACTAACTGATCCATAGAAATAGGGTAGAAAGAAGGTTTTGGGAGCTAAACGTTGACCCCACCACACCGCGGGCCGGGGCGGCGGCGCGCGCGGTTTACCTCCTTTCCCTTCTCATAACACTTCAAACCATCTCAAAGGCTTTGAGTATATAAGGAGGGAAAAGAGAGGTTAAACTATCAATGTGGGACAACTTGGTTAAGTTAAAATAAGCCTTTCCCTTTAAATGCCCCCAACGATCCCCCACCATGAAAAGGGATTGGGCTGGTACTAACATTGCCTGAATGCGCCCAAAGCAAATTTTCATGCCAGTGTATAGAACTTGAACTGTCATATAGTAACATTAAGTACTTCTCTACGCAGGAGTGAATTAGATCTTGAACTCACCGGATAGAAAAAGTTTGAACTTAGATGCACTTAATTTGCTCTAGTCGCCATGAATGGTCATACTCTTGACCCTGAAATATCCCCTGTTAGGTCTATTCTAGTATAGACTTTCAACTCTGCCAAGTCTGCCTCAACGCAGACCACCATGATTGGCTACAAAGTATCTATGGGTCCCAAACCCATTTCCCTTGATGTATCAAGGACAGCCTTTCTGTTTAGGCCCTTTGTGAAAGGATCTGCAATATTCCTTTCAGATCTCACAAAAACCATTGTGATTACCCCATTTATTATTAACTGCCGTACAGACTCATGTCTAACTCTTATGTGTCTACGTTTCCCATTGTAGACACTGTTTTGCGCAACACAAATGGCAGTCTGGGAATCACATTGTATGGGAACAGCAGGTGCTGGGCACCCCCACAATGGCACGTCTGCCAAAAGATTTCTCAGCCATTCGGCTTCCTGACTTGCTAGATCTAGTGCTATGAACTCTGATTCCATAGTTGATCTGGCTATACAGGATTGTTTGGTCGACTTCCATGATATCGCGGCTCCACACATAGTGAACACGTATCCACTAGTTGAGCTTACATCATCAACGTCGTTTACCCAGTTTGCATCACAGAACCCCTCGAGCACAGCTGGGTCTCCCTTATAATTAAGGCCCCAGTCTATTGTGCCTCTTAGATACCGAAGTACCCTTCTCAGTGCATCCCAATGTGAGATACCAGGGTTGTGAGTATACCGACTGAGTTTATTCACAGGAAATGCAAGATCTGGTCTAGTATAGTTCATCAAGAACATTAGACTCCCAACTATCTTTGCATATTCTTCTTGAGACACACTGGCATCTATGTTCTTTGATAATTTGATGCTGGGATCATAGGGGGTTTTAGCTGGAGTTACATCATAACTCTCAAACCTCTTCAGGAGTTTCTCCGTGTAATGACTTTGGGATAAAAGGTAACCTTGCTCAGTTTTCGTAACCTTTATCCCGAGTATTACATCAGCCTCCCCTAGATCCTTCATATCAAACTTGTCACATAGAGTTCTTTTAGTCTCTTTTATAGCTCCTATACTTGAGCTAAAGATAAGCATGTCATCTACATAGAGACAAATTATTACGATGCTAGACTCTACCTCTTTTGTGTATAAGCAGGCATCTGAGCGGTTAGTGGAATAACCTAGCTCTAACAAAGTTTTGTGAAACTTTTCATACCACTGCTTAGGGGCTTGTTTCAAGCCATAAAGAGATCTTTTAAGTCTGCATACCTTCCCTTCTTGTCCTGGATCAACACATCCGGGGGGTTGTTCCATGTAGATCTCCTCTTCTATTTCACCATTTAGAAAAGTTGTTTTTACATCCATCTGATGTACTATCAACCTGTGTAAAGATGCTAAAGCAAATAGAACACGTATAGTAGCTATCTTTGTTACTGGTGAATAGGTATAGAAGTAATCCTCACCGAATTTCTGTGTGAAACCTTTGGCTACCAGCCTGGCTTTAAATCTTTCAATTGAACCATCTGGTCTCAATTTCCTCTTCAAAATCCATTTACAGCCTATGGGTTTACAACCCTTGGGCAAATCCACTATTTCCCACGTATGATTAGACTGTATGGAGTCTAACTCAGTTTTGACTGCTTCTCTCCATAGAGTAGCGTCTACAGATCGCATAGCTTCTTGAATGGATTTTGGTTCTTCTTTTAACACAAGTTGACATATAAAACGATCACACAGTTCATTTGGATCTTTCAATTCAGTCATATACGTTATGAAGTTAGAGCCAAAGTTTTTCTCAATTCTAGGCCTTTTATTTCTTCTAGGCTCTTCTGAATTACATGAGAAATTAGGGAAGGATAGATTATGTTGAACTTTATTCGTATCTAGTTCAAGAGCACCCTTCAAGGGAAACACATGTTCAAAGAAAACTGCATCTCTAGATTCACATATTGTACGGTTTTCTAAACACATAAACCTGTAAGCTGCACTATTTTCAGCATATCCAATAAAAACGGCATCTAAGGTTTTAGGTCCCAAGTTGGGCCTTTTAAAGGACGGAAGTCCTACCTTTGCCAAGCAGCCCCATACTTTAAAGTATTTAAGATTTGGCGCATGTGGGCCCTTTCCACAGTTCATAAGGGGTTTTTTCAAACCCTTTGTGTAAGACCCGGTTTAGAATGTGGTTAGCTGTTAGAACAGCTTCTCCCCACAACGAATCATAGGCACCTGAACTGATTAGCATGGCGTTGATCATCTCTTTGAGAGTTCTATTTTTCCTTTCTGCTATGCCGTTTTGTTGGGGTGTGTAGGGTGCAGTTACTTCGTGTATAATGCCAGAAGATTCACACAGATCGTTCAAAAAAGTTGATTCATATTCTCCTCCTCTATCGGATCTAAGTCTTTTGATCCTTTTTTCCAACTGATTTTCTACTTCATTTTTAAAAGTAACAAATTTTTGTTCAGCTTCACTTTTTGTTCTCAACAAGTATAATTTTGTATAATGAGAAAAGTCATCAATAAAAGTTATATAATAACGCTTACCACCTCAACTTTCAGTGGTTTTAAAATATGCTAAATCAGTGTGAACCAATTCTAGCAATGATGAAGAACGATGCTTTACAGTTAAAAAGTATGTTCTAGCAAATTTTGCCTCAGCGCATGTTTCACATTGTTCACATGTATCATTAGACAGGTTTGGTAGCATATTCACGTTTTTCAGTCTATTTAAACATTTTGCACCAACATGTCCTAATCTAGCATGCCAAACATTAACTGATACAGCAGTATAAGCCAAAGAAGCATTTTTATTATCGCGAGCATTCAGAGAAAAACCAGATACATCAGAGTGATTGTTAACTATAGAGACATCTAGTACAAAAATACCTCCACGCAGATATCCCTTCCCAATGAACTTCTCACAACGAGTCATAACCAGACGGTCAGACTCAAAAACCATCTTAATTCCAGACTTATTAAGAAGGCCTCCGGAAATCAGGTTTCTTCGAAGGGAAGGGACATAAAGCACATTTTGCAACAGTAAATGTTTTCCAGAACAAAGCAGTAATTCTACTTTTCCTCTACCACTTACCTCAGAAACGCTGGAGTTTCCCATGAAGACTTGTTCTCCACCAGTGATAGGCTCAAAGGTTTTGAATGAAGCTTTGTTGTTGCAAAAATGTCGTGAGGCTCCAGTGTCCACAACCCACTCGTCAGGATTTTCCACCATGTTGGCTTCAGTTACTACTGCAGCTACTAAATCAGCATCTTCTGTGTTCTCCGTTAGATTAACTTGGTTCTTCGGCTTCTCGTTGTTTGGTTTCTGACTCGTAAACCCTTTGCGTTGATAGCATTGGGCAGCACGGTGGCCTCGTTTTCCACACATATAGCATTCACCACTATTGTTCCCTTTTTTTCTGAATTTTTCCACCCTTGCCGCGAGTGGAGTTATTGTTCTTATAATTCTTCTTTTGGTTTCTAGAATTGTCACCAAGTTTTGATTTCTCAAAGCCAGAGTTAGTTTCAACAATATTAGCTTTAACATTGTCAGTAAGAGAAACAGACCTTTGAACCAGGCAGTTTTCTTCCTCGATATTCACGCTATTGATTAGCTGTTGCAGTGTGTAGCTTCAAACATAAATAACTCATTAACATGAATATTCCAACACATAATTCTCACAACAAAACTCTTCATAACAAACTCATACTATAAATCAACCAATACGAAATTATCATCATGCTTTCTAGATCACCTCTTGCAAACTAGATATATAAGGTATCAAAGTGCAACTAAAGCGATCATGCTCAACATACGATATCGGTTAATCATTCTCACATGCAATATAGTGCAATAATATACTTCAAATCCAATCTCATGCAAATATTCTCATTATGCAATCACGTGCAACTATAAGTATACTCATACACTCGCTTGTAAAATAGAATACTTTTTTGTGGAGGTTTGTTAGAGCCACAATGACTCGCTTTCTTTCTTTCTTTTCTTAGAGTCGCAATGACTGGCTTTCTTTCTTTCTTTCTTTTCTTAGAGTCGCAATGACTCGCTTTATTTGAAAATGGCCGAGGTAGGAACTTCACCGTAGCGTGAACGAACCTATCTAGGCACGGCGTCTAGCCGGCCTAATACTCATCTCGTCCACCGAACCCCTCTCTTGGTTCTATGCTCAAACTCAATGGAATCAGGTATCGAACTTTTAGTGTGCACACCCCCCTGACCAGGATTCCAAGCCTGGCGGGCAGTTTCCAACCTCGTAACGTGGGAATACTTCGCGTTACATGTACTGGGACCGCAATGTCCATAACAATCATCCGAGAGGACATGGTCCAAATGGGTCCTCCAAAACAAGGTTTTCCTCACCATATATATATATATATATATATATATATATATATATATATATATATATATATATATATATATATATATATATATATATATATATATATATATATACATATAGCTCATGCATTTCATATGCACCACACTTAACTTATGCAAAAGACATGCACATACTCTCAATTCATTCTCAAGGATAAGTTAAGGATGCTCTACGTGGAATGAGATTTTTGGAAAATAATACTTGGGCTCACGTTGGCCACTTATGCACTTTTAAAACATGGTCTACTTGGAATGCAATTTAATGTATCACATGCTTCAAATTAAATATCACAGTGAACTTTCAAGAACACAACAACATGCTTGCTTGCAACATATCAAACTCTAATTATTTCTACCATCAAAATAGACTCCAAATCCCATTGATCAAACAACACATTCTAGTCATGCTTTACTAATAATTCTTATTCTCTAAGTAATCATGCTCCTCTATTCATTTCACAAACATCATCAGGAAGATAAAACAAGGCACTTCCTAATACAGTGAACTCAACAAATCATACTGTGAAGCAAAATCATCACCAAATCCATCATAACATGCCCATTTCTAATCCAAATTCAACGAAATCAAAACCAAAACGTGCGTCAAGACGGCCCTGAGGTACCGAGCCACAAGGGTCCGTGACACGTAGCCCGAAACGACACGTAGCTCAGCCACAAGGGCCCGGCCACTGCACAGAATCAACTCAGGGACCAGGGGGCGGGGCTCACCATGGGCCGCCCCCTCAGACCGCTACTTTGCCAGGCCTAGGCAACGACCCTCTCCTAGGGCCGTGCCCTAGGCCCGGCTGGCCACAGCTCTAGCCAACGGTCCCCCTATTAGGCCGTTACATTCATCTGGTGCACACTGTCTGTGCACCAGATGATCCACTTTCATCTGCAAATCAATTTCGAGCAATTCCAACACATCCAAAAAATTATCAACACATCATAGACAAGTAATAGATCACTTCCTAGCTCAAACACAACAAAAATCTATCATTTCTACTCATTTCTACCTAAGAAACTAGGCTTCACAAAGCCAAAAAAATTGAAGAGGGAATCCATGGGGTTATACCTTTGAAGTTTCTTCTTCTTGCTTGGATCTCTTCTTCCTCCCAACCTAGCTAGCACCTCCTTCACCACCTAAACTCCCCAAACAAACCATACAAAGCTTAAGACTAAAACCTCATAGAATGGATGCAAGCTAGAAGGGAAACGGAAGGCTAAGATGGAAGGGAAATGAAAATGAAACTTACTGTTGTTCTTCTTTCTACTTGGCAGGGAAAACCTTGGTGAGCCAAAGAAAGAGATAAGGGAATCAATGAAGGAATAAGGTGGGTTTTATAGGGTGCAAAACCCTAGGATGATACTAAATGATTGGTGGAGGGCAAGGTGGTAATTTGGTGGTTGTCTTAGAAATATCAGACAAGAGGAGAAAGGCTCATGGTTCACCTTGCAACATGGACCATAGACTAGAAAGGTGATTTTAAATAGTTTGGGGCCAAAATGTATTTTTCCAAAACTTGGTACGGGAAGTACCCGAAAATTTAGGATTTTGGAATTAAAATAATTTTTGGTGTTGAATTGATTTAAAATGTGCTCAAAATAATTTATTCAAACACCAATTTATCGCAAAAATTTTAATGGAGTGAAAATGGCTATTTTGCAATTTCTAAAAATTGGATTTAGAAAATTAAATTTTGGGTTGTCACACCGGCAGCGGGGACGGCGACGTGATCGTAGTCGTCGGGCGGCTTCGCGACCCCGTTCGCACGTCATGGCCATGCGGAGTATGGGGCCTTATGAGCATGTCGCGCTAGTCACTACGGCTACGGCTGAACCCACTTGTTACTCTCAAGCGGTCAAGTTCCCTGAGGGGCATGATGCAATGGACTTCGAATTTAATGCCTTGCTACGCAATTATACATGGTGGCTTGTTTCATTCCGTCAAGGTATGAATGTCGTTGGTTGTAAGTGGGTTTTCAGAACCAAGAGAAAAGCTGATGGTTCCGTTGAGCGTTATAAAGCTCGGCTGGTTGCAAAAGGTTTTAATCATGTCGCTAGGGAAGACTTTTTTGAAACAATTCAGTCCTATGGTTAAACCGACTACGGTACGCATTCTTCTTTCCTTAGCGGTGTCACGTGGGTGGACCATACGGCAGTTGGATATTCACAACACCTTTATGAATGGTAAGCTAGCTGAGACTGTTTACATGCGTCAGCCACCTGGTTATGAGGACACGTCATTGACTGATCATGTGTGTCTACTCCAGAAATCTTTATACGATCTCAAATAGGCATCGCATGCTTGGTTCACACGGTTGCATGATTTTCTTGTCTCTGTGGACTTCTCGCCCTCAAAGACGGATGTGTCTCTTTTCATTTATTCACGTGACAACATTGGTCTTTACTTCTTGTTGTATGTGGATGACATTTTGGTTATGGGTTCTGACTCAGATCGTGTTACTGCTCTTATTGATAAATTAGCACTTGAGTTCAAGGTTCGAGATATGGGTGTGCGTTCTTTCTTTTTGGGTATTGTTCCGTTATCCGGCGGTATGCTCTTGTCACAACAGCGACACATGAAGGATATTCTCAAACGTGCTGGTATGGTGGACTGTAAGCCAGTAGCCATGCCGGTATCATCTGCGAAAGCTAACGCCGATCCGGCAGTCCCCTATGCCGATCCCACACAATACAGAAGTCCTGCAGGTGTTCTTCAATATCTTACGTTAACTCGACCTGATTTATCTTATGCTGTTAACCTTCTGTGTCAGCACATGCATGCTCCCACCATTGCGGACTGGGCTTCTCTTAAAAGTGTTCTGCGGTATGTCAAGGGCACTCTAAATCTCGGCATTCGGATTTCTCGGTCTACTTCTGTTGATATTCGTGCTTATTCTGATTCGAATTGGGCTGGTGATCCGGATGATCACAAGTCTACTAGTGGATTCGCTGTATTTTTTGGCAGCAATCTTATATCTTGGGTGTGTAGGAAGCAACGAACTGTGGCACATTCCTTAACTGAGGCAGCGTACAAGGGACTGGTTGATGTCTCTGCAGAAGTAACTTGGCTCGTTTCCTTGTTCAACGAGATTGGCGTTCCTCCTACATCTCCGCCTCGACTATGGTGTCACAATTTAGGAGCTACTTACTTATGTGCTAATCCAGTGTTTCATGCTCGCACGAAGCACATTGAGACTGACTATTATTTTGTTCGTGATAAAGTAGCTAAAAAGGAGTTGTAGGTTCACTTTATCTCAACAAGGATCAGCTAGCGGATATTTTTAGTAAGTCTCTTTCGTCTTTTCGTTTTAATTCTCTCCGTGACAAGCTCAATGTTGTGGCTACCCAACCTCATGGGTCAGGTTATAAGTGCTGCGGTGTCATGTCAGGGCTATATGTGCTGACCCCTTGATATTGGCACTAGAGGTGCGGATCATGCGAATGGCACTGCGACACTATCTTGATATGTTGGTGGTTGAAAGGTGGTTTGTCGGTGGGGGCATGTATTTGCCCGGAGGAATAAGGGAGGCGATATAAGGGTGGCCTAGAGGTATAAGTTGGAACTGATATAAGGACGGAGGGGAGCCACAAGGTTGGAGCTTGGTATAAGGTTGGAAGATGGATTGCGTGCTTTGATGATTACTTGTTAATTAATTGTCTTTGAATCGAGTCTATTATCGTGTCTTGAGTCTTGATCTTGGATTTAAATTAGAGTCTCGTAGGTTATATATGTATTCCAGTTTCAAAATGATTTTCTTATATCTACCTATATTGTACTTAACGCGTTAGAGTGGGTTACTAGCATTTTTCGCTGACGATTGTTACACCGAATGTATTTCAGGAACAGTTGAGTAGCTTCAGAGCGCGCTAGTTGGATTCGTGGACTTAGTTTAGATAGTTCTAGCTTTGATGAGGTGGCCTGCTTGCCTTGATTTATATTTGGATATTAATTACGCTTTGTTAGTTAGTTTAGCCTGTGCATCTGAGTTCTCTAGCTCAGGTGTGGCATAGCACCCCGACTATCATGTTTAGTTTATGCTCTGTTTGGGAATTAATATTAGATTTGAATTTTATGTGTTATTGTGTATGTTATGAATTATTGTGTTTATATATTTCGAATTTTTTTATAATTATAATATATATTTCAAATTTTCTGAAGATAATTGTTTATATATTTTGATATTCCAAATTGTATAAATTATTGTGTGGATATTTGAAATTTTTAGGAATTGTTTTGTATATATATGTTGAATTTTAAGAATTATTGTAGTTGTTGTAGTAGTTATTATTATAGAAATTTGTTAAAATAGCGTTAACAAATGTTTAATTAGGGTTATTATTATTTTAGATTGGTTTGTGATAGGATAAAAGTTGGATGAATTCTAATCGAGTTGGTACGGAATACGATGATGGAGTTAGAAAATTTTTAGACTTTGCAACCTTTATGATTCAAAACAACCTATATGGCCGAGGTGTAGTAAATATACCTGATTATCTGCTGTATTAAAATTATTCAACTTGAAAGCTGGGAATGGGTGGAGCGACAAGAGTTTTACTGCGTTACTTACAATAGTAAAGGATATGCTTCCAGATGGTAATGAACTTCCAAAGAGTACGTATGATGCTAAAAAGATTGTGTCCCATGGGTATGGGATATAAAAAGATACATGCTTGCCCTAACGATTGCATATTGTTTAGGAATGATTACAAAGACTTGCATGCATGTCTAATATGTGGGGCATCTCATTATAAAACAAGAGAGAATGTTGCTAGTAAAGTACGTTTGAAAAGTCCACCAGCTAAAGTTTTGTGGTATCTCCCAATTCTTTGAAGAATTAAGCGCATGCTTGCAAATCCAAGCGATGCGAAGAACTTAACATGGCATGCAGATATGGCAAGCTTCGACACCTGGCTGATTCTTCTCAATGCATAATGTTGGTTTTCACAGCCTCGATGCTTGCCCGGCAGGCCAACACTATCGGAAAGAGGGTAAAGATCTTTATGCGAGATCGTGAAAATAAAGATAAAGTAATAAAGAGAGAATAATGTGATATTATTTCTCTAGGGTTTTGCCCTCAAAAATGCTAATCCCTTACATGATGATCCTATGGGGATATTTATACATAGATGTGGGGTTTATACATGGAAAGTAGGGCTGGAGTTTCAGCCGAGTCAAAGAGGTAGGGTTGACGTAAAGGTTGATGCAGCCGCTAACTAACTTCCTTTACCGTCTGAATTAATTAAGGAAACTGCCTAACGAGCAAAAATTGCTTCCGCAGGATCCGCTGATACGCGTCTTTGGGTGTGCACCCAGTCGTGAATGGTCCCGACTGCACAGGGGCGCCTTCTTGGGCGCTCGCCCCTAGTCAACGGCAAAGCCTAGTCGCCCGGCCGGATCCTAGAAAGGCACACGGTCGGGGACGCACCGCTCATGTGGCCTGGTCGCCCAATCGAACCCTGTGGGGGTGTTCGGCCGGGGACACACCGACCACCGTAGCTGGTCGCCCGATCACGTCACTTCTGAGAGTTCGCCTGGGGACGCGCGGGCTGGTGGGCTAGCTGCTAGGAAGTGAGTTGTTGTCACTTATGGGGTGTCCTGTACCGTGTCCGGGAGGTCTCCAGGGATCTTCCTCATACCATATAATGCGTTGCCTGTAGATCCAGCTGCCTAATCTAGCCTCCCGTCCAGGCGACTGATTTGGGGTATCTATCAGATAACATTTGATAATGCATTTCTTGAATTTGGCCACGAGTCGAGAAATCTTAGATTTGGACTTTGTACTGATGGTATTAACCCCCACAGGAACCTAAGTAGCAAGCATAGCTCATGGCCAGTTATGTTGGTAATTTATATTCAACACCCTTGGTTGTGTATGAAACGCAAATATATATTATTATGCTTGATGATTTCTGGGCCAAAACAACCAGGTAATGATATAGATGTTTTTTTGGCGTTGATGACTTGAAGCAATTATGGGATGAAGGTGTGTTAGTGTTTGACGCATACTAGAAGGAGAATTTTAAGTTGCATGCAATGTTTTTTTGCACAATCAATGACTTTCCAGCTTACGAAAACCTGTCTGGATATAGTGTAAAAGGTCATAAGGCATGCCCCATATGGGAAGATAATACATGTTATCATCAACTTGTTCATAGTAGAAAGACTGTCTACATGGGGCATCGGAGATTTCTTGATAAATTTCACCCTTATCGAAAATTAAAAAAGGCATTCAATAGGGTACAAGACTATACAGATGCTCCAAAATCATTTACTGGGAATCAAGTTTATGAACGAGTTGAATGCATCAATGTTACTTTTGGTAAGACTCAAAAGCTTAAATCTCAATAAAGAGGTAAGAGGTCAAAATATAATGTTGAGATACCTACAAATGAGAAGAGTCCGTGGAAAAATAAATCTATACTCTTTGATTTTCCATATTGGAAGACACTAGATGTGAGACATAGTATTGGTGTGATGCATGTGGAGAAAAATGTATGTGATAGTTTTGTTGGAACTCTTTTAGACATAAAAGGTAAGACTAAAGATAGACTCAATGCTAGATTGGATTTAGTTTAAATGTGTATACGACCTACATTAGCTCCACGTTGCGGGAAAAAGAAAACATATTAGCCTCTGGCTGGTCATACTTTATATTTATAATATCATCATAATTTTTAATAATCTATATATAATTGGTTGTGTTTGTGAATAGGGGTATTTACATTAGTTTTGAGTTGCCATCAAAAGACATGTATGGCTTCCTAGATCCATATTGCATTCAACCAAAAATGAATTGTATAGATGAGAGGAAATCGTATATAAATGCCACCATGCAATGTGGGAAGAAATTTGTATATTTAGCCATATATGTTCTCAAGTATTAATTACGTTTTAAATAAAAGTGCTTATATATAATATATTTTTGTTATATATTATATTCACTTAAAACTAATAAATTATTTATTTGTAGTGAGCATTGGATGCTGATGGCGATTTGTCCTCGACTAAATGAAATTTATTGGTTTGATTCACTTGGTCATGGGCCGCCTGAAGACATTAAACATATAATGGAAACGTATGTAAATTTATATAAGTAATTAATAGTTATTATTGAACTTGTTATGCCAAGTATTTACATATATTTATGTCTTATATTAATAGGTGTATGGCTACAACAAGCATGTTGAATGGAAAGAAACAAAATCATTCACCAAAATGGACTACATGTTCGGTAAGTACTTCATTCACTTTGTAAAACATGCAAACTTATTGTTTTTTATTAATTTCTTTTAATTTTATTGTAATTCAAATGTAGTGTACTATACAAAAAGAAACTACCGAATGTGGTTATTATGTGATGAAATTCATGTTGGAAATTGTTTCCAACAACCTATGCAAAGGAATGGACAAGGCAAGTAATTTAATAATATATCTTTCTTCTTCAAATTTTTTAAAATACTTGCTTATTTATTAGTTTTATTTCTTTTGAACTTTGTAGACTTTGGATAGACAAGGAAGATTGCCGTACAACAAACAAGAGATTGATGAAGTTAGAGACAAATGATCTAAGTTTCTTATTGATGAATGTGTTAATAAAATGCTTCTTAGTTGATAATTTACGTTTAAAATTAGTTTATGTTTATTTGCTTGATGAATTGTGTTATTTATTAGTTTCAAATTAGTTTATGTTTAGTAGTTTGAATTAGTTTAATGAATTGTGTTATTTATATTAGTTTCATGTTTAGTAGCTTGAATTAGTTTAATGAATTGGGTTATTTATATTAGTTTCAAATTAGTTAATGAATTGATATTGTGTTATTTATTTATTAGTTGATGTTGAATGTTAAATTGCTGCACAGGTTCTGAAAGTTGATGTGAATTGAAATTGTAAAACTGTACATGTTTTGGTAGAAATCATAAAATAATTTTAATATTAAAAAAATATATGATATCGGCTATTAGTATAATAAAGCCGACGTCATATCTTTTTTTTTTAAAGGGAAAATGGCTCTTTTTACCCCTGAGTTATATACTTATAGCACTTTTTCCCCCTCAATTATTTAGGTAAGCGCATTAGCACCCTCAATTATTCTAAAAGTGGTGTTTTTCCCCCTGATATATTAAATTGACATTTATACCCTTAAAGTAAACATTTTATTTATTTTACTACTCCAACAAATTATTGCGTATACGTAGGGATGACCACGGTTCGGTTTGAATTGAACCGGATACTAAGGCAATCGAATTAATAGTTTCCGATTATAATTCAGATCTAGAACCCAATATTTAAATGTCAATTTATTAAAATTATGTATCAAAAAAATTGAATCTTGAACCGTGAACCGGCGGTTCCGAATCCGATTCACGATTTTGAACCGTCTTTATTTTAAAATTTTATTTTTTATTTTAAAATAGTCTAAATTCAACAATAAATGTATTTTATTTTTTCAGTTCGGAACATGAACCGTCCGTTCCGGTTCACGATTTTAATAAACTCTAAATACCAAATTCCGATTCTAAATTGTAATTGGAATATTTCAGTTTGGTTGCTATAGTGTTTGTTTGGTTTGAACCAAATTATGGTCATAATTTGTTGGAGAAAAAAAAATAAATTAAATATTTAATTTAAGGGTAAATATGTCCATTTAACATTTCAGGGGGAAAAAACAGCCACTTCAATAATTTAGGGGGAAAATATGCTATAGGTATATAACTCAGGGGGAAAAAGTTGTTGGAAAAATAGCATTAAAATGACATTTTGAGTGATTATTTTGTGGTACAAATATATGTGGGATCCACATCCGATTTGGGTCGGGTCAATGTGGATTCGCGTTCTTCGTAGTGAGACGAAGAATTTGATATAATGTACGCTCAAAATGGATAATAGGTGAATGAGAAATTGATTCTCAAAGTAAACTTATTTGAGAGAAGTCAAAAACTTAAGTTTAAATGCTAATTAGAAATTAGCATTTTAATAACATTCGTTGTACTGTACGAAAGTTATGTTATAGCTTAAGTGTAATTAAGCTTTGGTTGCTTAATTAGTGGATTGGGATTTGAAGATTCGTGATGTACAAATTGAAAGCTCAATTAGGAGCTTTGGTTTCTGTAAGCACGAAACTTTGGTTTGGTGCTCTCCTTTCGTGAGCTACTTTCGTGCTAAGCACGAGTAAATGCAATATGCATTGATTCGTGCCGCACCGTTTCGGTACTTTGCGGACCATTCGGGTGTGGTTTTCGGTCCCAATTCGTTAACCTTTCGGGTTTGTACGGACTTCTCGGTCACTCAGATATTTGAAACGGGTCGCTACAATCGGTACGAATTAATCAAATATTAAGTTCGTGACCGTTGATATTATTTCGATAATAAGTACGACCGTTTCAAACGTTATAATTCAATTTTTATATTGAATTTATGTTGGTTAATGTGTCATGATGATGCTATTTAGTACCAATCTCCTATATAAACATGTTGTGGGAGCAACCTTTTTGGCACAATGTTAGAAAGAAAGTGAGAAACAACACAAGAACACACACAAAGAAATTCTCTTTTCCTCTCAAAATTCTGCTTCTACTCCATTCTTGAAGTTGTGTTTTGCCCGTGCTCTTGTTCACCGGGTTCGTTCGTTTGGGTGCTCAAACATCGAACTGTTGTACGTTTTATCCTGGGAAACCTAGGCCACAACGCTCCTACCACTTTTGGGAGGTGGCAAATAAGGTTTTAAGGAAAGACCGGCACTTTGCCTAACTCGTACGAATCTTTCTTCCTTCTCCTTCTTTCTTGTTTTTTGGATTATGCTCTAAGCAAAAATCCGTTCTTTCTTATTGACTTGGAATTATATCCAAGGTTTATATGTTCCTTTTTGGTTGATATATATTGGTATATCTTTTTGGTAGATATACATGTATATATAACCTTTGGATCCGTTATATATATATATATATTTGTGTGTATATATATTTCGGATATATATCCAATAATATTTTATATATATTTCGTGTGTATATATATAAATATTATTTTACGGATATTAAATCGATTGTGGTTCATTATCACCAACAATCTTAAAACCTTATTTATTATTATGTTTTTGATAATGAACAAATCGATGGATTCCAAAAGTGTTGGATCCGTGAATGTTGCCGGAGGTGCACATTCAAATGGTCAGAACGGCAACGATGTTGCACATTCCGTGATGCTAGTTGATGGCAGCAACGTTGGAAATAATATTTCCATGGGAGTTGCAAAAACACACGATGGTGCTCCGGAGAACTTTGGTTCACGATCCGGTAGACTAGTGGCTAATGGCACACAATTGGTACCTATTGTGTTGCCTAACGGATCGGCTAAAAGCCACGAAGGATCCTATGATGGTGTAATGACTACATGGTCTGAGGACTATGGTAGTGTGACCAATGACTTCAACCGTAATCGAAGGAAACTCAAGCGGAAGCTTAGCTTTCAAGAAGATTATGAGAAGAAGGAGAAATGCCACTATGAAGCGAATCGTCATCCTGGTGAAAAGGTTGAGGACAATTTCGCTATGTTTAAAACATGTGGATGGTTGGACGAGTAAGGTCACAACCAAGGTACCCCCGATGTGCGCTATGGACCACCCTTTGTGGTGTGGACAGTTGGAAAATGGAACAAGGCACACGGGTTGAAGGACTACTACGAGATAGGAATAAGGAATTTGTTTCCGATGTAGTTTTTCCTATTTATTTATTTTGAATAAATATTGTAGTATCCTTGTAATATTTTTATTTGAATAAAAATATAATTGTTGCATAGAGTTGAATTTTGGTACATACGAATTATTTGTTAGAATAATGTCAAATGTATGAAATAATTCAACATGGGTGTGTAATGCATCACGGAGCATTATGTGAAAAATGCTAAAATGGCTTAACGGTCGGAACGGAATGTAACAAGCATTTTACATGTTTGAAATCCCGTAAAAGGACTTCGGTTCTAGTTCATGTTGAACGATACAGATTTCAAAATAGGATCAATTTGTCAAAAATTGGGATAACTATATAATCGTGAGCGTCACAGCTCAAGTGTCGAATATTTTATATAATATTCTAAGAACGATTATTTGAGTTTGATTAAACTAGTTTTGGAAATTTGGTTGATTTGGTTTGTTAATTGTGTTATAATTAACTTGATCAAAAATTCAAATTACACTAGTATATTTAATTTGAGACAAATTGTGTTTTGGTGAATAGTGCTTTTGTAGTACTAATGGAAAGTGCAATTTAATTTGGCACTTTGAAGTGCAAATTAAAACACTGTAACAGTGTTATTAAGCACTAGGAAGAGTGCCTAATTAGGCACTTTCGGGCACTTGGTGGCTGCACCTTTAGGTGTTGAAAACTTAAGCAATTGGTGCTTTGGTAATAGCAATAAAGGTGCTAGATTATGATTGGTCTTAATGCTAATCTACTTAGCTTAAACCTTTCGTATGTGGCTAATTAAATTTAGCGTTGTAAAAAGTGCTATGTGACTAGCACGAAAGGAGGTTTGGTTAATTGTGTAATTAACTAATAATCCTTGTGCTAGGTAGCACTGGAATTATAAATTAAGCAACCGAATGTTGCTATGAGTTTATAATTTAAAGCAATAGAGATTGCTTTGGAATCGATGCGTTAGTTTGACAGCATTGATTCGTGCCTTGTGTAGCATGTTTCGTGCTTCACTATTAAGCACTGATTCGTGCTTCAATTTCAGAAGCACTAATTCGGGTTTGTGGCCTTTCGGTCAAAACTGAATGGATTCGTAAGTGCTGATCTGTTCGCACCTACGAGATGTGCTAACGTGTAGCACATGTCTATTCTTTATAAGAATAAAAGGATAACCAAATTAATTGTGGATTAATGCGGTTATGAACGATCGATGTGGTGAACGTGAAACACCTATTGGTGATTTTGGCGCAAGTGTTGGTATTGTACTCGAGAGTACGGTACGGTATTCACCTCAATCGAACGTTGTTGCCGAACATGAATATCAAGACGTTGATAAGTTCGGGTCGACCTCAAAGTATGTGAGGTGAGACAATACTTTGGACTAGTAAGTACCTTTTAAATAAGGTTACCCGCATGAAATTCTTACGAATTGTGGGTACGTAGGAAATTTTCCTACTAATGCCTGAAATGTGGGGGTGTCTTGCCAAAGGTGTGTATTGGTTCTTAGTACACGAGTCCTATAGTTTGGATGTACGTAAGAACACAATAAATTGAATCAAGTAATTCATCGTTCTTTGAAGATGTATTTTTGTGAAGGTTCAATATCGGAACTAGCACGTTGAAAAGAACTTTCGGCGAAGCTATGGTTGAAGGGTATGAAAGAGAACCCGAGCTCAAAGTTAGACGTAGCAAGAGAGCTAGGATTGGAACAATCCTTTGGTCCAGATTTCTAATGTAAATGCTAGAATGTGACGCGCATATTCTAACTTGTTTATTAGAAAATAAATTGAATTTTCTGACATGGTTGTTAGAAAAAGAGCCTCGAACATATGTAGAAGTGGCGAATTCTACAAATGGACCAACACGAGAGAGGCTACCGAGAGTAAAGTAGATTCTATCTTAGAGAATCATACTTTGAACTGATTGATCTTCTTTCGGGTTGTAAAACCTTTGGATCCTAACAAATCACTAGTCGGAAGATAAAACCGGTTGGTTATATTGAAGTAAAATGGCCAGACTTGTAATTGTAGATTACATGCAACGTGAGTGCCACAGTTACTTCGATATACATTCTCTTGTGATGAGAATGGAATCCATTAGTATGACACTTGCCATGGCCGTCTAACGAGACTTGGAAGTTCATCGAAATGGATGTGTCGCTTTCTTAATAGACATGGAACAACCTGAGGGTTTTGAGGTTCCGCGCTATGGAAAGAAAGTGTGTAATTGGTGAGATCATTGTATGGGTTGAAACAATTGCCTTAGTATTTGGCATGTAGGTTTGATCATACAGTGATGTGTCACGAGTTCAGTATAAACAAATGTGATAAATGTCTACGTAATGCATACGATAGACGAGGTTATCACTATTTATCTATACACGATAAACTCAACGTGTGTAGTAACTATCACAGGATCAATTCTACCATGGTCATGTTAAATTTGAGATTTGACATGATACGAGTGAGTTTGGTAGATTTAATCTTCGAGATTGAAATCGTGGGAAGACCGTATGGTCTCGTGTTAGGCCTATCTCATTGTGTTGATTGAATCCTTCCAAAGGATTTTAATCAAGTGGCTTGGACATCGTTAGATACTAACGTACAACTAGCCAACAATCACGAAGATTGTACTTCTCACGGAGAATACATTCAGATTATTGGTAGTTTAATTGTATCAAATGGATTGTACTAGGCCGGATATTGCCTTTGCGGTTAACAAAATCGGTAGACATACGAGTAGCCCTAGTGTTGCGCACTAGAAGGCAATAGAAGTTATGAGATACTTAAGGTATGCTCATGACTTTGTACTGCACTACGTGGGATATCTAGCCGTACTTGGAAAGTATAGCACAGATATCAAAGGACGCTAAGTCCATCAAAGGCTACGTCTTTACGTAGGCCGGTGCAGTCGGTTGGACGGAAATTCTTGAAATGAATTTGTGATAGCTAAGATCCGACAGGATCAAAGATGAGAGCCTTACACTCGTGTCGCGAGCGAGTAGGCCGAATGGCTATGCCATTATTTCGAGAATGTTCCTAGTGGTGAACTCGTACCTCCCATTTGATAGTCAAGCCAAAATTGGTTAAGTACAGAGTTAAATGTGGAATGGTAAGTTTAGACTTATAAGTCGTAGATATAATACCATTAAACAATTTCTCACAACGGGGGTTATCTCTATTGACTACGTGATGTCAAAAGATAATGTAGCGGCCGCTAACTCGCTAACCCGAGGGTAAGCAAATGGTTGTGGAGAAGTTGGAACGAGGAATGGGTCTAAAGCCCTTGGACTAAAAGTTCTATAGTGGATACCCAACCAAGCTGGCACTTAGGTTCAATGGGACAACTAAATTATGGAACGGAGCGTGTCACTGTGGGGGTCTCGGACTCCTTACCACTCCTCATTAGAAACAGTGGCTCCCGCGCAAGGTTAGCATGTTGATGCTTTAATGATTCGAATGTCGGTTGACATGTGTGAGTATGCGGGATACTCGGAAAAGAATCACCTATGTGAGAGAGAAGTTAGGGTCGCTTCAAAGGAGAATTGATGGGCACAATTCTTCACAAACTCTTGCAGAACCAGGAAGGTGACCCACGACCAAAATGGGCACACTCATGAGAACAGAGCATGGTTGGGAGGTTCCTGTGTGAGATATGTCATCGTCTACACAAACGGCAGTCGGTTCAAAGACATCGCGTTCTACCATACAGCCAGTAGAGTAAACATGTCTTCATAAGGGAAGGTTCAAAGGGTATAGTGATCCCTACCTATCCTATGCAGGGATCAACCTTTGAACACAGTTGTTTCCGATTTCAAAATACCCTGAAAATCAATTTTCATTCATGTGGGGGATTGTTGGAAAAATAGCATTAAAATGACATTTTGAGTGATTATTTTGTGGTACAAATATATGTGGGATCCACTTCCGATTTGGGTTGGGTCAATGTGGATTCGGGTTCTTCGTAGTGAGACGAAGAATTTGATATAATGTACGCTCAAAATGGATAATAGGTGAATGAGAAATTGATTCTCAAAGTAAACCTATTTGAGAGAAGTCAAAAACTTAAGTTTAAATGCTAATTAGAAATCAGCATTTTAATAACTTTCGTTGTGCTGCACGAAAGTTATGTTATAGCTTAAGTGTAATTAAGCTTTGGTTGCTTAATTAGTGGATTGGGATTTGAAGATTCGTGATGTACAAATTGAAAGCTCAATTAGGAGCTTTGGTTTCTGTAAGCACGAAACTTTGGTTTGGTGCTCTCCTTTCGTGAGCTACTTTCGTGCTAAGCACGAGTAAATGCAATATGCATTGATTCGTGCCGCACCGTTTCGGTACTTTGCGGACCATTCGGGTGTGGTTTTCGGTCCCAATTCATTAACCTTTCGGGTTTGTACGGACTTCCCAGTCACTCAGATATTTGAAACGGGTCGCTACAATCGGTACGAATTAATCAGATATTAAGTTCGTGACCGTTGATATTATTTCGATAATAAGTACGACCGTTTCAAACGTTATAATTCAATTTTTAAATTGAATTTATGTTGGTTAATGTGTCATGATGATGCTATTTAGTACCAATCTCCTATATAAACATGTTGTGGAAGCAACCTTTTTGGTACAATGTTAGAAAGAAAGTGAGAAACAACACAAGAACACACACAAAGAAATTCTCTTTTCCTCTCAAAATTCTGCTCCTACTCCATTCTTGAAGCTGTGTTTTGCCCGTGCTCTTGTTCGCCGGGTTCGTTCGTTTGGGTGCTCAAACGTCGAACCGTTGTACGTTTTATCCTGGGAAACCTAGGCCACAACGCTCCTACCACTTTTGGGAGGTGGCAAATAAGGTTTTAAGGAAAGACAGACACTTTGCCTAACTCGTACGAATCTTTCTTCCTTCTCCTTCTTTCTTGTTTTTGGATTATGCTCTAAGCAAAAATCCGTTCTTTCTTGTTGACTTGGAATTATATCCAAGGTTTATATGTTCCTTTTTGGTTGATATATATTGGTATATCTTTTTCGTAGATATACATGTATATATAACCTTTGGATCCGTTATATATATATATATTTGTGTGTATATATATATTTCGGATATATATCCAATAATATTATATATATATATATTTCGTGTGTATATATATAAATATTATTTTACGGATATTAAATCGATTGTGGTTCATTATCACCAACAAAAGTGTCATTTTCCCTTTTTTAAATAACTAAATATCCGACGTCGTATTATTTTTAAAACATTATAATTCACTTACGACGTCGGTTTTTTCAACTAACCGACGTCGTAAGTGAATTATTATTTTTTTAAAATACATACGACGTCGGTCATATCTAAAAGGCCAACGTCGTATATTAATTATTTAAAAAAAAACATACGACGTCGGCTTTATGCTAAAAGTCGACGTCGTATGTTAATTTTTTAAATTAAAAAAAAATATATACGACGTCAGTTTTTAACCGACGTCTTATCTGTTATGTACTACGTCTCGAAGGACGACATTGAATGAAAATCGACGTTAAATGGGGTCAAAAAACTGACGTTAAATGGGGTTAAAAAATTGACGTTAAATCCATGTTTTGTAGTAGTGAAAGTAGACTCTACATCCATAAATTTCATAATCAATCGTGAAATTAACTACCCGACCCACATTGATATGTATCAATGATATAACCAAATTGTGGATTTCCACCACCACATAACCAAATTATGGACTTACTTGAAGAGATGTTTTCGGAGCATAGTCCACCGTATAACAATTCCATAGTACAATGGCGTGCCACGCTAAGGCCGAGCAAGAAGAAGCTGGACATAAACCTAAACAACATTCAACAAGTTCTCGCTACAAATGATTTTCATGGCCCGAAAAAATTACTTGTAATATATATATTTTTTAATGTTATTCACTCCATCAATGCCCCCACAGTAGGGTTTGAACTTGAGACCTCTCATTTGAGAGGTCATAGCTATGTCACTCGACCACAAGGGGCAAATTATGCTAAGGACCGTGTCCACTATGTGCATGATGGACACGCTGTAGATTCATAATTTCTATAGTGTAGATTCATAATTTCTAAATTGTAGATTCATAAAATTTATAATGTAGATTCATAATTTCTATACTTCACATTCATAATTTTTGTAGTGTAGATTCATAATTTCTGTAATGTAGATTCAGAATTTCTAAACTGTATAGTTATCAAATTATGAACACATAGTTATCAAATTATGAATCTACAATACATAAAGTATTAATGTGCAGTATAGAAATTATGAATCTACATTATAAATTTTATGAATCTACAGTATAAAAATTATGAATCTACAGTATAGAAATTATGAATCTACAATACAGAAATTATGAATGTGCAGTACAGAAATTATGAATCTACAGTACAGAAATTATGAATGTGCAGTATAGGAATTATGAATATACATTATAAATTTTATGAATATACAGTATAAAAATTATGAATCTACAATATAAAAATTATAAATGTACATGTGTCCACTATGCACATGATGGACACGGGTCCAGGGCATAATGCTCCACCACAAGGCCTTAGGTTACTTGCAATATTATTAGTTAATAAATTGCCCTGAATTACAAATTAAAGGAATATTATTAGAACACCATATTAATTAAGACAAAAAATTATTACACTTTCTTGTAATTCATGAACTTAAACTACAATTTCTTCAATAATGTTTTTACATACATTTCAACCTTGACTTGTTTATGATAGAATGATTGATTGCCAACATTCTACAGTGATTAGAGCCGTCGAAACGATCTCGTGGGACAGAACGGATCAAAACACACCAAAGTCCATCCCCTTAGTGGGACGGGCTAAAAAGCTCGCCTCATAACGGGTTTGGAATGTGCCCAGTCGGAGGCAATTTATATTGTGTCTAGGACGCGCATTGCGTTGTGCGCCCTAATGCAAAACGACGTCGTTTCACATAACTATATAAAAAAAATGTACATAATTGTATAAACAAATACACATAACTGTATAAAAAAATACACATAATTGTATAAACATATACACATAATTGTATTGATGTAATCACATTTGTGCATGTTTTTATTGTTATTTTGAATCATCTCAGTAGCTTAAGTTCTTTAATTTTATTTATTTAATACATGTTTTCCTTGCTTTCTCATTAGGATATGGTTTTACACTTGTTTTCAATATTTTATGGTGTTTGGTAGTGTTTTTTAACCATTACAGGTTAACTGCAAAAGTAAGGGGAGATTTTCAAGCACGAATGGGTCAAAAAGAGGAGGAAGTTGAGGCATCACAGCCTCAACGCGTCGAGCCCGTTGCTCGACGTGTCGAGATCATCCCGTAACCAAAGACCGTGCCCAAATTAGAGGCTCGGCGCGTCGAGAGTGCGTATTGCTTAAATATTTGGAAGTCTGAAACTTTCCTAAAATAATTTCATTGGGTTCCCACTATAAAAGGATCATCTTCAATCAACCCTAGAGTTCTTTTTTCCAGATTTTGGTTTTGGAAGGCAAAAAGGAGCAAAAACCAAGAGGACCAACTTCAAGATTGACAATTGGCTTTGGAGTAGAGATTTGGCTAGGAAGATTCAGGAGAATTGTTTCCCTCTTTCTTTTATTCCTATTGTTGTTTGTTTATCTTTCAAGATTGTATTGATTGCTATTATGGCCATGAGTGGGTAAAAACCCTTAGGGATTTTTGGGTAAATTTGTTTATGAACCTATGTGCCTAGTTCTTTAATTCTCTAATATATTTACGTTTGGTTTTATGATTTTTGTTGCAATCTTATTTTAATCTGTTGTTGCTAGTAATTAAAGACCTAAATTACTTGCTTCATAGCCATGTTCATGTCATAACGAGAGTTAGGCATAAATTAGGGCACACACGATTGCACTTGACTGTTGCACCTTGAGAAAGGGCAAATTGGTTGGGAAATTTATTCTAGATTGTTGCACGTCGAGAGATGGTAGTAATTGAGAATTACTGAATGCTGTTCTTCGTTCTTATTGAGTGTTTAAGCCACGCGAGTGGAAATTCACTAGGGATAGAGATTACTAGAGTAATTCAATCCACTTTGCATTCTCACACTAGTCTTAATTCCAAACTAAATATTACAACTTTGATTGGCACTAGGTGATTAAACATTGTGATCCCAAGAATCCTGCTTTGTTCTATTGCTTACAACACATTGTTAATTAGTTTATTCCGTCTTTTATTTTCTGCAATTATTCCATTTGCTTAGTACCCCACTTCCCTGTGGATCGATTACCCGAATACTACGGGTATTATTTGTTTGCCTAAATTACTGCAATCATATATAAACAAATACACATAATCACGTCAATCCCTATCGCGCTTTCCAAAACGACGTCGTTTTGGGAGGCGTGGGGCGCACAGTGCTATGTGCGCCGTAGTGCAAGGTATAACGATTGCCAGCCGGCCCCATCATGCCAAAGCCCGCTAACGGGGTGGGCCAGTCCGCCAGCTAATATTTTTCTTTAATTAAAAAAAAATTATTGTACTGTTTACTATACATATGTACAATGTCTGTCAGTGTACACTGTGCAGGACACTAACATTGTACATTTGTAAACACTTCCCACTACCCAATAACACACTAACACAATTACACAAATCAAAATGAAGCAAAATATAACATGTATTAAATACTAAATATTAGATTTAATACCTCCAATGTCCTCCGAGTATTAGGATATTATCAGGTGTAGTCCTCCGAGTTCAAAAAAATAACCACCCGTGGTCCTCCGTTAGGTTTGGTGTCAAATAGACGTTAAGTGTGAGGGCGAACCTGTCATTCTACGAGAAAGAGTTAATATCTTCATTGGTCCTCCGAGTATTATGGTATTACACTATTACTAGGTGTGGTCCCCCGACTTTAAAACGACCACTAAACATCCTACTAGTTTAAAAAAATTACCACCCGTGATCCTCTGTTAGGTTTGTTGTCAAAGGGTGTTAAGTCTGCGAACAAAGTTGTCTTTTCAGTAATTCCAACAATACACTTGAGGATAGTAGAGTAAGTCGTGAAACTCCGTGGCAAAATAATTTAAAACAGCACTCGAGCCTGGAATATCAAGGCTGAAAAGCTAAAGAACTTGAAGCATGGAAAGGATGCAATCATAAGAAACACCACATTTGAGGAAGGGTGGAATCTTATCTAGAAGAAACTTACGCAAAAGCAGCATCAACAGAAGTTGGTGCTGCACTCAATCCACTACCAGCTACAAGACCAGGACCAGTAAAACAAATTACTATCACTGTGAATGATGCAATACAAAACAAAGAAGAGAGTTACAATATGAAAATGACTAAAACCAGGAATTGGCAGATTGGGTTTCTGCAATGTAACAGCTCCAGGCTGTGTTCCTCCAGAAATGAAGTCAACATTTTGACTGTTCCGCCTTTCTTGTTCCTTCCTCTCCATTTCACGCCTCATATCAGCCTCTGTACAAAAGACAAACACAAACTTAGCTTTCTTAAGGAAATGGAGAACACCCAAGCTAAGGATTATTATTTGATTGGAACGAACTAGTCTAGTTAGAATATGGGTTTGGTCGGGTTGGACAAACACTGAAAATCTTACCCTGGAGCAACCCATAACCAAAATAATTTAAAAACATTTAAGTTTCTTTATTTAATTTCTTTAGTTTAGACTCATTATATTGGTTATATTTATCAATGGTTGATTAAATATGGCAATTTATATCCAGCACCAAGGCACGCATTACATTGTGCGCCCTGATGCAAAACGACGTCTTTCAGTTTTTTTTTTTTTTTTTTTTTTTTTTTTTTTTTGAAATTTCGCTGTCCTGTGTTGGCGGTTAATTTTCTTTAAAAAAAATTTCATGTTAAAAGATGTACATAATTTTATACTAGAATACACATAATTATATACATGAATGTACATAATTGTATAACAAAATACACATACTTTAAAAAAAAAGATAATACATATAATCTAACATAATATACATAAACTTTTAACATAATAAACATCAACTCTTAACATAATACCCATAAATTTCCAATTTCGGATGTACATGATTGTATAAAAAATGTACATAATTGTATAAATAAATACACATAATTGTATAAACAAATGCACATAATCACATCAAATGTCTACATAACATACCAAAACGACGTCATTTTGGAAAGCGCGGGACGCAGAGTGCTATGTACAGTGCGACGTGGTGCAGGGTATAACGATTGATTAAATATAGCTTGGGTGGGATCAGACCAAACAATAAAATTCTTGGTTTGACCAGAACGAAAAAATTTTAAAGAGTATTTTTTTTTCTTCATTTCTTTAGTTCAAAGTTATTACATATATTTATCAATGCCTAATTAAATATGAGTCAGGTTCGACCAAGCGAAACAATAAAAATCTAGGACAAGCGCCCGACCAACATCAAAAAAAAAATAAAAAATTCTTTTCTTCAATTTTTAAAATGTCATAATTATTATTATATTTATCAAGTTATGCATTCAAAAAAAAAGTTAAAATTTATTTATTATATCTTTTTATTAATTATAATAATAATTATTAATCTTTATAAGTATTATATATGTAATTTATAATTTTAGTTTAATATGAACTAGTATTTTCACCCGTGCGAATGTGCAATGCTCGAAATGGATTTGTCATAATATATTAAGAATATTTGGATCGATATATAATTATTTAAATTATAACATCAAATACTCTATATTATATAGTGCAATTGAAGATATGGGTTGGATCGTTTATGTTTGTTGATGTTATCATTGCTTGAATTTGAGGAAATTATTGCTCAAATTAATAGTTAATGTGTAAATGTACACATGTGGTGCTGTAACTTTATAAATTTTTATATATCATTGTTTATGATTTTTATAAATTGGGCAAATGTGCTCGTTCTCTAGCAACTTAGTTATAGTAATTAATTGCTTCCCTAATTCATTTGTATAAAAGATATATTTTTGTCAAAATATATAGCAATTTTGTCATTTTGAAAAAAAAAAAAAAAAAAAACAAAACATAATATCATCGATTGTATTTACACATTATTGAAAACCTGTTTATAAACAACATTGGTAGTCACAACACAATCTTGTCCATCCTTGTCTAGAGCTAACACCTTCAGGCCATCAAGATGGATGACTCAGGAGAAAGCCAAGTACAATTGTTCGTGATTAAAGACAGGTTTTTTTGGCAATAACCCAATGTGAGTTAGTGTTTGACCTTGACTTTTGTTGATAGTCATGGCATATGCAAACATCAACAGGAATTGTTTACGCTAGAACTTGAAGGGAAATCTCATATCAAAAGGAGTGAGAGACATTCGGGGGATAAGAACTTTGATTCCTTCATGTGTCTCATTAACTATTCTCCCGATGTGCAACAATCAGGAATTAAACTCAACTAATTTGCCCTTTCCCAAGGTGCAACAGTTAAGTGCAATTGTGTGTGCCCTAAATTATGCCTAACTCCTGTTATGACACAAAGAAAGTTATGAAACAAGTAATTACGTTCATTAACTACTAGCACCAAACAATATAATCACAATTGCAACACAAGTTATAACCCAAATTGATGGATTTTATGAACCCGGGCGTCCGGATTATACAACCCGAATATATGTTTGAATATAAGAAATAAATAATAAAATGATAAGTTTTATATTAATTGAGCATAAAATGCTATTACAGAGGTTCGGGACTTGTAATAACATTACAAGTATTGTCTGAAGGTAGAAGATGATTGATTAGGACACCGGGGGGTGTTTATATACCCCTCGTCGCTATGGGCCCTGGGTCCGCGAGAGGAGCCACGGCCCGTGCCGCGGGACTCGCTCCATGCGAGGACCTGGTCCTTGGCCAGTTGGCCGAGCACGAAGCTCGGCCAAGGGGCCGACCATGGGCTCGGCCGAGCCCACGTGCCCGAGCCCGTGGGGGGTCGGCCGACGCCGAGTCGACCCCGGGACGGTTCTCCACGCGTCGCGGGTGGGTGCCGGGTCCGATCCGGTCCGTATTGCTCCGCTCCGATCCTGCTCCGTGATTATTCCATCACAAATAATAATATATTAAAGAATCATAGAACTAGGCACATAGGTTCATAAACTTTTACCCAAGAATCTCTAAAGTAAATTAGCCACACATGGCTAATATGCAATACATAGCAAATATTGAGAGTTTACAAATAATATAAAAGAGTACAAGAATTAAACCAAGCGATTCTCCCAAATCTCCTTAACTTACTCCTTGCTTCCCTAGACACCTTGTGGCTCTTGATTCTCTTCTTTCTTGTCTCCAAAACTGAGCATAATCTGATCTAGGGTTGAGGAAGACGTCCTTTTATAGCGGGGGTCAAACCGGGACAAAATAGGTATTTTCCCGCAAAACTTTGGAAACTGCCGAAACCTAGCCTTTCGGTCGCTCGACGCATCGAGCCTGGCGTGTTTTCTCGGGGAAGCGCTCTGGAAATTCTCGACGCATCGAGTCTATTGTTGCACAAACCCAATGCTCACTGGAAAATCTTGACGCGTCGAATCCCCTGAGTCAGCCTCCATTGGTCCATTTTGGCTCCCAAGTCGTCCTAGAACTTCCCTTGCTCTTGCACTTGACCTAAAATGGTTCCGAAACACTAATAAACGCCGTAAAACATTCAAAACAAGTCTAAATCATATTTAAATGGTAACACAAGGGGAATATGCAATTAAAGCCACATTTTCATGAACTTACACCTAAAAAATATTATCAAACTAACACTAGAAATATGCACAAATAAGCTCACATCAGTGGATTTATGCTTAAGGTGTGTGAGTTTTGTGCTTAATGTGAGTAGTTGTTGAAAATTAAAGTGCGTGTGTTTTGTGCTTAAGGTGCGTGTGTTTTGTGTGCTTAAGGTGCGTGAGTTTTGTACTTGAGGTGTGTGAGTTTTGTGCTTAATGTGAGTAGTTGTTGAAACTTAAGATGCGTGAGTTTTGTGCTTAAGGTGCGTATGTTTTGTGTGCTTAAGGTGCGTGAGTTTTGTACTTAAGGTGCGTGAGTTTTGTGCTTAATGTGAGTTGTTGAAACTTAAGGTGTGTGGGTTTCCTTCTTAAGGTGCGTTATTTTCCTTCTTAATGTGCGTGATTTGTATATTTAAGGTGCGTCAGTTGTGTGAAACTTAAGATGAGCCATTTTAAAACCTTAGGTGTGTAGTTTGTGTTCTTAATGTGCTTTTTGGTATGCTTAAGGCGTGTGGGTTCGTTGTTTACTTAAAGTGTACGTGTGGTTTGTGTTCTTAAGATGTTTTGTTTGTGTGCTTAAGATGTGTTGTTTGTGTGCCTAAAATGCGTTATTTTAATGCTTAAGGTGCATATCAACCACACAACTGCACTGAAATCCTTAGCTCCACGCACATGAACATTTCCCTATATATATATATTTATCAATCAACCATTTTCTAGGTGCTGGCTCTCTTTATTTTTTTTTTTTTCCTTTTTTTCTTAATTTATTTATGTGTAACAAAAAGTAGTGGATGAACAGTAGGAAACCGTGTTGCCTGGGTCGATGAAAATTAATAACCTTATTTTTACATAAATTATATTTTTCCATATGAATCCTAATTCCAGTGCAACTTATTGCGCATACATCAATGCCATATATTTTGCAGCATATCGCAACCAAAAGTTGGATCAATATATTATATATACAAAGAAATCATTTACCACTACCATAAAATAACATTAAATTAGCTGAAAAAAGATGAACTCTTCCTCGCACGGCCATAACAATTAACATAACAACTCTGAACTCTTCCTCGCACGGCAAACTTAAAATAACATTAAATTAGCTGAAAATATGACAAAACACAACTGAGAGTACACAATAAGACCAGAATGTTTATACCAATTATTTATACCTCAGCTCATAGCTCATTAGGAGTACGAAGCAAAGTCCTATTCAATTCATTAGATCTCCATGGCTACCATTTCTTACTTGTTTCTTTTTGTCATCTTCATCATCCATTCCAGCTCAAATTGCATTGTTCCGTGTAGTGGAAACAATATTAGCACTGATGTATCTGTTCTTTTGTCTCTCAAAGCCCAACTCACTTTACATCATCCAAACAATATTTTCGCTACAAACTGGTCTACTGCCACTTCTATCTGCCATTGGATTGGAGTTCAATGTGACTCGCAACACCATAGGGTGGTGGCATTGGATATTTCAAATATGGGTTTGTTAGGCCAATTTCCTACCTCCTTGGGAAATCTCTCCTTTTTGTCCTTCCTGAATATGAGCAATAATAATTTCATTGGAGAAATTCCAAAATCAATCTTCAACATCTCTACACTTGAATATATTGATTTTTCAAATAATAGTTTGTCAGGTATTCTTCCCCCAAACATATGCCATCAACTTTCAAGTCTTAAATATCTAATTTTAGATTTGAATAGTTTTAATGGTCCAATACCGGCAAATTTATCCGCATGTTCAAAACTTCGTCTGTTGGGATTGGTACTCAATATGTTTGATGGGTTGATACCTAAAGAGCTTGGCAAGTTAGAGATGCTTGAGAAACTATTTATTGGTGGCAACAATTTAACAGGTATTATTCCATGCATCTTTCCATATATTGACTTAATTATATTTTTTAAATAAACTTCAATTTAGTCGATACTTTTACGCTCTTCGGCTATCGTTTTTATAGATACATCCAAAACGAGTAAAGGTATAAATTGTGGGTAAAGTCAAAAATTATATTTTGCATAGCTTCAAGTTGAGACAGTATTTAATTTATACAATTTATTGTTTCATAGGAACAATTCCTAATGAATTGGGTAATCTCCATAATTTGAAGAAATTTGCCATAGAAGGAAACCAGATTATAGGCTATATACCGACGTTCATTTCCAACATGACATCACTTCAAACCTTGTCATTGGGGACCAACAAGCTCATTGGATCCATACCTAAAGAGATTGGAAATTTATCATCTCTTCAACAGTTATGGCTTGATGAAAACTACTTCACAGGTATGTTTGAAAAGCCAAATAATGTTCCAAAAAGAATTTTTAAAATTCTAATTTTTAAGCGTATGTTGTGCTATGTAACAGGTACGATACCTAGAGAAGTTAGCTACCTTTCTAAATTGGAAATCATTGTTTGTCAAATTAATAATCTAAGTGGTACTTTACCTGAAGGGCTCTTCAACATTACTACATTGCGTGTAATTGGTCTGGCAATTAATCATCTTTTGGGTAGTATTCCTTCAAATATGTGCTCTGCACAAACCAACCTTGAAGAAATTACTCTAGCCAAAAATGAGTTAAGTGGAGTCATTCCACATTCAATAGCAAATTGTTCCCAACTCACTACTATATCTCTCAGTGCTAACCATTTCATTGGCTCCATTCCAAACTCTCTTGAAAATCTTAGCCTTCTCCAAGTTCTTGAAATGTCTGCAAATAAACTAGCATCTGATCCTTCCAATTCCTCTCCAGAAATAAACTTCATAACTTCTCTAACAAAATGCAAAAAGTTGAAAAGACTAGATGTGGGTGGTACTAGTCTACATGGAACTCTTCCCAGATCCATTGGTAATCTGTCTTCCACTCTACAAATCTTTTATGCAGAGAGTTCAGGGTTGTACGGCACCATCCCAGATGAAATTGGCAATCTAACTGGCCTAGAAATCTTAGCAATGTCTGCTAATGACTTGAGTGGAACAGTTCCAAACACATTACAAAGGTTACATGGGCTTGCACGTTTGGATCTGGCTGGAAACAAATTAAGTGGTCCACTAACTAGGAATTTTTGTAAGGTGCGGAATCTAGGAGAAATTTATTTGAGCGAAAATGGAGTTTCAGGTCCTATCCCGGAATGCTTAGGGAACGTTACTTCTCTACGATATATCCACCTTGGTTCAAATAGAATGAATGGTATAATACCTTCTAACCTTTGGAACCTGAAAAACCTCTTGACGCTCAACCTGTCCTCTAATTCCTTTAGTGGGGCTCTACCTTCTGAAATTGAAAATCTGAAGGTTTTATATCTCCTTGATTTGTCAAACAATAACTTATCCGGCATCATCCCCAGCACAATAGGAAGCTTACAAAATTTGATAAACCTTTCTTTGGCACAAAATCAAATACATGGACAAATTCCAGAGTCAATAAATGGGATGTTAAGCTTGGAATCACTAGACTTGTCACGTAACAATCTCAGTGGTTCAATTCCAGTTTCCTTGCAGGCAATTAGATATCTACACCATTTGAATGTCTCTTTCAATAGCTTAAGTGGTGTAATTCCATCAAATGGTCCTTTCAAAAACTTCACAAGCTTATCCTTTCTATCCAATGAAGCATTGTGCGGAGATGCCAGGTTTGGAGTTCCACCTTGCCATAAAAGTGTAGTTCAAAGGTCTAAAGCAAAAAGAATTCTTCGATATATTTTGATGGCCTTGGGAATTACAAGCGTTATCCTAGCTTTGGTAGTGGGAGTTGTGTTGATTACTTGTTGGAGAAAAAAGAAGCATTCAAAGAATGAAGAATTGTTACGTGTTAAAGAGGTGGAGAGAGTATCATACTATACACTTTTGCATGCAACAGATGGATATAATGAGAGGAATGTGATTGGTGCTGGGAGTTTTGGCACAGTGTATAAAGGGATTCTTGAAGATGGAACAATTTTGGCCATAAAGGTGTTTGATGCGCAGCTTGAAGATGCATTCCAAAGCTTTATTGTCGAATGCAAGATAATGTTCGACATTCGCCATCGAAATCTTGTTAAATTGTTAGGCTATTGCTCCAACCCAAATTTTAAAGCCCTGGTTCTTGAGTACATGCCAAAGGGGAACCTTGATGACTGGTTGTATACCCAAGACCGTTTCTTGGACATCACCCAAAGATTGAATGTAATGATTGATGTTGCATATGCACTTGAATATCTTCACTATGGTTATCCAAAACCCGTGGTTCATTGTGATCTGAAGCCAAGTAATATTCTCCTAGATGAGGACATGGTTGCTCATGTTGGTGATTTTGGAATCGCAAAGTTGTTGGGTAGTGATGATAGCATTGCATACACAAAGACCCTTGCTACATTGGGTTACATTTTCGTAATTATTATCAACTTCACTTTGCAAACTTGAACACTTAAATATGCAATCTATAACAATTAAATATGCAAACACGGATAAATTAAAAAAAAAAAAATCAATGAAATAGCTAAATTTTAAATCTAAATTGTAAATGCTAGACCCTAAACAGTAAAAAGTGAATCAATAAACCAAATAAAATCAAAAACTAAGTCATAAACTCTAAAATTCAAATCATAAGTGTAATACACTTTCGCATATTTGCAAGTGCAATCTTTTAATACTAAATATGCAAACTTAAAAATTTCTAAGAAGTGCAGATTTTAGTGTTCAAGTTTACAGAGTGAAGTTGGTGATAATATAATTGTGAAAAATATCACCACATTTTTTAAAATATGATTTGATCCATTGAATTTTTCTCGAAGTAAGGTTGAGATTGGTTTGTAGTTTTTTCTTAAAAACTTGTTCTCATATGATCCGATACCTATATATATATATATTTGAAGGATCAAGTGCGGTACTAGGCTTCAGGTAAAAGATGGAGTTTAATCTCAGCCCTTGTTCTAATCAAAATCAACAACCCGATTGAAGAAAACTTTTAAAAAATGTGGTGGCAATTTGGTCATTTTCTGTATTGTTGAAAGTTAATGTGCGCAGTTTTTGTGTTTAATGCGTTGTGTTCTTTCGTAAGGTGCGTGGTTTCTGTGCTTAAGGTGCGTCAGTTCTTCAATTGAGAACTTAAGGTGCATTTTTTGTTGAAACTTAAGGTGCGTCAGTCTAAAGCTTTAGGTGCGTCTTTCCATAGCTTATGGTGCGCCCTCTTTACACTTAAGGTGCATGGTTTCTGTGCTTAAGGAGCGTCAGTTCTTCGGTTGAGAACTTAAGGTGCGTGTTTTGTTCAAGCTTAAGGTGCGGCGTTCCATAGCTTAAGGTGCGTCTTTGTAACACTTAAGGTGCGTCTTTATAACATTTAAGGTGCGCCATTTTTACACTTTGCTTCTTTCCACTTAGGATGTGCCTTTAAAAAAAAAAAAAAAATCATTGATTTGAGCTGTTGATTTAGATTTGATCAACAACTCAAATCTTACCCCATCTTTCACCTGAGAGCCTTTTCCCACTTGAACTGATATATATATATATATATATATATATATATATATATATATATATATATATATATATATATATATATATATATATATATATTTGTATGTATGTATTAGATCAAATGAGAACAAGTCCTTAGAAGAAAACTAAGAACCAATCTCAGCCTTACATCTAGAAAAATCGAACAAATCATATTTAATTTTAAAAAAAAATGCGATGATATTTTTGTAATATCACCAACTTTGCAACTTAGAACATCATACTCTGCACTTCTCAGATTTTCCAAGAATGTACATTATGTTGTTACAAAGTACATGTTTAGTATTAAAAAATTATACTTTGCAAAATACGAAAGCACAGTGCACTTAGGGCTTGAATTTTAGAGTCTATGACTGAACTTTTTAGTTTTATTTGATTTTGGGGTTCACTTTTACAGAGTTTAGTGTTATAAGTTGCACGGTAAAATTGATGATAATTATAAAAATACCACATGAGACACACGTGGTATGTTCTCATGACACGCGCGCGTGCACACGCGCACACACACACAGATATGGAGAGAGAGAGAGAGAGAGAGAGAGAGAGAGAGAGAGAGAGAGAGAGAGAGAGAGGTTTCGGTGAATACATACTCCTAAGTAAAAAGTGATGACTAATCTGATTCATTTATTTGGGTAAATCAATGGTTGAGTGTGACTGAAAGATAAAGCAAAAAAGAATGAGGTTAGTTTTATAAATATTACAAAATTTTAATTTTAAAATTAACCCCGTATTTTTTTTTTTTACTAAAACCTTTAACAATTGATGGACGATTGTGATCCTTCCTCACTTTTCACAAAAGAATCATGTTCACATTTAAACCTCTTGATGTGCGTTTATTTCTTGGGAAAATGTACAAATAGGCCATTGAACTATTTGGGGATAGCAATTAAGCCACCAAACGCAAATACGGAGTAAGTTCCAAATAGATCCATGAACCTGCAAAAAAATGCAATGTGCATTTTTAGCAGGTTACCAACAAGTTTGTGATGATTAGGATGTCATGTATATTTTTTATTTTTTATTTTATTATTATTATCCTACTAAGTATTTGACCAAAAAAAAAAAAAAAACTAAGCATTTGACTGTCAACTATAGCTTCTCTATTTTGCATTTTTTTTTTCTCTCTTTCGCGGTTGTTTGCGGTATTTTTGAATCAGGAAAAATAAACTGAAATTTCAATTTAAGAAATTACATGCATAATATAATACAAAGTTTGTCTATACATTGAGTAGTTATACCAAATATTTTGACATGTAAAAATGTAATGTTAATATAGATTTGCATTGCTAAGCATAAAATATATTGTTAATATAGTTTGCACTGCCTTGCAAAAATACATTGTTAATTGCAGCACTACACCATTTGATAAGGATAAATATATTGTTAATTTAGTACTGCCAAAACATTAACCCAAAACAACTCTTCTGTTAAAACATTAACCCAAAACACCTCCAACAGAATCACACTTTGCTTTAATGTGCCCTTCTTGTCTACAAATGGAACATCTCATTATTCGACCCTTCCTACTTAGTTGAGTCTTCTTGCTAACAGTTGATGAACCTTCATTTTCCTCACGATTTCTTTTCTTCTTGACCTACCTGTCATTTTTTGGGGAATTGGAGCCAAAATTTTCTCACAATTTGATTTAGGCCAGAAGAGTTCTCCATCCATCGGTAGAAGAGCATGTGCATACGTCCTTTGATATATTTCTTTTGAGTAGCATGGATCAAGATAATCCTCCATATTCCTGCCTTTATCGAAGATGGCACATATAGCATGAGGACAAGTATACCTGTCAAATCTCATGATCTACACAAACCTGTCCTATTTTCAAGCCTGACTTTGAAATCATTTCGACCTTCTTAATCTTGTATCAATCATCTCCATTAAAATCAACTTAGCAACAAAATTTACCACTCAAATTTAAATCCCAACAAATGTAATGTTATATTATTAAAAAAAAAATTGTATAAACAATGTACCTTCCATCCAATGCTTTCTTTCTTATTTGCAGTTAGTTTCTTAATAATAAGTGGTCCATATCTACCTTCCCAAGTGTCTACAAACTTCAATTTTTTGGCTATCCTTCTCATAACAAGTACTCGAATGTCTTCAAACATGAAAATTATTGGCTTGCATCTTGCTTTAAGCAAAGTCCCATTGAATGCTTCGCATATATTGTTATCAACAATGTCACATTTACTTGTTGTTTAAAAAAACCTTGCACCAAAACTTAGATGGATACCGTTCTAGGTCAGCTTTAATTAGTCGGCCTCTTTGTCTCTCATTTCTAAGGTTTTTAGTTGTTCATGAAATTGAACTTCTGTTGTTGACTTGGCACACATCCAAAAGTGATTCTTCGTAACCTTTCCTTTGTGGCGCTTATTCCAATTTGCATGCACATGCCTTGCACAATTTCGGTGCTTTGAATCCAAAAATAGCTCTTAGATAACAATTGTTAATCCCTGAAATTAAAATTATATAGATAATGATCCAGTAAGAAAGACACTAGTCACTGTTTAGGAAGCAAAGAAACATTGGTCACTGTAATGTAGATACTGCTAGTGACTGGAATTAAAACAAGCTAGTCTGTTACATACTCAAATTTAGTACGCAACAGAAGAAACCTTTCGAGCAGGCTTCTGGCTCCAATCCGTATTCGAGTTACGGTAACTCCAAAAGTAAAACAATATAACAAAAGAAAATGATGAAGAACTCTTCAATATAAAAGACTGGAATAACAATATATTTCTCTCTTCTCCCATCTTCATATACAATGGTCTATTTATACTAATCTACTAATACCTATAATAATTAACCTACTAAAATTATACTAACTATACAAGGTAATGATATATTGTGATTTACATAATTTCCTTATACTAATTTAGGTACAATATTAACTCTCCCATTAATTAAGTTGTACCATCCTAATTATCATACTAATTCTAGAAATATAATTAATTCTTCATAATTAAACTATATATATAATTACAATTAAGGGCGTATCATAGTCACTGTAATTAAGATATGCTAGGCACTGTAATTAAAACAAGCTAGTCACTATAATTAAGATATGTTATGCTAGGCCTCTTTCACACTATAAATAGCAAGAAAGAACTACCAATACATTCACGCAAATGAAATCAGTAAATACATTTAAGAATGCGTACCTTCTGCTGATCATTGATTATTGTCCAAGGGTAAGTGTAGGTGATTCCCAAATCATTTTTCAGCAGCTCTAAAAACCATCTCCATGAATCTGTATTCTCAATCTCCACCACAACCCATGTAATAGAGTACATCTGATTGTTTGCATCTCTTCCTGCTGCAGTTAATATTTCTCCCTTTAGCAACCCTTTGAGAAAAGATACATCCAGTCCAATAATCTTTCTACATCCATCTAAGAAACCCCTTGTCAATGCCTCAAAACATACATAAATTCTTCGGAACACATAAGGACTGTCAGTTGTGACCCTATTGGTTTTTAATTAATATTACTGTGCTTCTTGGGTTAGAGTTGATACACTCTTGTGCATAGTCCCTTATTCTCCTAAACTGATCCTCAAAGCTTGCATTAATTTTTTTGAGCATAGACCTAATTGCTCTTCTCACTTTGCTAATGCTTAAATTTATTTTCAATTTTGACTCAATGTGGTTTTTCAACTCTATAGGTCCAATGCAAGGATTATCTCTAATTTTTTTTCTCGTATTTATCTTCTATCAAATTTTGACTCACCAAATGCAAGCTGAACTTTTGATTGCAATTATGGTCCGCCTCAAGAGTCTTTATTTGAAAACACTTGTATTTCTCCTCCCATGAACCAGTGTAATGAAATGGGCAGCCTTTACCATCAGTATTCTCAATGCCAGTACATTTAAACATTACTCTTGAACTCTCATTTTCATAATAGCATATTTCCCTCTTAAAGTACACGGATAATTTATCATTGCCTTCTTAAACTCTATTGCATCTTCATAAAACATGCCCAACTCTAACTTAGGAAATTCAACACTTGGATTGTAAGATGCATGGAAATTTACATTTGACCTTGGCTTTACTTGATTGTTCCGGTTGTAGTTGAGCTTCATCATCTTCCATCTCAGATTGGTAACTAGGTGGATTATCTGACTCATAATACACACTCTCTACTTCATCATCCTCAACAGTGTTTTCTTGAAATGTATATTTCTTTTTTCTGCTTGTTGGATGTGTTGCTCCTGATTTCAATTCTGCACCATGACTATTGACATACATATCCTCATATTCATGTTCATAATTTTCTTCATCATCCTTATTACCTTCATCATGTTCATCATCATCCTCATTACCTTCATTTCTTCCTTCAAGATCAACGCTTGGATTACCTTCATCAATCTAAACATCAACAATCTTACTACTTTAAACAAACTTGGGGAATGGAATCCCGGTGTCCAGCACCATCAAAACATCTAGATAAGTCTACAACCAAGTCTCAAAATAAACATAAATGATAAGAGTTTAGACTACAACTAGCACACTAAGCTAATCTAGTCTAACCCGATCTCTCTCAAGAACTGGGCCCACCTGATAGGGGTTAACAAACAAACAAGTAGAAAACAACCCATTAGAACGAAGCTAAGTATAACGCCACTCAACCCTGTAAAATACTATGGTATATACTTTTGGAAAACATTTGTTTCACACACTTAGATCAAGTATTCTCAATCACTTAAGCAACATTCAAACATGTTCAACAGAATTTCTATATGCTTGCAACCTAATAGGATAATAATAATAAAATAAAAAATAAAAATCTCATGCTAACATATATCTCAACAACAATCTCATATCATCATATATCTCAATAAGCAATCTCATGCTATCATATAACTCAATAAGCAATCCCATGCTATCATATAACTCAATTAAGCAATCTCATGCTATCATATAACTCAATTAAGAAATCGCATGCTATCATATAACTCAATAAGCAATCTCATGATATCATATAACTCAATAAGCAATCTCATGCTATCATATAACTCAAGGAAAGACAATATAATGCCATGCTTCTTATCCTACTTTCATGCAACACGTGCAAATCATTTAATCATGCAATAAGATGAACATGATGCTTTAGTATAAGTATAGATAGATATACATATAAACTCTTTCTTTGGTAACAAGTAACACTTGTTCAATTGAGGTTTTTTAGAGTCACAATGACACGTTTTTCTCTTCTTTCATTTGAGTCACACAGACTCGCTTTTCTCTTCTTTCTCTAGAGTCACAATGACTCGCTTTCTTTCTTTCTTTACTTTTACTCGTGGGCGAGGTAGGAACTTCACCATGATGTGAATGGACCTATATGGGCTCGGCATCTAGCCAGCCTAATACTTATCTTGCCCACAGAACTATTCTCTTGGTTCTTTTCTCAAACTCTATGAAATCAGGAATCGTACTTGTCAGAGTGCACACCCCCTGACCGGGATTCCAAACCCGGCTGGTAGTATCCTACCTAGTAACTCGGGAATATCGACCTCGTTACTTCAAATCGGATCGCAATGTCCGTTTCTTTCTTTACTTTCCCTTTTCTTTCGAAAGGACATAGTCCTAACGGTCCTCCAAAACCTCAGATTACTCACACTAGATACATATAGATATAACTCATACATTTCAATCTCATGCAACAACTTTACTTATGCAAACTTATGCACATAGCTTCTCAACAACTTCTCTTTTCTCACAAATTGGAAATCAAATATCAAGCAACTTCTCAATGCAACTAGATAATGATTTTCCAAAATAGATATAGATTTTTGAAAGAATACATAGGCTTACTTTAAGCCACCTATGCACTCTAGTTCATTATGATATGCTAAACATGCTCTTTACTATAAAAAATATCTCAAATTCTCTTTGGCTATAAGTCAAGCAAACAATATGCTACTTCATGCTTATCACTTTAATATTTAGCAAAACTTCTTAGCGAACACTTGGCAAATATGGATCATGCTCTTTGAACCCAAAATAGACAACATGCTTTAATATTTCACTTTACTAGACAAATAGATTCATGCTCTGTACAACCAAACATCTCATATTCTTGGCAAAATTCTCAATAACTCACAATAGCTATTTAAACATGCTGATCAAGCAAACTTTGGCAAATAATGATCATGCTTCTCATTCAAATAGCTAAGTCTAAATACTTCACATTTTCCTTCTCTGTAAATGCTACACAGTACAAATCAATGGAAATTCTTGTGACAACCCAAAAATTTATTTTATAAATTCGGTTTTAAGAAAATCCAAATAGCCAATTTTCACTCCATAAAATTTTTTTACAAATAAAGCGGTGTTGAATAGAATATTTTGAGCCATTTTAAATTTAATTCGACACCAAGAATGGATTTAATTCCAATATCCTGATTTTCCGGGTACATTGCGTGCCACGTTTTGAACTGAGAAATCTATCTGAGTGAAACCGGGAGGATTCTGAGAAGCTTAAAACAAGTGTTTATCTAGAAGTCATTTTTGAGAAATCCATTTTCAACCCCAAACTATTTTAAATCTTGATTTTAGACCATGGTTCATGAAGCATGGTGAACCACTATACTCCAAGTTGTCTGATAAAGCCTTTTGGCCAAGCTTTTACCCTTTTGCCCCCACCAATCATAGGGAATCCACCTAGGATTTTGAACCCATATAAAATGAATAGTTAGCATTGTTGCCTCCTGATTCCCAACCTTGGCTGCCAACCTTCGCTCTGCTAGAACAAAGGGGATTTCACAGTAAGTTTTCCATCATCCTTCATCTCAACCTTAGCCTCCCATTTCTTCTAAGTTTCCATCTTCCGTTCTCTGATAATCTAGTTTTAAGCCTTGTTGTTAGCTTGTTGAGTTGTTTAGAGGGTGAAGGAGGTTGTAGCTGAAGTGAGGAGTAGAGGGAATCCAAGCTAGAGGAAGAAAAGCTCCAAAGGTATAACCCATGGACTCCCAATCTTTTTACAAGACTCTATGAAGTCTTTAGTGAGTAGAAATGAGTAGAAATGCTAAATATATGTTGTGTTTGAGCTGTTAGATGATCTAATACTTGTCTATGATGTGTTGTTGATGTTTTGGATGAGTTAGTTTTGTCTGAGAAGTGTTTACAAGTGAGAATGAGGCATCTGGTGCACAAGCAGTGTACACCAGAAAGCCAACCAGTCCCAGCCAACGGCCCAACAAGGGGACTGTTGGCTAAGGCCATTGGCCACCGGGCTTAGGGAACGGCCCTATGAGAGGGCCGTTTCTTAGGGCCGGTCAGTGAACGGCCTGAGAGGCGGGCCTAGTTGAGCCCCGCCCCTAGATTCGTTTATTGTTCTCTATGCAGTGGCCGGGCCCTTGTGGCTCAACTACGTGTTGTTTCGGACGAGGTGCCGAGGGCCCTTGTGGCTCAGTACCTCGGGTCCATCTTGACGCACGTTTCGGCTTTGATTTCGTTGAGTTTGGAAAAGAATTAAGCATTTTATGCTAAGATTTGTAAACCTAATTATTGCAGAGATTGTTTGAGTAATTAAGAGGGAATGTGCTTAAGTTTATGAGACTTGAGTATTTTATTTGCTAAGCATGTCATTGTTTGATTGTTAAATAGAGAAGCATGAGCTTAATTAGTTGAGTTTAGCTATCAAAATATGCCTAAATTGTATACTATGAGTTGAAGAAGTTCATTGCCAAGTTGCTATTATCAAGCATGCCTATCTTGAGAGTATTTTTGATTTCCAAGAACATGTTAAATACTTGCTAAATGTTTATTGAGAAGAATTGTTAAGTTTTGAGTAGCAAGCATGATATATGAAGTTGTTGAGTTTCACAGTGAATAGAAGTTAGAAGCACTATTTCACAGTAAATGTCTTTGTTGAGCATTCCATGTTTTAAAGGTGCATAAGTGGCCAGTGTGAGGCTAAGTATTATTTTCTAAAATCTCATTTTCATGTAGAAAGCCATTATCTTGTCATTTTGAGATTGAGTTAAGGAGTAGGTGCATATTTGCATAAGAAAAGTATTGTATGATTTGAGTTGCATGAGTGATACATCTATATATATATATATATATATATATATATATATATATATATATATATATCGTGAGGAAAACAGTATTTTTGGAGGAACCGTTTGGACTATGTCCTTTCGGAGTAAAAGAGAAAGCAACGGACATTACGATCCGATATCATGTAACGCGGCATATTTCCACGTTATGAGGTTGGAAACTGCCCGCCAGGCTTGGAATCCTGGTCAGGGGGTGTGCACACTGATAGTTCGATACCTGATTCCACAGAGTATGAGTATTAGAACCACGAGATTGGTTATGTGGGCGAGATGAGAGATTAGCCGGCTATACGCTATGCCCAATGGGTTATTTCACACTATGGTGAAGCCCGGCCTAGCCCACGAGTAAAGAGAAAGAAAGCGAGTCAAGAGACTCAAGAGAAAGAATGTGAGTCATAGTGACTTAAGAGAAAAAAAAAAGTGAGTCATTGAGACTCAAAGAAAAGAAAAGCAAAGCAAGTCATTTATGACAACAAGAAACCTTCACAGAAAAGACTTCTTTGAAAGAGTGTCACAGTATATACTTATATATCTTGCACTAGATTGCATGAGTAGTAGCATGAGATTACTTATTTATATATCTTGCACTAGATTGCATGAGTAGTAGCATGAGATCGCTTATTTATATATCTTGCACTAGATTGCATAAGTAGTAGCATGAGATTGCTTATTTATATATCTTGCACTAGATTGCATGAGTAACGGCCCAACAAGGGGACTGTTGGCTAAGGCCATTGGCCATCGGGCTTAGGGAACAGCCCTAGGAGAGGGCCGTTGCCTAGGGCCGGTCAGTGAACGGCCTGAGAGGCGGGCCTAGTTGAGCCCCGCCCCTATTTTCGTTTATTGTTCTCTGTGCAGTGGCTGAGCCCTTGTGGCTCAACTACGTGTTGTTTCAGACGAGGTGTCGAGGGCCCTTGTGGCTCAGTACCTCGGGTCCGTCTTGACGCACGTTTCGGCTTTGATTTCGTTGAGTTTGGAAAAGAATTAAGCATTTTATGCTAAGATTTGTAAACCTAATTATGCAGAGATTGTTTGAGTAATTAAGAGGGAATGTGCTTAAGTTTATGAGACTTGAGTATTTTATTTTCTAAGCATGTCATTGTTTGATTGTTAAATAGAGACGCATGAGCTTAATTAGCTGAGTTTAGCTATCAAAACATGCCTAAATTGTATACTATGAGTTGAAGAAGTTCATTGCCAAGTTGCTATTATTATCAAGCATGCCTATCTTGAGAGTATTTTTTATTTCCAACAACATGTTAAATACTTGCTAAATGATTATTGAGAAGAATTGTTAAGTTTTCAGTAGCAAGCATGATATATGAAGTTGTTGAGTTTCACAGTGAATAGAAGTTAGAAGCACTATTTCACAGTAAATGTCTTTGTTGAGCATTCCATGTTTTAAAGGTGCATAAGTGGCCATTGTGAGGCTAAGTATTATTTTCTAAAATCTCATTTTCATGTAGAAAGCCATTATCTTGTCAGTTTGAGATTGAGTTAAGGAGTATGTGCATATTCGCATAAGAAAAGTATTGCATGATTTGAGTTGCATGAGTGATATATATATATATATATATATATATATATATATATATATATATATATATATATATATATATATATATATATATATATATATATATCGTGAGGAAAATAGTATTTTTGGAGGAACCGTTTGGACTATGTCCTTTCGGAGTAAAAGAGAAAGCAACGGACATTACGATCCGATATCATGTAACGCGGCATATTTCCACGTTACGAGGTTGAAAACTGCCCGCCAGGCTTGTAATCCTGGTCAGGGGGTGTGCACCCTGATAGTTCGATACCTGATTCCACAGAGTATGAGTATTGGAACCATGAGATTGGTTATGTGGGCGAGATGAGAGATTAGCCGGCTATACGCTGTGCCCAATAGGTTATTTCACACTATGGTGAAGCCCGGCCTAGCCCACGAGTAAAGAGAAAGAAAGCGAGTCAAGAGACTCAAGAGAAAGAATGTGAGTCATAGTGACTTAAGAGAAAAAAAAAGTGAGTCATTGAGACTCAAAGAAAAGAAAAGCAAAGCAAGTCATTTATGACAACAAGAAACCTCCACAGAAAAGACTTCTTTGAAAGAGTGTGACAGTATATACTTATATATCTTGCACTAGATTGCATGAGTAGTAGCATGAGATTGCTTATTTATATATCTTGCACTAGATTGCATGAGTAGTAGCATGAGATCGCTTATTTATATATCTTGCACTAGATTGCATAAGTAGTAGCATGAGATTGCTTATTTATATATCTTGCACTAGATTGCATGAGTAGTAGCATGAGATCGCTTAATTATATATCTCGCACTAGATTACATGAGTAGTAGCATTTGATTGCTTATTTATATATCTTGCACTAGATTGCATGAGTAAAAGCATGAGATTGCTTATCTATATATCTTGCACTAGATTGCATGAGTAGTATCACGAGATTGCTTATTTATATATCTTGCACTGGATTGCATGAGTAGTAGTATGTGATTGCTTATTTATACATCTTGCACTAGATTGCATGAGTAGAAGCATGAGATTGCTTATTGTATGTCTTGTACTAGATTGCCTGAGTAGTAGCCGAGATTGTATGATTAGTAGTATGAGATGGTTCATGAGTTATGACTCGCACGAGATTGCATGATTAGTAGGTAATAGCATGAGTTGCTTATTTGAGTTATTTGAGAAAGCATGTGATTAATGATTTATTTGAGAAGCGTGGTTTATCCATAAGATGAGAATGTGATGAGTTGTTCATGTTTAAGTATGTATACTTGAGTATTAAGTTGCAAGCATCTAGAAGTTATGCCAAAGTATGTTTAAGTGTTGAGCTTGTTTGAGTTAAGAATGTGGAACCTTGTTTTCCCAAAGTATATGTTGTAATTATTTTACAGGGTTGAGTGGCCTTATACTTAGCTTCGTGCTAACGGGTTTGCTTGTTATTTGTTGTTTGTTAACTCCTTTCAGGTGGACCAAGCTCGTAGGTAAGAGAGAGAGTTTCGAGTTAGACTAGGTAGTTAGATGACTTGTAGTCTAAACTCATGTTTTGGTTGTAGTATCCTATCTTTTGATGGTGTTGGACACCGGGATTTTATTCCCCTAGATTCTCGGATGTTAGTTTGACTTGTTATTGTTTAATTTTACCCTAGCCTGTGCAATCACCGTGGAGAGTGGTTGTGGCGGTGACACTCCTTTAAGTTATTTATTAAGTTTAATTCCGCTGCTTAGTTTATCTTAAAAGGTTTAGTTGTTTAAGTAAGTTTAAGAAAAAAGGGGTGTTACAATTCTCAACACAAAAGCTACTGTAATTTACTCATCATTTCAACTCCAAATTCAACTAGTGCGTCGTAACGATCCCGAGTGTCTGAGCCTCAAGTGCCCGCGAGTCCCGGTCCGAATGACACGTAGCTGAGCCACAAAGGGCCCGGCCACTGCACTGTATTGGCCTGGCAGAGCTTGCGGCGGGGCTTGAGGAGCCCCGCCAAGCAGCGGCCTATGGCCACGGCTCTAGCTGTGAGCCGTGCCCTAGGGTCGTTAATCCACGGGGCTTGCTAACGGTCCTTGACTAGGACCGTTGGCTAGCTCCGCGACTCAACCCGGTGCACACTGTCTGTGCACCAGTGGGGTTTTTCTTCATTTGCAAAGAAACTCAGGGCAATCCAACACTCCAAAATCCTCAACAATACATCATATATAGATCAACAATAGATCACTTAATAGCTCAACCACATCAATAATCTAGCATTTCTACACATTTCAACATTTATATTGACTTCACAGAGTCTATAAAAAGATGTGGGAGTCCATGGGTTATACCTTTGTTACATCTTCTTCTTGTGTGGATCTCAGCCTCCTCTCCACTCAAAATCCTCCACTTCTTTCACCACCTAAACACCCCAAGCAACCACAAAAGCTAGGCCTAAGTATCTCAGAGATTGGAAAGCTAAAGGAAATAACTCAAGAAGCAAAGTGAAGGAATGATAGATGAAGAATAGCTTACTGTGAATGTTTTCTTCTATTAGACAAGGCTTGGAGAGGCAAGGGAAATGAGATCAAGGAAACAAATCAAACAATGAAGAGATATGGTGAGTTTTATAGGGTGCAAAACCCTAGGAGAAACAACAATGATTGGTTGATGGCAAAATGGTAATTTTTGGTTGATTCTATAATGCATCAAATAACAATGGATTCTTGTGGTTTACCATGCTACATGGACCAAGGTCTAGAATCATAATTTTAAATAGTTTTGGGGTCAAAAATACATTTTTCCAAAAACACTTTCTCGACAACCACTTAGTTTAGGTTTCTCAGATTTCTCCCGGTTTCACTCAGATTGACTTTCGGATCAAAAGCTTGGTATGCAATGTACCCGAGAATTTAAGATTTTAGGATTAAAATAAGTCCCGGTGTTGAACTCATTTAAAATATAATTCAGAATAATTTATTCAAACACCGTTTTTATCTCAAAAATTTTGATTGAGTGAAAAATGGCTATTTTGAAATTTTTTTAAAACCGAATTTATAAAATTAAATTTTGAGTTGTCACAGTGTATGGGTGTCATTAAAGAATGGCCTAAGCTTCTCCATCGGCTCCATACTTAATTAACTTGTAAGATAGACTTTCAACCTTACCATATCTCTCTTGAGCTATGAACTTCATCAAGTGAGGCACACAAATAAGATCGGGGTCAGTTGTTACTCCATCAACTTCTCCCTTTATATATCGTAGTCTTGGACTCTTGGATCTTGCACAAAACTACCCCCATGATGAATTCTCAAATCTATTATGTCATACATTCTGAAAATGGTAAAATGGAATAAGTTTAGCAGTTAAGTTTAAACAACATAATACATTTGTGCACATAAAATTAGCAATAAATAAAATTAGCTTATAGGGTACTGCAAGGTAAGCCTAAGGCTCAATTTTTACAACTTCTACTGTAGGGTACATACAGTTGTGGTTTACAAAATTTTTGACAACTTTTACTGCAACAATACATACAACTTTATTGAAGAGATGAATAAATTAAAATAAAACAAAAACAAAACAAAAATGTTGTGGTTTACTTCACTGTCTTGAATGATGGATAATGCATGACTACTAATGGACTAAGAAAGCAAAATGCTTTTGCAGGGATAATCCATCAAAGTAAAGGGAATGAATTATAACAATTTGAACATAAAGTATAACTAGTACTGTGATATTATTGGGTATTAAAATCGAGTATTAATTAGTTCATTCTGTTCAGAATGAACTGTCTAGAACTACAGTCGACCGTCTATAAATGCATAAAGAAATCAAAAATTAAAACCATAAAGGCATAAAGGCATAAAAACAATCAGAAATCAAAACCATAAAAACACCCTACCAACTACATCCAACAACTATACATTATATTTTCACTAAAAGACAATAGTAGTACATAATAAAAGTATTCGTTAGGATAACCACAACAAAAAAATTTCTCCTATCAAGAATACATGGGGGACCCATTCAAAACCCAAACAAATGTCTATAAAAATAACTCAATAAGGTCACTATCCACACATTTATACGTGCAATGATTAGAAACCCATACCTTAGTAGTAGCACATAGAGCTTTTCACTACCCACCACCTTTCAGCTTCTCTGGAGGGCTATCGCTTTTCAGAACATGCATTTCTTCTACTTTGATGTCTGAACCAAAAAGAACAAGAATACAAGTGAACAGCAATACATGTAAGTGTTCCCAAAAGCATTGAAGGATAAAAATGAGTTGACTGCTCACTTGTAAGTGTTCAAAAATAGCGCAAATTAAACAACAACAAAAGATAAAAAAACAGCAAAATAGAGAATAAAATTACCAATTTATTGTAGAGTTTCCCGAAGAAAAGCGAAGCTGAGCCGGAGAGTCAGAGTCCATTCGAAGTTCGCGACAAAGCGAAGGAAGAAGAGAACAAATAGGGTTTATTTTGACTCTTGGTCGTCAAATGCATAGTTTTTTTTTTTTTTTCTGTCAAATGCTTAGTACGATAATAATAATAAAAAAAAATAAAAAATAAAAAATACACATGACATCCTAATAATCACAAACTTATTGATAACCTGCTAAAAATGTTAATTAACTTTTTTTTTTTTGCAATTTCATGGATCAATTTGGAGCTTATTCAAATTCGGTGGCTTAATTACTATCCCCAAATTGTTCAATAGCCTATTTGTACCTTTTCCCTTATTTCTAATTATAAATTAAGCCGTAACCTTGGTCAGCACGTTGTCTAGATTGCCCATTTTCCCCGTGTTGGTTTTTTTTTTTTTTTTTTTTTTTTTTTCTTTTTAAATAGTTGTAAAGATATTTTGCCAAAGTGAGAAAGCTAAAAAGTAGTGGACATAAAAATTGTACGTCCACTACTTTTTAGCTTTCCTTAATAGGAAACCGTGTTGTTTATGACGATGAAAATTAATAACGTTATTTTTAAATAAATTCATATAAATTATCATTTCCATCTATAGAAAGGGAAAATGTTACAGGAAAAATTTATATGAAACATCATTCTCTACTAACGCCATCAAATATAAAAACTTATAGATTGTTAATATTTTTATTATCTTTTTTTCTCATTCTACTTTTACATTTTTTTTTTCCATAATAGTTATAAGATTCGTAAATTTTTTACATTTGTTTTAATTATATATATAATTTCGCTCTAATTTTCATTCATTGAACATTGTTCTATGACACATTGCATTTGTTTGTAATTAAGTTTTATTAAGGATGGGAATATGCCAGACCCCTTTATAGGGGTCTATGGCGGCCTGACCTAAATTAATATTATGAAAAATTAAATAAAAATTGACTTCAGTTAAGCTTCGTTAATCGAACTAAACAAACAAAATGAGACGGAGTGAGTATAATCTAATGTCATATCTTTTTTAGCATATCGCAACCAATAGTTGGATCAAAATAAAAACGAATATATATAATACTCCCTTGTCCTATTTTGCCTATCATAGTTACTATTCATTGGTCAAATTAACTCTTTTTTCATTCGTTGCTTATTTTCTTTAGTAATTTTTTTTATTTTTAAATTTAATATTTTAATATTTTTTAGTGTTTTTAAATATTTTGTATTTAATAGTACTTTTAATGTAGTTTCTAAATATATAAATTATATATACTAATACTAAACTTAATATTATGAAAAATCAAATTAAAAATAACTAGATGTTTATTACGGAGTATTTTCGAGTTGAAGGATATATTAAGAAGCCGTTTACCATTGTGGACCATAACAACTCTGAACTCTTCCTCATACGGCAAACTTAAAATAAATTTTAGTAATATTTCACCGTCAATTTGGTCTGGAAGGACCGAAAGTGATAAAAAGAATAAAGTTAGACATCAAAACTGAAAAAATATTGAGAGATACAAATGTATATTAGTCAATGGTCAAAGCCAACAATGGTTGTTGTTGGTGATAATGAACCAAAGTTGATTTAATATCCCAAAATAGTATTTATATATACACACGTAAATATATAAAATACTATTCGATATATCTCCGAAATATATATATATATATATATATATATATATATATATATATATATATATATATATATATATATATATATATATATATATACACAAATATATATACAACGGACCCAAATGTTATATATATATGTATATATTGAAGAGCGCTCATATGCGGCGGGGTCTTACGGTGCGGCGGTGCGGTCAAATTCCAGAATACACCAACAGTGTTAACAATATGCACCAACAGTGTAATAAAAACACACCCCAATGAAATGTAATAAAACATCACAAAATACACCACAGACTCAAAAAAACACACCATATAACTCACCACCCCCAATGGTGTATTTCCGAACAGTGTATGGTGTTTTTACTCACACCTAATGGTATGTGTTTGGTGATGCAGGGCTCTGTTTACTCTGTTTTGTGTGGTGTATTTCCTAACGTTGATGGTGCATATTTGGTGAACTATTGGTGTTGCCGCACCGTAAGAAATAACCGTACCGTAAGACACTGCCGCACCTGAACCCGCCTCTGTATATATGTATATATACGGAAAAAGATATACCAATATATATCAACCAAAAAATTGGAGCTAATAAAATATGGAGAACGGATTTTTGCTTAGAAGCATAATCCAAACCGAAAGAAGGAAAAGATGGCTCGTGTATGGGTAAAGGGTTTTTAGCGCGAGTCAAGAGACCACTCTTTCCTTAAAACCTTATTTGCCACCTCCCAAAAGTGCTAGGAGCGTTGTGGCCTAGGTTTCCCAGGATAAAACGTGCTACGGTTCGACGTTTGAGCACCCAAACGAACGAACCCAGCGAACTAGAGCAAAGCCTTGAACACAGTTAGGCTTAAGAAAGGAGTATAAGCAGAAGAATTTTGAAGCTAATAAAAAGTGTATTTTCTTGTTGCGTGCTTGTTCACTGTGTGTCTCTAAAAATCTGCTGTCTAAAAGTTGAGTTTTAATTCACAATTTAAAAAATTGGAATTAATTTCGTAACAATTGAATTAAAACCCAACGGTCGCAACAGGATACGCATTCTGGTTCGAAAAATCTGCTGTCTAAAAGTTGAGTTTTAATTCACAATTTAAAAAATTGGAATTAATTTCGTAACAATTGAATTAAAACCCAACGGTCGCAACAGGATACGCATTCTGGTTCGTGCATGCAAAACTGTGCTCGGCTAAAGGCCGAAACTTTTGCAATCTCAAAGTTTCGGCCGCTTGGTCAGCACAGTCCCCACTTGGCTGTGTCGGACGACATTCGTGCCCGTAGGTGCCGGCGCACACGAAATTAGGCTTGACCCAAACCTTTTCGATCTCATTCTGGGATTTGGCTTGCACCTCCCCCCCTACGCGTGAGGAGAGAGCCTCTATGCTATACAGTTCAATAAGCTTAAAAAGAGTTCTTGTATAAATAGTGGGGCAAATCATCTTCCCAAACCAATGTAGGACAAAAGCTCACTTTTTCACTTCATTTTCTAACTCAAATGGGTCTACTTTGAGAGTCAATATCTCATTCACCCATTATCCGTTTTGAGCGTACAATATATCAAATTCTTCGTCTCACTACGAAGAACCCGAATCTACTTTGACCCGATCCAAATTGAAAGTGGACCCAACTGATAATTGTACTACAAAATAACCACTTAAAATGTCATTTTAATGCTATTTTTCTAATAGTTGTGACGAAGATGATTCTAGACAACTATGATAAGAACTTCTATCGGTAGAAGCGTAAGATGTTAATGAAAATGGTTTTATGATGATTATGGTGTTTGAGATAGGTTGAAAGGTTGATGGAAAGTTGACGTTGAAAATGATGTTTTGAAAGTGGCTATAATAATTGAAAAAAACAAAATGTTCGGAAAATTAACTCCAGTAGATTGAAAGACTAAAAAAATGAAAAAATCAATATTCTCGGATGACAAAATATGGTATAATTCAAAATAAATATAAATCAAGTTTACTTTTTCATATATCATCATATGCAATAATTCTCAATTTTTTCTTGATTGAAAACGCAAAGATTAGTCTGACATTCTTGGCGTTAGTCATACTCCATGGTTTACCCCTCATTCACTTTCCATTTAGTCTGACATTTGTGATTCACATTCACCTAAGCCACTTTTTTATACCACACTTTGTAATTCACATTAAAGTTTGAAAATCATTAAATGTGAAAGTAATCTGATTTTTGGGAATTAAAAGTTGTATTTATCTTAATTAATTCATTGATTAGGTCGGTAACACCAATTATTTATACCTTAGCTCATAGCTCATTAGCAACTACCAATCAAGCAAATTAAAGTCATATTCATTAGATCTCCATGGCTACACTTTCTTACTTGCTTCTTTTTGTCATCTTCATCATCCATTCCAGCTCAACTTACTTTGTTCAGTGTACTACAAATATTAGCACTGATGTATCTGTTCTTTTGTCTCTGAAAGCCCAACTCACTTTACATCATCCAAACAATATCTTGGCCACCAACTGGTCTACTGCCACTTCTATCTGCCATTGGATTGGAGTTCACTGTGACTCCAAACACCATAGGGTTGTGGCATTGGATATTTCAAATATGGGTTTGTTAGGCCAATTTCCTACCTCCTTGGGAAATCTCTCCTTTTTGTCTTTCCTCAACATGAGCAACAATAATTTTATGGGAGACATTCCTCAACAACTAGGAAATCTCCATAACTTAAAGGTGATAGATACATACGGTAATCACCTTACAGGTGCAATTCCAAACTCAATCTTCAACATCTCTACACTTGAATATATTGACTTTTCAAATAATAGTTTGTCAGGTATTCTTCCCCCAAACATATGCCACCAACTTCCAAATCTCAAAATGCTTTACTTATTTCGGAATGGCTTTAATGGTCCACTCCCGGCAAATTTATCTGCATGTTCAAAACTTAGAGCATTGAGTTTGTCATACAATATGTTTGATGGGTTGATACCTAAAGAGCTTGGCAAGTTGGAGATGCTTGAGAAACTAATAATTGGTGGTAACAATTTAGCAGGTATTATTTGATGCATCTTTCTCTATATTGACTTAATTAAATTTCTTGAATTAACTTAAATTTAGTCAATTCTTTTCCCCTCAATTGGCCATTTTCTAGATACATATATATATCCAAGGAGAGTAAATGTATAAACTGTGGCTAAAGTCACAAATTATATTTTACATGACCTCAAGTTGATCGAGACAGAGTATTTAATTTATACAATTTATTGTTTCATAGGAACAATTCCACGTGAATTGGGTAATCTCCATAATTTGAAGACATTCAGCATAGAAAGAAACCAGATTATAGCCTATATACCAACCTTCATTTCCAACATGTCATCCCTTCAAATCTTGTCGTTGAGGACCAACAAGCTCATGGGATCCATACCTAGAGAGATTGGAAATTTATCATCTCTTCAAGTTTTATTGCTCGGAGAAAACTACTTCAAAGGTACGTTTGAAAAGCCAATTAATGTTCCAAAAGAAAATTTTGAAATTCTAACTACTTTAATGCATGCATGGCTTCTTGTGGCCGTAGATTTTAACTGGGCCAGTTACCGTACCACTCACCGGATAGAATTTTAATTATTGTATGTTGTGCTATATAACAGGTATGATACCTAGAGAAGTCAGCTACCTTTCTAAATTGGAATGGATTGATTTTGTTGATAATAATCTAAGTGGTACTATACCCGAAGGGCTCTTCAACGTTACTACATTGCGTACAATTAATCTGGCAAAGAATCATCTTTTGGGTAGTATTCCTTCAACTATGTGCTCTGCACAAACCAACCTTAAAGATCTTATTCTAGCCAAAAATGTGTTAAGTGGAGTCATTCCTCATTCAATTGCAAATTGTTCCCAACTCTCTCTTATATCTCTCAATTATAACCATTTCAGTGGCTCCATTCCCAACTCTCTTGAAAACCTTAGCCTTCTCCAAGTTCTTGGAATGTCTGTAAATGAACTAGCATCTGATCCTTCCTCGCCACAATTAAGCTTCGTAACTTCTCTTACAAAATGCAGAAAGTTGAAATCACTACTTGTGGGTGGTAATATTCTGCATGGCACTCTTCCCAGATCCATTGGTAATATGTCTTCCACTCTACAATTCTTTGTTGCAGACAGTTCAGGGTTGTATGGCACCATCCCAGATGAAATTGGCAATCTAACTGGCTTAGAAACTATAATACTGTCTGCGAATGACTTGAGTGGAACAGTTCCAAACACATTACATGGGCTTGCACGTTTGTATCTGGCTGGAAACACATTAAGTGGTCCATTAGATAGGAATCTTTGTAAGGTGCAAAATCTGGGAGAAATTTATTTGAGCGAAAATGGACTATCAGGTCCCATCCCGGAATGCTTAGGGAACGTTACTTCTCTAAGATATATCCACCTTGATTCAAATAGAATGAATGGTATAATACCTTCAAACCTTTGGAACTTGAAAGACCTCTTGACGCTCAACCTGTCCTGTAATTCCTTTAGTGGGGCATTGCCTTCTGGAATTGAAAATCTAAAGGTTTTATATATTCTAGATTTGTCAAACAATAACTTATCCGGCATCATTCCCAGCACAATAGGGAGCTTACAAAATTTGATAAACCTTTCTTTGGCACAAAACCAAATTCATGGACAAATTCCAAAGTCAATAGATGGGATGTTGAGCTTGGAATCACTAGACTTGTCACATAACAATTTTAGTGGTTCAATTCCCACGTCCTTTCAGGCAATTAGATATCTGTGCCATTTGAATGTCTCTTTCAATAGCTTAAGTGATGTAATTCCATCAAATGGTCCTTTCAAAAACTTCTCAAGCTTATCCTTTCTATCCAATGAAGCATTATGCGGAGATGCCAGGTTTGGAGTTCCACCTTGCCATAAAAGTGTAGTTCAAAGGTCTAAAGCAAAAAGAATTCTTCGATATATTTTGATGGCCTTGGGAATTACAAGCCTTATCCTAGCTTTGGCAGTGGGAGTTGTGTTGATTACTTTTTGGAGAAAAAAGAAGCATATAAAGAATAATGAAGAATTTTTACGTGTTAAAGAAGTGGAGAGAGTATCATACTATACACTTTTACATGCAACTGATGGATATAATGAGAGGAATGTGATTGGTGTTGGAAGTTTTGGCACAGTGTATAAAGGGATTCTTAAGGATGGAACAATTTTGGCCATAAAGGTGTTTGATATGCAACTGGAAGCTGCATTCCAAAGTTTTATTGTCGAATGCAAGATAATGTTCGACATTCGCCATCGAAATCTTGTTAAACTGTTAGGCTTCTGCTCCATCCCAAATTTTAAAGCCCTGGTTCTTGAGTACATGCCAAAGGGGAACCTTGATGACTGGTTGTATACCCAAGACCGTTTCTTGGACATCACTCAAAGATTGAACGTAATGATTGATGTTGCATATGCACTTGAATATCTTCACTATGGTTATACGAAACCCGTGGTTCATTGTGATCTGAAGCCAAGTAATATTCTCCTAGATGAGGACATGATTGCTCATGTTGGTGATTTTGGAATCGCAAAGTTGTTGGGTAGTGATGATAGCATTGCATACACAAAAACCCTTGCTACATTGGGTTACATTGCACCAGGTGAAGAATCTTTTGTCCTTAGCTTGTTTATGTTTTCATTAATTTCGTCATGCCTAATTTCATTTTCTTTAAATATTTGCAACAGAGTATGGATCTGAAGGCATAGTCTCGACAAAATGCGATGTCTACAGTTATGGCATCTTATTGATGGAAACATTCACAAGGACAAAGCCTAGCAATGAGATTTTTTCTAAAAATCTGAGCCTAAAAGTTTGGGTTAAAGACTCAATGCCTAACCGAGTAATTGATATAATTGATGCAAATTTACTTGCCTCAAATGAAGAATCCTCGAGTGAAAAAATCAAGTGTTTGTCATGTATCATGGAATTGGCCTTGAGGTGTTGTTTTGAATCTCCAGCAGAAAGAATTTGCATGAAGGAAGTGGTTGCAGCTTTACAAAAGATTAAACGTCAATTTGCATTCCCTATATAGTTACCTTGTAAGTGATTGTTGATTCTCAGTTACCTTTTATTTTTATTATTTTTCAGTCTTTGATCTTTGGATGTTTGTGATTCACGTAAAATGTTTAGTATATTCAAAGTGTTTTTAATTACACATGTAAAGATGTAGGATAACAACAACAATAATAAGAACACAAAATCTCCTTGGAGTCCGATGAGATCAGACAAGTAGGTATGATTTTTTCATAAGTATTATACTTTCCCGTATAAGTATTACAATATTTCTTACAATTAAGTAACTCAACAATCCTTGATATTACGTTTTGATTAAAAGTAATACATTTTTCATCAAAAGTATGACATTTTTTCTTATAAGTATTACATTTTCTTTCATAAGTAACCATAAATCAATTTATTGTTGATTGACATTACATTTTTATTTTATATTTTTAAAATAGTATAAATTCAACAATTAATGTATTTTATTTTTTCGGGTTCAGAACTGGAACCGACTGTGCCTGTTCGCGATTTTAATAAACTGAAACCCAAATATTGAGTTTTGGTTCTAAATTGTAAATGGAACCTTTCGGTTTGGTTGATACAGTGTCTATTCGGTTTGAACTAAACCGTGATCATAATTTGTTAAAAAAGAAAAATAAATGAACTATGTATTTTAAGAATAAAAATATCCATGTAAAATATCAAGGGAAAAAACCGTCACTTTTTGAATAATTGAGGAGCTCATGTAAATATATGAATAATTCAGCGGGGAAATGTGCTGTAAGTATATAATTCAAGAAGAAAATGAGTTTTTATCTCAAAAGTAAAAGAAGCAAATATCATGACAAACACTACAATGCGACTAATGGAAAACAACTCAAAGTGAGTCATAGACCATTAAGGCAAATAGTAATATCAATTAGTTTGTTTAACTTATGTCCTTATTGTTAGTAATAATAATGTATAATGTTATATCATATACTTTATATGTGTGTGGCTGCAGTTTATTTGGTTTAGTCTAGCCTACTTTATATGTGTGTGGCTGCAGTTTATTTGGTTTAGTCTAGCCTACAGTTTAGGAGAATATTGTGTTAGTTTTCCTATAGGTCTCTATCTTGTTGTAATCTCTTGTAACTCAAATCATTTTGAATTGCGTTCTCTCAACCTTACCATTTTTTTTTTTTTCTCAATGTGAGTAATTTGAAATTTTGAAGGACCACTAAAAATCCTGTTTTTTTTTTCATTAATATGCTTGGTTTGCAGCTTTGGACTTCATAACGAATCAAGCAGCCAACTATCATCCTCGGTTTCAGGATTCAAAACGTACAACGGGCAAGACCATGGTCCAAAACTGTATCGTTTCTTTTACTAAAAAGAAACGGCACCCGTTTCGTGTAACTAATTTTGTTTGTATAACATATTCAGTTTCATTTTATATAAATTGTAGTTTCATTTCAGCACAACTAAAGTTTCATTTTGTTTCGACTACAGTTTCATTTGACATTATACATATTGTAGTCTTATTACATTAAGACCTCTTATTAAATGCATTTTATACACACTATAGTTTTATTACAACACCACTAAATTATAATTCAAATTTAATTACGGTTTCATTAGACAATATACAGTCAAATGACGAAAAAAAGTTTGATAGGGAGCCTTGTTCTCTAACCATCCAATTGGCCCTAGTTTGCCAAGAGGGCTTAAAAGCGCCTAAGGATTTTCTGACATAGTTTTTTCCGATGCAAAATTAAATTCATAGGATATATATGAGTAATTCAAAGGATAAATCTAAATATTTGATAGGATTCGATTCATTTCTTACTAGCCAGGAACTATAAACAACTCCCTTAAAAAGGGCCTTAAAGGAATGCAAAAAGAAAGAATAAAAGGCTCAGAAGTCTGGGGCACCTGCTACCGGATCCCGTTGAAGTTGACTATCCTCTTGTACCCCACACCATGTAAAAATTACAAACTGTACTTCATTGATGTAAAATAATGAGCTATAAATAGTGTACAAGAGAGGGAGAATAGTAGGAGGTTGTAACAACTTGTTCAAACACACTTATTCTACAGGAGCATAACTATCACAAATATAAAGAGATAAAATGTCAGCCACACATATCCTTAACACGCCACACACATCTACAGGATCCTTTTAGATAACGTAGCAACCGTTTGGCCGCCTGCCAGTGCAGCTCTGTCGGTGAATGCATGAACTACGAGAGACGGTTAACTGCATAGGATACATCAGGCCTAGTGATGACCAAGTACTGCAACGCACCAAGGAGACGCCGAAATTGAGTGACATCCACCGCAACACTACCAGACTGCGCAGGTAGCAATTTGTCCGTAGTAGCCAATGGTGTCGAAACAGACTTTGCACCATCCATCTTAAATCGAACCAGAAGATCTGTGATATATTGACTCTGAGACAGGAACATGCCATTAAGAATTGAGACCACTTCAATGCCCAAGAAATGATGCAAGGGACCCAGGTCCTTAAGAGCAAACTGAGCTGACAGAGTTCCAACAAACTTGTCAAGCCACACAACACTGTTTCCTGTTAGTATAATATCATCGACATATACCAGGAAATAAACAATAATATCATTAGCAGAATAAACAAACAAAGACGCATCTGCCTGTGACTTCAAAAACCCACAACGCAACAAGAACTGAGAAAGTTCCAAGTACCAAGCCCTGGGAGCCTGTTTAAGACCATATAAGGTTTTGGTCAGTTTGCATACATGAGCTGGAAGGGACGGATCAACAAACCCGAGAGACTGCTCCATAAACACCTCCTCGTCCAATGTTCCATTAAGGAACGCATTATTGATATCTAGTTGGCGCAAACCCCAGCGATTACTCAAAGTAATGGTCAAAACGATACGGACCGTGACCGGTTTCATAACCGGACTATATGTCTCAAAATAATCCCGGTCAGCAGTCTGCAAGAACCCCTTAGCGACAAGCCGCGCTTTAAAACGATCAACCGACCCATCCGATTTGCGCTTAACACGGAAGACCCATTTGCAGCCAATCGGAACGGTCGCGCCGCGAGGAACCAGTTTCCACGTTTTGTTACGTTTCAGCGCTTCGAACTCCTCATCCATTCCTTTCCTCCACCGAGCGTCTTTAAGAGCCTGGGCGACGGTAGAAGGTTCCAAAGCAGGAGGCAAGGGATGGGAAGTGGCTTGGTTAATGACATAATCGGAATACCTAGGATTAGGACGACGCTCCCGGGTGGAACGGCGAGCATTAGGCAACGGTTGAGACGTGTCAGAGGTGGAGACAGGTTGTGAGTCAGACACGGATTGGGCTGCATGTTGACCATTTTCTGAGACACTGGGAGACGATGAATTGGACGCAGCTGACGGTGATGGTGTTGGAACTGGACTCTGAATTGGAGTTGGAGCTGGTTTTGGAACGGGTGTTGGAACTAGTGTTGGAACTGGAGTTGGAACTGGACTCTGAACTGGAGTTGGAACTGGTGTTGGAACACCCACGGGCTCTACCTGTGTAGACAAAGGAAACGACTTGCACAAAATATTGCGTGATTCTGAATCATGAGAATCAGAAGGTAAGCTGTTAGATGACTTTTGCAAATCGTTATAAGGAAACACATAGGGCACAAATCTAACATGCCTATATACATAAATACGATTCGAACCAAAATCTAGACACTTATAACCGGATTGGGTGTGCGAGTAGCCAAGGAAAATACATGGACGTGACTTTGGTTGTAGTTTCTTGGTGTTATAGAGACGCAACCAGGGAAAACATAGGCAACCAAAGGGTTGTAACTTGGCATAATTAGGCAATTGTTGAAACAAGACATAAAACGGAGATTGATTACCTAAAGTCGGAGTAGGGAGCCGATTAATAAGATATACGACTGTCTGAAAGGCGTAGGTCCAGTATGAGGACGGCAAAGACACGGAGTGAAGAAGAGACATGCCAGTTTCCACGACATGCCTGTGTCGTCGCTCGGCGACACCATTGATCTCAGGAGTGTGTGGCGGGGTAGTGAAATGAGAGATACCGTGAGTATTAAAAAACGGCTCAAGTCTCATGAACTTGCCCCCATTATCTGAGTAAACAGAAATAATTGACAAGCTAAAATATTTTTCCACTAGTTGTTTGAACTGAATGAATATTGAAAACACATCTGATTTACGTTTCATGGGATACAGCCAAATGTACTTTGAGAAGTGGTCTACAAAAATGACATAATAGCGAAATTCATCAACAGAGTTCTCAGTAGGTCCCCACACATCAGTATAAACAAGTTGCAAAGGTTTAGTGCTAACAAGTGTATTTTTAGAAAAAGGCAGTTTATGACTTTTATGAACATTGTAGGAGGAACAATAAAAATTTTGCAGAGATGACATAGAGACTGGAACATTACAGCATTGCAACACAAGTTGCAACACCTTATTCGACGGGTGGCCAAGTTGTTGGTGCCACTGAGACAAACGAGCCAACTGCGTAGCATGAACTGTTGGGTGAGAGACAACTGGTCCAAAATAGACACCATTAATGTTCGCCCCCCGTAGCAGCGGAACCCCCGTTCGAAACTCCTTGACCAGAAAATGCGAATCAAAGAATTCAACAGACACACGATTAGTCTTGCATAACTGGGAAACATAAACTAAATTAGTGTGTAACTGTGGGACACGCAAGACATTATCTAGAGTGAGAACATTAGAAGGAGTGGGAATGATAGACTGGCCAATGTGGGATATTTGTAAGGAATTACCGTCACCCAGGCGTATTTCATCCGATCCACTGTACTCGGTGAAAGTCTGCAGAGGAGCGAGGCTTGGTGTCACATGGTGCAACGCCCCACTATCAAACATCTAGGGAGAAGACGCCCCAGTCACAACATTAGCTGTAGGAGACATATACGGTTTCATAGGAACAACATTATGCTCTTTAAGAAATCTGGCTAGCTTGCGACATACCTTTGTTTCGTGACCTGTAAGATGACAAAACTTACAAATAATACTGGAGCGACCCCCTTGTTGCTAATCTTGTCGGTGGGCGCCGTTATTATAGGCATTATTGCGGGCCCTCCGGATGGAAGCGGATTGCTGGTTGGACCGTGGGGTGTCGAAGCACGGTGAGTAACATTGGCAGTAACCAATAGCGATTGCCGCGTCTCATCCGCTGCCTTCAGCTGACGTTCATGGTCAGTCAGCACGTCCGCCAATTCACCAAAGGAAATCGGCTTTTCACGAACACGAACGGCAGATATAATAGAGTTGTACTCCTCCCCTAACTGAGTTAATATGTAGACAATTAGATCTTCATCCGAAACTGGACACTGCAAGATCATCAGCTAAGGCTCGCATGTCATTGAGGTAAGATGTAATGGACCGAGAACCTCTCGGATTTTTTGTGAGCTTGGCCTTGAGGGATATGATTCGTCATCGAGAGGCACTGGCGTAACTAGAAATCAGACGTTGCCACGCATCGTGGGCTGTCGTAGCCGAAGAGATGAGGGGCTGTATGGTGTCAGTACAACTACCGAGAAGTGCACTGACAATGATTTGGTCTTGACGATACCAAATTAGATGGGCCGGGTTAACGGCAGTTTGAGCAGTATCAGTGAATTTGGCGGGTTCCGTGGTGGTACCATCGATGTAACCCAGAAGATTAAACCCAATAAGTGTGGAGTGGACTTGACGTCTCCACACTGGGAAATTCATGATAGTAAGTTTAATGGGAAAGTTTGTAGGGGCATTCAGTTGGATTATATCGTTTGTCTGTAGCAGTGGAAGCCATGTGGGTATGATAAAAAAACTTCGTAGGAGATTCAAGGCTCTTGATACCATGTAAAGATTATAAACTGTACTTCATTGATGTAAAATAATGAGCTATAAATAGTGTACAAGAGAGGGAGAATAGTAGGAGGTTGTAACAACTTGTTCAAACACACCTATTCTACAGGAGCATAACTATCACAAATATAAAGAGATAAAATGTCAGCCACACATATCCTTAACACACCATGGGTAGTTGAGGACCAACTATTGCCTCATATCTGATCTGTCTAAAGCCCATCCTGAGAACATCTTGTTCCAGGGGTCCCGTGCATAATGGGTATGTGAAACTGTTATTCTGTTTCATTTTATATACGTTGTTGTTTCATTACAACACAACTAAAGTTTCATTATTTGATATAACTATAATTTTATTTGACAATATACACTCAATATGTGAAACATGTTATTCAGTTTATTTTTATACATACTGTAATTTCATTTCAACACAACTAAGGTATCATTTCAATCTAACTACAGTTTCATTTAACAATATACACACTCAATATGTGAGACATGTTATTCAGTTTTATTTTATTCATACTCTAATTTCATTTCAACACAACTAAAGTATCTTTTCAATTCAATTACATTTTCATTTGATAATATAAACACAATATGGGAAACAAGTTATTCAGTTTCATTTTAAATACATTATTGTTTCATTTTGTTCTGAACACACCAAAAATTTTGAATTTATTAAACATAACATCCGATGTTTCTTTACTAAAAGAAATGACTCCGTTTTCAAAACATAGTCTACACACTCCACACAACCATTAAACAATTGCATACTACAGTAGCAAGCCACGCTAAGGCCAAGCAAGAAGAAGCTAGACATAAATCTAAACAACATTCAACAAGTTCTCACTACAAATGATTGTCGACTATTATGCCATGGACCCGTGTCCACCTTGGAAGGTGGACACGGGTCTAATACGACATCGTTCTGCAATTTGGGAGTAACGGTGCCGTTAGTGGCACCGTTTTCCCTCTACCAATCAGATTTTAAAAAAAAATGTCAAAAGAATTCAACGACATAAAAAATTGTGAATATACTATTACGTAACTGTGAATATAGAATTCTGCAGTTGTGAATATAGAGTTCAAGAATTATTAATAAAGAGTTCAAAAATTATGAACATAGAGTTTTATAATTATGAACATAGAGTTCTGTAGTTGTGAATATAGAGTTCAATAATTGTGAATATGGAGTTCAAAATTATGAACATAGAGCTCTATAGTTATGAACATAGACTTCTAGAGTTCAAAAATTATGAACATAGTGCCTCCGTCAATTTAGGTTCACAACTTTCGTTCCTGACATAAGTAGTGCTTGACTTTGATTTTTTTTCCCACTTTTAGTCCTCCCGGTCATCTGAGTGACTACTTTTAATTGGAATAAATAAATTGTCATTTATATTTATATTTAAGAGGGTAAATAAGTCCTTTACCATCTCTTAAAAAATAAACAAAAGAAAAATAAAAATAAAATTAAGCTATGTAATTATCCTCTTCTTCCCGTATCTTCTGATTCTTCTCCCTCTCTTAATGGACGGTTCTGGTTCATGTATTTTTGAATCCCCTGTCCACCATTGCAATAGACTTGAAATATACTTCCTCCAATCCTCGGAACGTATCCTTGGACTTCAACCTCTTCAGTTACGCTTCTCCTGGCGACAAAAACATCTCCTTGTTCTACGTTACATCCCGGTTTCATTGGTTTCCAACCTCTTGAACTGTAACTCGACTGAAAATGGGTTCTGGTCGCCCAGTACAGGATTGCCCAATAATAATAACATCAAGTGCGGGTTTGAGATCTTTGTTACTATCACTCAAGAAGCTTTTGAGACTTTAAGTAATGCTTCTAGTATCATTCCAGTATTTTTGTATATATTGGAACGATATGGTGAGAGCTAAGGCGCATTGGAAATGGCGATCATGAAAATTGAAACAGTATCAAGAGAGCTCATCAAACCCTCTTCTTCTTCTTCTTCAAGACTCCATAAACTGTGTCTCCTTGATCAGATAGCCCCCCATGGCTATAATCCCAAAAATACATGAACTAGAGTCGCATGTGCGCTTACAGTAAGAGAGGGAGAAGATACGGGAAGAAGAGGATAATTACATAGCTTAATTTTATTTTTCTTTTTCTTTTGTTTATTTTTTAAGAAATGGTAAAGGACTTATTTACCCCTCTTAAATTTAAATATAAATAATAACAATTCATTTATTTCGATTAAAAGTAGTCACTCAGATGACCGGAAGGACTAAAAGTGGAAAAAAATCAAAGTCAAGCACTACTTATGTCAGGAATGAAAGTTGTGAACCTAAATTGACGGAGGCACTAAAGTCATAGGACCAAAAGTGAAAAAAACTCAATTCTGTAATTGTGAACATAGAATTCTGTAATTGTGAACATAGAATTCAATAATTGTGAATATAGAGTTCAAAGATTATGAATATAGAATTCTATAATTATGAACATAGAGTTCAATAATTATTAACATAGAATTCCTGAAAACAAATGCCGTTAACAGCAAAGACGCCATTTTGGAAGGACGAACACGGTTCCACAACATAAGTTGCCATGATTTTCATGGCCAAAAAAATGTACTTACAATATTACCCTGAATTACAAAGGAATACTATTACAAATTAAGACCACAAATTACACTTCCTTGTAATTCATAAACTAAAACTTCAATTTTTTCAATAATGTTCTCACATATATTTCAACCTTGACTTGAGTATGATAGAATGATTGATTGCCAACATTCTACAGGGATGACCAAATAGTCGACAATATAACAAAAGTCTACAAAATTATTTGTCAAGATCGAATTAAATTTTTTTTTAACTAATAAACTCGATGATTAAACTTGGTATTAACTCCACTCAAGATTAAACTAAAGTCATACTCAAAATCTTCTACATTCAAAACAGAAGATACATTAAAAGCTAGGAGGAAGAGTTTCGAAGATCACATTTATGTATTTCACTTCAAAACCTTTCACATATGACTGACAATATGTACATCTCATTTCCAGGCACTAATCATAAGATAAGGATTGTTATGTTGGGATGTTTGAAGTGTGTCTTCTGAATACATACATTGGTGCAGAATTGAATTGTCAAGATCTTCTATCCAACTTCTTGTCACTAGATCGCTTCTCTTCTGCTTCCTTCCGTTTTTGTTGCCTGGAAACAAAAGGAGAAGCAAATTAGCGAAATTCTGCAAGGTTGCCAGAACCCAAGACACTGAAAAATGAAATTATTTCCATAAAATGAACAAAAATGGAATGATCATGGAGCAATTAAGACATACTCCATATAAGATACTCATTTTTTGCAACTAAGAAAGTGGAGAACTAACAAGTTTAGAAGCAGTAAAAGAGTGTGGTACTGGGTTTCAATAGCCTAGACAGTAGAACAAGAAGTTTGTTATTTAACCACAATTTACTTTATCAATCCCAAAAGGGCAAATCAATCTGTGAGATGAACTTCCAAGTTCCAATTGGCCGTTACTATAGCTATTTTCAGTAATTCCAACAATACACTTGAGGATAGTAGAGTAGGTCGTGAAACTCCGTGGCAAAATAATTTAAAACACCACTAGAGTCTTGAATATCAAGGCTGAAAAACTAAAGAACTTGAAGAATGGAAAGGGGTAATAAAGAAGAAGCATGCAATCATAAGAAACACCATATTTGAGGAAGGGTGGAAACTTACGCAAAAGCAGCATATCCACTACCAGCATTAGCAGCAGATAACAGTGCTGCATGTGCACCAACAGCAGATATTGTATCCCTACGATCAACATCCACCTACAAACATACAACACAATAAGATGGATCATATGTTCAAATAATTTTTTGTACGTTAAAATTAATCTGCACAATAATAAACAGATAAAAACCTTATCCCACTTAGACTTTTTGTTCTGTCTGCTGTCCCGAGGTATAGCATCCACAGAAGTTGGTGCTGCACTCAATCCACTACCAGCAACAAGACCTGGACCAGTAAAACATACCAGAAAAAGGATCAACAACAAATTACTATCACTGTGAATGATGCAAAACAAAGAAGAGTTACAATATGAAAATGACTCAAACCTGGAATTGGCAGATTGGGTTTCTGCATAGTAACAACAGCACCAGGCTGTGTTCCTCCAGAAATGAAGTCAACTTTTTGACTGTTCCGCCTTTCTTGTTCCTTCCTCTCCATTTCACGCCTCATATCAGCCTCTGTACAAAAGACGAACAGACACTTAGCTTGCTTAAGGAAATGGAGAACACCCAAGGATACAAATTAGCAATTGTTAGTCAACCCAAGGGAAAATGAAACCTCAAACCAAAATAAAACATAGAATAGAAATTTCTGAAACAAAAAAAAAAAAAAACCCTACTTGGATCACATTAGTTTTGATAAAATAAAAATTATCAATTTTGATAAATAAGCTATGCCAGTAGAAGATAAATGAGGACAATTACACCCAAAAGAGAAAAAATAAAAATAAAAATTTTTGAAGTAATAGAATAAAGAAAATGCACACAAGCAGTGAGAAAAACTTTTCACTTTAATAACAAGCATTTTAGACATCATTAAGTGCAACCAAAAAATAGCAGTATCTTACAACATAAACACATTCTACATTGACACTGAAATAGTAAAGTCCCATGTTGAGACATTCAGTTGATACTTGATAGAAGGAAGAAAAAAAATGGAGCTTGTTAACAACCTATTTCATCATAGAAGTCAGATTTATCATATCCATGTGGGTCAAATACATCAATACTGAAGCAGGACCCTATCTCATCAATGCCTTGATATTGCACCGCATGCCGCAAGAAATCAGGGTTTCTATAGTCCTTTCTATTTCGCACTTCTGCATTAAAGCTTCTGCCAGTCGTTTTCTTTAGTGCAAGAAACTTAATAATCTTTTCCTGTAAAATACATAAAGGAATAAAGAGAATATTTAGCATAGTCACAAGGACTTCAACTAGAAAGCAAAGTGATATCACAATAGAATAAGCAACACAATAAATCAATAAAATAAAGGTAGAACTCATATAATTTGAGGTGCGGACTGAGAGAGGACAAGCAACACAGGATGACTTGGACTTCAATACAAAAGTGCAACCATTACAACTTTACTATTTCGCCCTTTTTTGAGATTCTCTTTATCCCCTCAACTTTAAACAAATAAATTCACACACACATAATAAATTCATTCTTTCGACCTGTTGAAGGAGTTTGGAGAATAAAGTATTGTCTTGTTATTTACACTCTGTCTACAAGCAAATACACAGTACCATATATATAGGTAGAAGAGGGAATACTAATAGAGCCTAGGGACACTAACAGACCTAGCCCTAGGGATACTAACAGACATAAGAACTGAACAGTCATAGGAGATAATAAAAGCATAATAATGAGTCTCAACATCCCCCCTCAAGCTGGAGCATGAATATCAAAAGCTCCAAGCTTGGTAAAAATATTCAACTCTGGGACCTCTTAAAGCTTTGGTGAAGATATCAGCCAACTGATCATTTGTACCCACGAATGAGGTAACGATTTCCCCGGATGTAATCTTTTCGCGAATAAAATGACAATCGACTTCGATGTGTTTTGTTCTCTCATGAAAGACAGGATTGGATGCAATATGCAAGGCTGCTTGATTGTCGCACATCAGTTTAATAGGCCCTTTCATGCAAAGATTTAATTCAGTCAAGAGATGCTTTAACCAAATTAGTTCACATGTTCCCAAGGCTATTGACCGATATCCTGCCTCTGCACTTGATCGAGCCACCACATTTTGCTTCTTACTTTTCCAAGATACTAGATTGCCACCAAGAAAAACACAGTATCCTGATGTTGACTTTCTATCCCAAGAGCACCCAGCCCAATCTGCATCAGTATAACCAACAATCTCTGTATTTCCACGATCCTTGTATAAAACACCGTTCCCGGGAGACTTCTTGATGTATCGTAGGATCCTAATGACAGCTTCCCAATGGCTATCACACGGAGAAGCCAAGAATTGACTCACAACACTAACTGCAAAAGAGATGTCAGGGCGAGTGACAGTTAAGTACAACAATTTTCCAACCAACCTTCGATATCTTCCTGGATTTGAAAAGGGCTTCCCTTGTTCCGGTACAAGCTTAATGTTAGGATCCATGGGAGTATCAATAGGTCTGCAATCACTCATACCTGTTTCCTCTAATATGTCTAAAGCATATTTTCGTTGAGATATACAAATCCCTTGCTTTGACTGGGCAACTTCTATCCCTAAGAAGTATTTTAATTTTCCAAGGTCTTTTGTCTCAAAATGTTGGAAAAGATGTTGCTTTAGCTGTAGTATTCCTTCTGCATCATCTCCTGTGATAACAATATCATCGACATAAATAAACAACAAGATAAACGCTCTTACCATGTCGATGCCGGTAGAATACAGAATGATCCACTTTGCTTTGGACTAACCCAAACTCTTGCAGAACTGTACTAAAACGTCCGAACCAGGCACGTGGAGACTGTTTCAATCCATAAAGAGAACGTTTTAATTTGCAAACCAAATCAGTCTCCCCCCCTTGAGCAACAAAACCCGGAGGTTGCTCCATATACACCTCTTCTTTTAGATCCCCATGTAAAAAGGCATTCTTGATGTCTAGTCTAGCTGGTATAGAGGCCAATGATGGATGGCAGCAATAGATAGAAAGATTCTGATAGAAGAGATCTTGGCTACGGGTGAAAACGTATCAGTGTAATCAACGCCAAACACTTGAGTATACCCCTTGGCTACAAGGCGAGCTTTGAGTCTATCTATCTGTCCATCAGGCCCAACTTTGACATTATAAACCCGACGACAACCAACAACTGTTTTGCCAGGCGGTAATGGAACCAAGTCCCAAGTTCCCGAGGATTGCAAAGCAACCATTTCATCTACCATAGCTTGCTGCCAACCAGGATGGGAAAGAACTTCCCTAACCGAATTAGGAACAGAAACAGATGATAAACTGGAGATGAAAGCATTGTAAACAGGGGAAAAACGGTGATAAGAGACAAAATTATATATAGGGTAGGGATTGCGAGTAGACCGGTTACCTACCCGACTAGCAATGGGCGGACTGGAGATTGGAGCAGGACCCGAATCCGAGGGAAGAGACCGCTCAGGAGATGAATCAGCAGGTTCAATGTTTGCAGCAGTAGTGGTTGGTGGCAATTTTGACCAACGATGATAGGTGAACTGGAAAGGAAAAACAGTGTGGGTTTGTGATGGATTGGGAGGTAGGACAACAGGAGATATTGGTATTTCTGTCCCTCCTTCAGATGAGGGAACTGGTAGGACATCAGGAAAAGGATCCACCACCCTTATAGAGTCAGATGAAAAGAACGGAGTGTACTCAAAGAAGGTAACATTTGGTGATACATAGAATCGCCGTGTCTCAGGACAATAACACCTGAACCCTTTTTGAACCCTAGAGTACCCCACAAAAATACATTTCAAGGACTTGGGTGACAGTTTGTCACGACCAGGAGTAATATCCCAAACAAAGCAAGTGCAACCAAAAACCCTTAGCGGAAGCTTGTGTAATGGCTCTTGAGGAAACAACATGAATGGAGTACGGATGATGGCATACGGTTGATAAGGTAACATGAATGGAGGATAGCATCTCCCCAGAAATAAGAGGGAACCTTATAGTGAAGAAGCATAGTCCGAGCAGTTTCCACTAGATGCCTATTCTTTCGTTCAGACACACCATTCTGTTGTGGAGTATCTGGACAAGAAGACTCATGGAGAATACCTTCAGAGTCAAGAAGGGTAGACAAAGGAGTATTGAAATATTCCCTGGCATTATCACTTCGAAGAATTTTAATAGACACTCCAAATTGATTCTTGATTTCATTATGAAATTTCTGAAAGATATTGAATAGATCAGAACGTCGTTGCATTAGGAAAACCCAAGTACAACGCGAAAAGTCATCAATAAAAGTAACAAAATATTTAAAACCTAACACAGAAGTGACACGACAAGGACCCCAAATATCACTGTGAACTAAGGAAAAAGGGGATTAGGACACTTTATTAACCCGTTCAGGAAAGGAGGTTTTTGAATGTTTCCCAAATTGACAAGATTCACACTCTAGTGAAGACAACTTTGAGAGACTCGGTTCAAGTTGTTGTAGTTTCTTCAAACTTGGATGACCTAGACGACAATGAGTAAGGGAAGGAGAAATAGTAGCACTACAGACAGCGGAAGCAGGAGTGGATAGACGGTATAACCCTTTTGATTCATACCCTGAGCCAATCGTCTTCCTCGAACGACGGCCCTGTATAATAACCGAATCAGGAGAAAAAGTGACAAGACAATCAAGAGAATGAGTAAGTTGACGAATTGAAATCAAATTAAAAGGACAAGTAGGTATATGCAAGACTGATGACAAAGGTAAATCAAGAAGAGGTCTTGCTTTACCAACTCCTTTAGCAGAACATATGGATCCATTACCAAACACAATGGACAGAAGAGAATTAGAGTTTGTGAGATGGGTCAATAAGGAAGAATTACCACATATATGTTCGGAGGCACCTGAATCAAGGACCCATGGTCCGAGAGGTCCAGATTGAGAAACAAGGGCAGCATGAGTCTCTCCCGTATGAGCCAAAGGAGTGAAAACAGTAGCTTGGGCATTAGCCTTAAACCGTGCAAACTCTTCATATTCTGCAAGAGAGACATTTTTAGAACCTGATTCTTCTTGTTTGAGTTGAGCCACATTTGTAGGAGCAGGCAACGGTTTCCCGTGCAGTTTCCAACATCGATCCCGTGTGTGTCCAGATCTATTGCAGTAATCACAGTATCTAGCATTTTTCTGCCCACTACGGTCTTTATTTCGGTTGCCCAGATTATTACCACGACTTCCTTGGATCACAAGAGCAGATTGTTCTGTAGTGGATGCAGAAGTTTCACCAGGAAAAGAAGCCACTTGAAGAAGGCGTTTGAACAATTCTTGGATCCCTGGCACACCTTTATCCCCAAGAATCTGGTTTCGAGTATTCTCAAATTCGGGGCCTAATTTAGTCAAAACCAAAACAACCAAAAACTTTTCACGTTGGGCAATCTGTTCAGCAGGTGTCCCTCCAACGGGTAAAAGATTATTAAACTCAGTTAATAAACTTTGAGTTTTCCCAAGAAAGGCTTCCATACTCATACCATCCTTCTTTAAATTAACCAAATTATCAACAACTGTGTAACATTGTGAAATATCATTAGTGTACAAGGATTTGGCTTGATTCCATACCTCAACACATGTTTTAAAAACTCTAAATAGTTGAATTAACTCAGGTGAAAGGGATTGCCATAGAAGACTACAAAGTTGTGCATCCACCCTTTTCCAAATTGCCTTCTCATTTTCTGGTACCTCATTTTCTACCCCATTTTCCAAGTGGTCAATAACACCCTGGCCCATAAACCACATTTCAACGGCATCCGACCAAGAGTGGTAGTTTTGTGACCCACATAATTTTTCAGAGGTAATAACTGGATTTCCAGATAAATTAGGCACAAACACTGAGCGAGAAATAGCATTTTCAACATTGGTAGAAGTTTCCTCGGTTCCAGTTGAAGACATGGTTGATAAAAAAAGAAGAATATTACCAGGAAAGCCAGAGGAGGGTCAAAAACGGAACTGGAAAGTTTCGCCGGAAAATATCGCCAAAGGAGGTCTCACGCGCCGGCGCGTGAAGGCGGGAGGCTGCGCGTGAGGTGGCGCGTGAGGGCGCATGCGGCAGCGGTTTGCGACGGGACTTCGACAGTCGGGGTCGCCTGCACTTCCAAACCGGCGGTGGTTCTTCGGGACTTATGAAAACTTGCGATGAGGAGTCTTCGAAGAAGAAGCGTAGACTGAACCTGCACTGCTACTGTTCATCCTCGAAAATACTGTTCATGCTCGGAAATAGAGAGAGATTCAGGCCAAAAATGGTGGCTCTGATACCATTTGAAGGAGTTTGGAGAATAAAGTATTGTCTTGTTATTTACACTCTGTCTACAAGCAAATACACAATACCATATATATATAGGTAGAAGAGGGAATACTAATAGAGCCCTAGGGACACTAACCGACATAGCCCTAGGGATACTAACAGACATAAGAACTGAAGAGTCATAGGAGATAATAAAAGCATAATAATGAGTCTCAACACGACCTTTGGCATGCCACCTTGTCTATTTCAGTGCAACCCAGAATTTCCCCAAATCTGGATAACATTATAACAATCAGAAATTGGCAACGTTTGAACACCAAAAGCACCATTTTTAGGATAGTGGAAAGGCTTCATCACACAAATGGGCAAGACAGAGTCATAAACAGATCATTTAAATAATCCACAACATCAGCATCTACAAGTGATTGCATGAATAAACAGTCCTAAGAACATAAGGCTTCATTATTGCTTGAAGGTACGTCAATATCATGCTACTCTTACTTCACTTACTTGTAATTCATCTGAGCACTTGGCCTTAGGTGGTGGTGGAAGAAACTTATCTAGTTGATCTTCCTCTTTTTCTTCTGCAGGAACCATATCAACATCTTCAGAACCCAAAGTATTTCCTTCATCAGCACTTGTCTCTAATGATTGAGTTTGAGGTGTTTGAAGACTTGGTGTATGGCCCCGAAGAGTGCCCGGTGGACTTTTAACTTGTGATTCAGCTAAAAGGATAAAGAAAGGAAATATCATTAACTTTCAAGATTTTGTTCGTAAACATAAAAAACACTTATTTTGACACAGAATTTCACATTATGGATTTATCTTCTAATGGTATAGCAAAAATAGGTAATTCTTCGTCAAAGAATATTTATGCAAACACATAATACATATCTGACCTAACATAACTTACGAATAATAAATTTGTTAAACTCCTTCCCGACACATAAGTCTGAATGAACACCCAAAAAAAAAATGTAAATAAAAGTTCTAAAATAACATACTGCAGCATCAATGACCTTTAAGCCCATGCATACCTATCATCAAATATTTAAACAAATAAATCATAAATGTTGTGATATGAAATGTAGTGTTGGGGTTATGATATCCAGGTGGCCCAATGACCCATATATCATCAACCCTTTACTTGTTAGCAGCTAAGGCCTAAGGCGTCAATAATTTGGCCCACAGAGGAACAAGACAAAACCCAAAAACTCCTATATGTGTCACCTAGGGAAGGGAGTAGAGCGGATAGAAATCATGGGTACAAAGGCACAAAGCCACAGATCCGTACTCTGCAACATCAGGTCGCCTCCCCTCCCCACATTTGCTAGGGCTAGAATATAAATTGTTCTCCATGTATTAATAGTATTGTAGCAGCATTTTACATTTTAGGAGATTCCCCTTCCTCACTAGAAATAGCGGCATATTACATGCCTTGGGGGATCCTTTCTTTTTCTCCCTCAATGGAAGTGGAGTGGAGCTCCTTTTTACAGATGGTGAATCTCCGTTCCTTAGGGAGAAAAGCTATCTCACTCAGTAGAAGTGAGACTGTCAAATTCTCCTCTTATTGTATACTTGTGAACATAATCAAGCACTTAAAAAATAACACTCACAAATATACTCACGGACATTCACAACCCTACGAAATACAAGCATTAATTGCAGTTTCATTACTCATAGAGCCCACTGGGTTCATGGGCCCAGTAGTTAGTGCCTAATCCTTGACACCACAGGTCCAGAACCCAATATGTAGCACTGCTCAATAGCCGTACAAAGATCAAAACTCTCCAGGAGAGGATTGTGTTATCAGAATTCTAAACAATCAATTCATACTCAATAGTTCAACCACATTATGCCACTAGAAGCAAGAATGCAATACTGTTATACTGCCATCCTTCAATAGCAAGGCAACAGTTTCTAGTTAGAATATTATGTTGAAACAACTATTCTATGGGTTCAAATTTGAAAGCAACTCACTAGCTTAACTCAATTTTTACTTCATTTACTAAAATGCAAAATATAGCAACAAGGAGAAAAAAGTTAAAAAAAGAAAAAGAAAATATATTATCTGGCATGTCACATCTCATATGTGATAGATCAAATAATGAACAGGTAGGAACAAGTTTAGCACAAACCATTTTGAATAAGAACATAACAAGAAATCTCCCTAGCTCTCTGTATCAATGAAACAACCATTATTTCGTTAGGCTTTTAGTAAGGGTGTAACAAATTGCAAATTTGTGATAATTTATAAGGGCAATATGGTGTTGGAGCTATTAAGTTATTTAAAAACATGGGTGATCACTTCACATTGAAAAGAGCAACCCCTATGATAAGTGGGTGGGTGGGGTGGGGGTGGGGGGGGGAGAGTGGGCAAATAGAGATTATGAAAGCTCAGTAGAAATCTAGGGAAAGCAATACCATAATCCTTTCGTAGCAATGCATACATACCGTTAACAGTTTGTAGTTCCTCTGCATCCTGTGATTGACCACTAATCATGATTTCTCCTTCCTACAATCCAAAGGCAAAAAGTATATTAATAAATAAATACGGAGTAAATAATATGAGCAATATCTTCTAAAGTCACAAGCTTGTGAGTGCTTTAGAGCAGTGCATTCAGCATTTCAGCCCTACCTAATGTCTGTTTGACTTTAAAAAAACAAAAAGAAAATCGAATCGTCTCTTAGCTTCAACACGGAATCCCCAATTCTATGTATACTCTGATAACCAATATAAATTTAAAAATTTTAAATTCAAAATCAATATATATGTTGTACAGAATTTATGTATCAATGCACTGTAATGTAGAGGGTACCTCAGCTTCAGGAGACATGGCGACCTCATCGTGGGCGTAATCAACTATCGTAAGTCTACTTCTACTCACAGCCGCCTCGGAAGCAACACCTTGTTGTTGCCACTGCGGCGGGGAAGCGAAAGAGAGGTGCGGTGTGGTAGTAGCAGAACCCCCAAAATTTGAAATCTTACCAGGCGTAAGATTGTCCACTCCCACGCGCCGCTTCTGCTGCTGCTGCTGCCGTCGTGCTAACGGGGATGGAGATGCACTCTTACCCGAATCCGAGTCAATATCGTCATCTTCGCCGAGCTCGTTCTCCGCTGCGTCGTTTTGGATCTGCTCCTCATCTTCGTCGCTTTCATCCTCTATGTAATCATCCATCTCGTCGTCGTCCTCGTCGCCATAGATGGAAAGCAAAGCAATGCCCTCTGATTCCTTCTTCTTGGGAGCCATGTCGGAGATTGAAGATTGGGTAAGAAGATTCGATCGAAGAAGACTAAGGGGTTTACACAGTACAGAAAATCAGAAATAGAAGGCGAGAAGGAGATAAATAGCAATTCGGGTCCGGGCTTCAACATTTCAATTATCTAATCCACTTAACCTCAATTTAGGATCTGGGCTAGCAAGCTTACCTTTTTGGGTCATATTTGGGCCTTGGCATGCATGCTTACCTGTTATTTGCACAATATTACTATGAATCATGGTCCATGTAACAGGATGGCAATAGTTATGCTGTGCAACCGAATGCACCATGCGCATGGTGCATACGATGCAAAATGATGTCGTTTTGACTAAAAACGCGCGTCCCACTTAAAAAAAAAATTCAGGTTTGATTCTCGGCAATAGCATTATTGTGGATATATAGTTATGAATTTCTGGATATATAGTTATGAATTTGTGAATATATAGTTATGAATTTATGGATATTTAGTTCATTCATTGTGGATATTTAGTTCATTCATTGTAGATATTTACTTCATTCATTCACTGTGAATATATAGTTATGAATTTATGGATATATAGTTATGAACTATGAAGTAACGACGTGATATCATTTTAATTATACTTCAATTTCATTTGACAGTATATGTTATTGCATGAACTATGTTTTTTAGTTTCATTTACTACACACTAGTTTCATTATAATAACGTTGAAGTATCATTTTAATTATACTCTAGGCAAGACCGGTTCTGAGCATATCTAACATGAGCAACAACAAAAGGCCTCGAATTTTTTGGGGCCCATATATATATATATATATATATATATATATATATATATATATATATATATATATATATATATATATATATATATATATATATATATATATATATATATATATATATATATATATAGAATCCGGATCAGGTGAGGACCTAATCTTAGGTGAGGACGTGAGGACTAATCTTGTGCGTTTGTTTTTTTATTTGGATGGTCCAGATTTGAGTTCTTGAGATGACATGGATTGATCTTTTTTGTTAAAGTGGGATAATAGTGTCTTTTTCTATTTTTTTTTTTTAAGTGTGAACGCATGTATAATCCTTGGCCAAATTGGTTTCCTATTTTCTTGGATCATCACCGTTGCAATTTGGAGCCGCGATTTCTTCATCATTGATTGAGTGTTCGCCCATGCAAACTAATCAGTATTTTTTATTTTTTTTCGCTTGCTCTTTTGAGTATAATATTGTCTATATTTGGATTGTCGTGTATATGTATAAATGCCTGGATAGTACGATTGTGCATTCGTGTGTGCTGATTGTGCAACCTAGTGTTGTAAGTTGTGCACTATAGGCTAGGGAGTTGTGCATTATAGCACATAGTTCAATGCATCGTAGAACATTGGATGTTCACTGTATGATTTTTTAGCGGGGTTTGAATGCACAACAATGTAGTTATTGATGCACAACACTCAGTATAGGAATGCACAAATTTTGTATAGGAATGCACATCTTTTAATAAGATTGATTTACCCTAAATTTATATATTTTAATATTTTAAAGGGATTTGTTTTCTTAATCCGTGTGATTTGTTTTTTTTTTATCTCAATCATACATCATTCTGATTTAATGGTCTAGATTAGTCCTCACGTCCTCACCTAAGATTAGGTCCTCACCTGATCCGAACCTTATATATATATATATATATATATATATATATATATATTAAGCAGGATTTTAAGCCAAGTGCATGAAGATTCGCAAATTATGTCCTTGAAACGTGTTCACCATGAATGGTAAACATGGGTCCAAACGGTGTCGTTTTTACGGAAAAAAAAAATAATTAATGTGCTATTTACGTGGCGCGTTTGTTCAGATTATGAATTTTCTGTTATGAGATTATGAATGTACTGTAAATTCATAATCTCTTAACAGAAAAAAAAAACATTTATTCAATTATGAATTTTCTGTTATGAGATTATGAATTTACAGTTATGTAATTATGAATTTTCTGTAAATTCATAATCTCATAACAGAAAATTCATAATTTCATAACAGAAAATTCATAATTTCATAAAAGAAAATTCATAATTTCATAATTGCACATTCATAAATTCATGCTTGCACATTCATAATTTATGAATGTTGAAGAAACTTGCGCGAAGAGGAAGTGAAACCGCGAAATGTGAAAATGAAGAAGAAAAGTCGCGCAGTTAATTAAGGAAAAAAAAAAGAGATAACGGTGCACCGTTATCGTTGGGACTGTGTTCACCATGGATGGTGAACGAACACAGTTCCATAGCATAACGATTGATGAAGATTGAGTCAATTTGTGATATAGTGAAATTGAGTCCATTTGCCAATTACTTTAAAAATTCAAAATGTGTGTGTGTGTGTGTGTGTGTGTGTGTGTGTGTGTGTGTGTGTGTGTATATATATATATATATATATATATATATATATATATATATATATACTAGTTTTTCTACGCGTTTTCCGCGAATATAATAATGCCCAATGGTTATTTTTAAATAAGTATTTCAAAGTATATCAATGCAATATTATATAGAAGATGTTCATGCATAAGTAAATAAATGTTGAATTTGTTTATTTAAATCGGTAATTTAAAGTATATAAATGCAAGATAATATATGAGAGATGGTAATTTTATGGTTATATATATATATATATATATATATATATATATATATATATATATATATATATATATATATATATATATATATATATATGTATGTATATATATATATATATATATATATATATATATATATATATATATATATGTATGTATATATATATATATATATATATATATATATATATATATGTATGTATATATATATAGGGAATGGTTCAGGTGCGGGTATAGCTTCTCGTGCGGTTGTGCGGTTAGATCTGAGCTGTTGATCAAATTTAGATCAACGGCTCAAATCAATAAAGATTAAAAAAAAATGCGTGTCGGGAAGAAGATAGCACCTACACAGCGTCTACACAAATGATAGTGTCTACACAAATGTTAGCGTCTACACAAATGAGTAGCGTCTACGGGTTGACCGCAAACTGAGAGAGATGCGGTTAGGTTTTGAAACTCTGACCGTAACCCCCAAAACACATAAAGATTCATCTCGTCTAGCCCAATTGGCCTATCGGCCAAACCAAGATCCTCCAAAATAACACGGGCACAACCAATATAATCAGCAACCGTGGAATCTCCCTGGCTCAGAGACTGTAGTTGGCCAAGGAGATTTAACGAGCGGGCGTAAGATGCGGAAGCCAAAGATTGTTCAATTGACTCCCAAACCTCCCGTGACATACGACAACCAACTACGAGGTGCATAACTTCTTCACTGAGAGAAGAAATCAACATAGACATAAGAGCCCGATCATGTCGAAACCATGTTGCATGATCGAGATGTGGCGTCGGCAGGCCTCCTTCGACAGCGGGAAGGAAGGGCGGCGGACTGGGATTGGTCCCATCAACGAACGACATGAGACCATGTCCATCAAGAAACGGTACGACAAAACCCTACTTAACTGATACCAGATGAGAACTGAGAGAAACTGTATTATATGAAGAGTAATTACAATGTACGTGTAAGGGGAATATATATACAAGAGGAATCACATGGAGACTATAATAGGAAGTCATACTATGACTCAAATACAAGAATGCTAATACTAGTCCTAATTAGTATAGTACACAATGAATATTACTATATATCCATGGTGCGTTCATAATATATTGTCTATGTACATTAAGCTTTATTTTTATGAACATATAAAATGAATATTATGAACCTACTATAGATGAATGATTGAAAACGCATATAATGTATATTTAGGTTTGTGTTTATGGACACTAAGATTTGATTTGTGGACATATAGAACAAATATTATGAACATAGTCTATGATAATGTTATTAAAAATGATGTACTAATTGACTTTTGATATAAAAAGATGTCGTTTTGGACCAGGATCCACCATTGAAGGTGACCCTAGTCCACCATGGAAGCAACACACATGCCTGCATTTACTAAATAAATATATTGTCTTGGAAACCTTAAACAATACACATAGCTTACACTTACTAATATTACATTATATTTAGTGTAATAGTTTAGTATATGCAAATTTTAATACTTTTGGGTAGCCAAATACATTATTTGCTGTGCTGACTACATTTAATTAAAAATTTCAAATTCAAAATTTGTGTCTAGAAAAGTCACTTGGCACTCTAGCTCTTAGATGTCCCTTAGCTTGCTTATAAATACCCACAAATTAGGTAACGTCTTTGTGGGTTTTTTTGGTATAGTAAAAAATCTTTGGAGTTAATACCATCTGAGGTCCTCTGAGTATAGTGGTTTTGCCACGTTTAGTCCTAAACTTTCAAATTGACCATTTGTGGTCCTTCGACTTTCAAATTTAACCATTCGTGATCCAAGTTAACCATCCATGGTCCTTCAAGTTTTGAACTTTAACCAGGTGTGGTCCTCTTGAAAGGACCATGGTTGGTTAAAATTTAATAGTTGAAGGACCATGGGTGGTTAACTTGGACCACGAATGGTTAAATTTGTAAGTCGAAGGACCACAAATGGTCAATTTGAAAGTTTAGGACTAAACGTGGCAAAATCATTATATTCGGAGGACCTCATATGGTATTAACTCAAAATCTTTGTATGCCCATGATATTTTTGTAGTTAGACAAGTATGGGATACAATCCTATATTTATTTAATCCCAACACTAAGTCATTATAAAGCAAAATTTGATATTAGATAACATACATATACATACTTTATTATAATAAGATATTTTTAGAATATTATACAATATTTTGAATATTTATTTATTCATTTACATTATTTAAATTTGATAAATGATATAATTATTGAATATATGTTACTCACGAATGGCTATACTAGCTATTACAAATGTTAGAAGTGGGATTGAGTCTAGCGCCTTAGACCACTCGGCCATCCTGACAAAATATGTTATAAAATTTAAGTGCTTTGTAGATATAGTTTTATAAATATTGCAAACTTTGAAGTTTGAAGTAATTATAAAATTGACCCGTGTGTTTTTTAGTACTAAAATCCTGAATTGTTAATGAATTTTGATGGATGGTTGAGATCAACCATCACTTTTTACAATAGATAGTTGTTCTTATTTGAATCCACCAATATATGTGTGCGTGTTTAAAATGCTTAAATTTATTAAATACAAGACGTAGATAGTAATTATTGTAAAAAATAATATATAATTAAAACAATTAAAATATATGGTAAATGTTTTATTTTTCTATTGATTAATTTTATAAAATATGAATAGAAAAAAAATATTTGACAGTTTATATTGCTTGTGAAAATTATAGTTTAATATTTTATATCATATGTAGATAGTGACTTGAGTAATTCTTTTAAAATTTAAAATTTAAAATTAGGTATGGATTATAATATCTTATTTATTTAAAACTATGAAAAAAAACATATAATAAAAGATCTGACATTTTTATAAATATGTAAAAAAAATTTCTAAATCATTTTGGAGAAAGGTAACACCATTTAAAAAGAAAGTCACATTATTTTAGACTAATAACACAGTAATATTTTACCCGTGTAATAAAACAGTTGTGTTTTACTTAAAAGGTTTTTATATATAATTGTTTCTGATATGTACTATAATCTAAAAAGTTTGACAATTTAAATATTTCAAAACTTTTAAATTAAATTAAAGTGTATTAGTGTAGAAAATTCACTTTAATTTTCTATATTATAAAATTTCAAGGAGAATTCAACAATCTTAACTACTATATGACATTTATATATTATAATAATCGTTATCAAATATGAAATTTGAGTATTTATTTGTTAACTTTCGTCATTTGGTTTTATTATATATTTTAGATAATTTTGTATTTTTTTTAAATTTCACTTATCATAAAGAAGAGAAATTATTACTAATGTCAATAGTGGGATTTGAATCCCCGCCCTCTCACGAGGACCAAAAGTTGAGTTTGGCACCTTAGACCACTCAACCATTCTGACAAATTATATTATAAAATATAATTATTTTGTAGATCTAGTTTTATAAATATTGCAAATTTTGAAACTTGAAGTAATTATAAAATTGACCCGTGTGTTTTTTAGTACTAAAATCCTCAATCATTGATGAATTTTGATGGACGGTTGACATTAACCATCACTTTTTACATGAGATAGTTGTTCTTATTTGAATCCAACCATATATGTGCGCGTGTTTATAATGCTTAAATTTATTAAATACACGACGTAGATAGTAAGTATTGTAAAAATAATATATAATTAAAATATATGGTAAATGTTTAATTTTTCAATTGATTAATTTTATAAAATATGAATATAAAAAAAGTATTTGACAGATTATATTGTTGGTGAAAATTATAGTTTAATATTTTATGTCATATCTAGATAGTGACTTGAGTAATTATTTTAAAATTAGGTATGGATTATAATATCTGATTTATTTAAAACTATGAAAAAAACATATAGTAAAAGATCTGACATTTTTTGTAAATATATAAAAGTTTTATCTAAATCATTTTGGAAAAAAGTAACACTTTTGCTATCTTTCGTTCATTTAGTTTTATTATATATTTTAGATAATTTTAATTTTTTAATTACACTTACCTTAGAGAAGAGAAATTATTACTAATGTCAGAAGTGGGATTTGAACCCACACTCTCTCACCAGGCCCGGCCCTGGGGCAGGGCCAGCTGGGCACCTGCCCAGGGCCCATCTCTGAAAGGGGCCCAATGGCCTATAAGATATATATATTATATATATATTATATTTATTTATATTTTAAAAAAATTATTTATCTGGTTTTCTGAAATCAGAGACGAAGAGTCGAGAATTTAATTCGAGCCGCCTCACATAGTCACACGCCACCCACGCTGCCCAACCAGAAACTCAAGAGTCGTGCATCAACCTCTTAGCCAGCAATCACCTAAAGTTTCTCCACACTACAAATGGAGTCAATAAATGTTCATAAAGCTTTTCAAAAAAGAAGAAGAAAAAGTTTAGAAAGTTCAAAAGAGAAAAGCTAATTAGCAATCCACAATCGCAAAACATTTAAACAACCCGCAGACTTGACAATCGCCTGGGCTTTGTCTGCTTCGCTAACGGCGGATTCACAAGGCTAACTTCGGTGCTTCGTGTGCTTCGCCTAATCTCGGATTCGCAAGGTCGATGCCTGGGCTTCGTCTGCCTCGCCTAATCACCGAACAAGTGGAAAACTAAACAATTAAATAAGAAGTCAAGTCCTCATCCCCGTCATGGTATTCTCATTCTCTGCGGATTGCAAATAGCCTCTAATTATATATTTATGATTTATCACAATTGTTTGCAAATGTGCAATTGCTTTGTGCAATAATTTCTGTATAATAACCTCTAATGATCTATTTATCTAAATCCCCTGCAAAATTGTAATTTAATCCCATTATTCAAACTATGTTTAGAGTCCTAACTGTTTATAATTCTATTTAGGATTCCTATTTACAATGAAATTGTAAATTTATTAGGTTTATTTGAAAAATAATTTTATTTTATTTTGTAAATTTTGTAATGTGTTTATTCATTTATTTATGAAGGGATTGAAGACACTTTCCACCGATTATGCGGAATCAGGATCTTGGTGTCTAAAGTGCAAGCGTTCTACATGTGTTTTTTTTTTTTTTTTTGTTTTTTGTTTTTCTTTAGACTCGGTTTATAATAATTATTTTATATAATGTTGCCTAAAAAATTATCCGGAAGCACAAAAGAAAAAAAATTGAGCATTTAGTAGACTCTCAAAGAAGAGCTATGGAATTTTTTAAATATTAGTATGTTTGTACTCATATATTGAATTAAAAATTTAGGTTAACTTTTGTATATGGTATAGCTATAGGGCCTTTGTTTTTTCATTTGCCCCGGGCCTATAAAACAATAGGACCGGCCCTGTCTCTCACAAGGACCAGAACTTAAGTCTGACGCCTTAGACCACTCAGTCATCGTGACAAATTATATTATAAAATTTAAGTGCTTTAATTTGTAGATCTAGTTTTATAAATATTGCAAATTTTGAAGTTTTTAGTAATTATAAAATTGACCCGTGTGTTTTTTAGTACTAAAATCCTCAATCGTTGATGAATTTTGTTGGACGGTTGAGATCTATCATCACATTTTATAGGAGATAATTGTTCTTATTTGAATCCACCCATATATCTGTGCATGTTTATAATTCTTAAATTTATAAAATACACGACGTAGATAGTAAGTATTGTAAAAATAATATATAATTAAAACGATTAAAATATATGGTAAATGTTTTATTTTCAAATTTAAAATTAAAAATTAGGTATGGTTTATAATAACTGATTTATTTAAAACTATGAAAAAAACACATATAATAAAATATCTGACTTTTTGTAAATATGTAAAAGTTTTTTCTTAATCATTTTGGGGAAAAGTAACACCATTTAAAAAGAAAGCCACATTATTTTAGACTAATAACACAGTAGTGTTTTACCCCTGTAATAAACCAGGTGTGTTTTACTTAAAAGTTTTTATATATAATTGTTCGTGATATGTACTATAATCTAAAAAGTTTGACAATTTAAATATTTGAAAACTTTTAAAGTTTTTATATATAATTGTTTGTGATATGTACTATAATCTAAAAAGTTTGACAATTTAAATATTTGAAAACTTTTAAATTAAATTAAAGTGTATTAGTGTAGAAAATTTACTTTAATTTTTTATATTATAAAATTTCAAGGAGAATTCAACAATCTTAACTACTATATGACATTTATATATTATAATAATATTATCAAATATGAAATTTGAGTATTTATTTGTTAACTTTCGTTCATTTAGTTTTATTGTATATTTTAGATTTTAGATAACTTTGTATTTTTTTTTTTTTTGAAACCAAAATGAACGACTTTCATTAAAAAGCTAACAAGCCTGCAATACAAGTATGTGGGATAACAGCCCACGACTTAGAGCCAGACGAAGAACCAGTTGCACGAGCAAGTTCATGAGCCACATGGTTCGCTGATCTCCTGACATGAAGGACTTTAACGTCCCCTATGTCCCTAGCAATTGACAAACATTGCTTAACAATCATACCCTCATAAGAAAAATCTAACGTACGTGAATTGAAAGCATTACAAAAAGATAAACAATCTGATTCTAAGATAATACGACTATGATGCATCCCCGCTAACCACTTGAGAGCTTCATACGCCACAAGGACTTCGGCCCATAAGCGGTTCCCGAGTGCAAGTAATTCGTCCGCTACGAGCCGCAACAAAGCTGCCGAGATGGTCCCGAATCACCACTCCATATCCCGCGCCATCAACGAAAACGGCCGCATCAACATTGCACTTTAGAACGCTATGAGGAAGGGGTGACCAATGAGAGATGCTAGTCCACCCGTTCGCCAGATTGGTCGAGTTGCTGAATGCGTTTTTCCACAGTAACTGGAGATGCACAACCTGCGCCTTAAGATTCTCCATTGATAGCGATAAGCCCCTCCATACCACATCATTCCTCGCCTGCCACAAAGTCCAGAAAACAGCAGCTAACCGGACAGAATTCTCCATAGCCGAACCTCCCAAAATCGATTCCATGAAGATCGCTAGACACTGCCCTTGGAGCACGACATCCGTATCCCACACACCTCTAGCCCAAGAACATTCATAGAAGACATGTTCTGCCGTTTCAAATGGAAAGCTACAGAACGGACAACCGCCCCCAATCCAGACCCTTTTCATTCTCAAATTCTCCCGGACCGGCAACACTCCCCGTGAGCACCTCCAAAGAAGATTCTTCACTTTGGGAGGCACTGGAATAGCCCACAAGCGGTTCCACGAGTGAAAGACAACAACCAAAGACATTCCCCCCATAGAAGCAGTAAGCAAATGGTACCCATGTTTCACTGTGTAGCACCCTCGGATGTCACCAACCCATCTCCAAGAATCCTTCAAAGAGTTATTGATAGGTGTTGCTAATATTCTGCGAACATCATCCTCCCGAAAGAGATCCCGTAACACGCCTTCATCCCAATCTCCGTGCTCGGTCATCAAACCACACACTCTCGCCTCCCTAAGATCTTCATTGCAAGGAGTGATTAGCGCTGCATTGGTTGAATTTGATAACCAGCCCCAACCCCAGATTTTGGTGTCCCGGCCATCACCTATTCTCCGAGCTAACCCCTGCCTCAAGACATCCTGCCCTGCCAAAATGCTACGCCAAAAATAGCTTGGGTTTCCACCCAGACTTGCATCCATAAAATCACATTTGGGAAAATACTTGGCTTTCAACAGTTTACACACCAAAGATTCCGGCCGCATCAACAACCGCCACCCTTGTTTAGTAAGTAAAGCGAGATTGAACTCGTGCAACCGTTTAAAGCCCAAACCCCCCTGCATTTTGGTTCGCATAACCGACTCCAGCTAAGTCAATGTATCCCCCTTCCTGACCCACCACCACCCCACCAAAAACGATTAAACATTTTTTCAAGAGTGTTACAACTTCGGACAGGCAATAGAAAAGTGGACATAGTAAAAATAGGGAGAGCTTGTGCAATACTTTTAAGTAGAACCTCCTTACCCGCCCTTGATAACAATTTATGCTGCCACGCCCCCATCCGCTCTTCGATTCTTTCCTCAATAAAACGAAAAGTGGCGAACTTATTCCTCCCGAGAACCGAAGGGAGACCTAAGTACCGCCCCAAGTTTTGTGATTCCCGCACTCCAAAACACTCTGACACCATGTTCTTTATAGCAACAATAGTATTGGCGCTGAAAACAGCGCTTGATTTGGTGAAATTAATTAATGCCCCGAAACCAGACAGTACCTGTCTAAACACTCTTTTATTGTAGAAGCTTCCTGATGTGTTGCCCTGAAAAACAACAAGCTATCGTCAGCAAAGAACAAGTGGGTGATAGATGGCGCACCCTGGGCCACTTTCACACCATGAATGTCTCCCCTATCCTCCGCTTGTTGGAATAAGACTGATAACGCCTCGGCACAAAGAATGAATAAATAAGGAGAAATCGGGTCCCCTTGCCGAATACCCCGAGTGGGGCACACGGTACCCACAGGTTCCCCGTTAACCTGCATTGTATAAGTAACCGAGGAGACACACAACATCACTAGTCTCACCCAAGACTGGTTAAAACCCAAAGCTAGCATAATTCCCTCCAGAAAGCCCCACTCCATTCTATCATATGCTTTGGCCATATCAAGCTTCAACGCTACCCACCCCATGCCTCGTTCACCTTCCTACGGAGAAAGTGACACACCTCCCCAGCAACAATAATGTTATCGGTGAGCAATCTCTCGGGGACAAAGGGACTTTGAGATTGCGACATGACATGACACAACAACTCCTTGAGTCTATTAGCCAACATCTTAGCCAAGACTTTGTACACAACATTACACAGGGCGATCGGTCGCAAATCCGCCACCGATTTCGGGACTTTTTTCTTAGGTAGTAGGACAATGTTAGACACATTCAGGCCCTGCGGGAAACTGCAGGTGTCAATACAGCTTAAGACAAACATTGACAAATCATGGCCCAGAATTGGCCAGAAATGCTGATAAAAAGCTGGTGACATGCCGTCCGGACCCGGAGTCTTCTCCGGGGCCATAGAGAACAACGCGGCCTTCACATCCGTGATCGTGAACGGCTGCATAAGGGCAGCGTTCATCTCGTCTGACACGCGTCGGCCTACCCGCGAAAACAAATCTGAATTACAGCCCCCAGAGCAAAAAATAAGATTATAGTACCTCAGGACTTCCGCGTGCATTGCCGCCCCTTCTCTCCACACTCCATTCTAATCTTTGATTCTCAAAAGCGTGTTCCGACTTCTACGTGCAGAGGCCGCCTTATGAAAAAATTTATTATTGGCTTCCCCATGTTTCAACCAGAGTTGTTTTGATCGCTGAAGCCAAAACAATTCTTCTTGCCTCAACAAGTTTTCGAGCTCAATTTCCGCCTCTAGAAACTCCCGAACTGCCTGCACCGACCTGTTCTCTTTCAACTCTGCCAGCCGATGACGCAAAAGCTTTATACGATTACCAAACTTTCTGGCATGATCCCCACCCCATCCTCTCAGTTGTTGACCACAGATACCAATACGCTGTTGAAAATCCAAGCCAATCGTTTGACTCCACGCCGATTCCACCACTTTCGCACAACCCGCATCGAGGAGCCAGGCAGATTCGAATTTAAAGGAATACCTGACTGAGCGTATTGGTCGCGTCTCGAGGTCGAGGAGAATGGCGCTGTGGTCTGATTCTACTATAAACACTTTACGCACTGCTGCGTCCTCGTACAACTCCACCCAATCCATCGTTGCCACCGCCCTGTCTAACCTTTCCTCCACCCATGCCTCCGTACCATGACCTTTCTCCCACGTAAATCGGCCACCCAGACATTCCCAGATCATGAAGTTGACAATCATCTAGAGCATCAATAAAGTCCTCCATGAGCCCATCCGGATGTGAATGGGCACCCCGTTTCTCAGACAGACTAGTAATATCGTTAAAATCACCCGTGACAACCCAAGGGAGTGATGATTGTTCCTTAAGTTACCGCAGGAGATCCCACGTGATATGCCTTCTTGACCGATCTGGATTACCATAGAAACCCGTCAGCCTCCACCTCGGCTTATCAGGAAACGTGACATCCATGTTAATGTGATTATCCGAAAAGCTCCGAAGCGAAGCCTCCTCCGCATCCCTCTACAACAACGCTAAACCGCCTCCCATCCCAACATGATCCACACACACCGCACCTTCAAACCCCAACTTCACCCTCACTTCCTCCACTTTCACACTGAACGCTTTCGTCTCCATCAAGAAAACAAAAAAGGGTCGCTATTTGGACACTATGTCCAATAATTCGCGAACTGTCCGGGTGCCACCCAATCCCCGGAAGTTCCAACTGAGGACACTCATTGGACAGGGCGAGTCTGGTCATCCAGACCCGCCGGCATCAGATTTTTTGAACCGTCAGACATCAACACGTCCTCCCCTGCCGCCTCACTATGTTGTTTGGCCGTCTCCCTACGCCTTTTCAACTCCCCCTGCAACCCTACGATTTCTTAGACCGTCACCAAAGCCAAAGGCGAAGGCCCTGGAGTAGAGGGAATCGGGGCTAACGGGACATCCAGTGGCAATATCCATTTTGCCCCCACTGGTTTGGCTTACCTCCGCAGTCCGGCCCGCATCCAACTACCAAACGGGAACGACTCAGGGGAAATACCATTTTCATAAGCCTTCCTGCAGAACTTATCAATGTGACCCAAAATCCCGCAGCAGAAACAGAACGCATTCAGTCTTTCATAGCGGAAATTGATCCATTGAGTGGATCCATCCTTGCGCACCAGTTTCATGTGTCTCTTCAGCGGCATTGCAATCAACATCTTAACCCTGATCCGAAAAAAGCTTTTCCACGATCCGCCGAAATTGATGGAATCGATCGCCACAAATGAACCTAGGTAATCGCCGATACGGGTCAGGAATTCCGATGATGCATACATCGCCGATAACCCGTGGACTTGCACCCAAAATGCGACGGAATCCAAATTGACATCCTCGGGCCTCAATTCTGGATGTACGCGCTCGCACACTAGCGTGTGATTCTCAAACGACCAAGGGCCATCGTCGAGAATCCTCTGTAGATCCTTTGAATGGGGGAAACGGAAGAGAAACAGCTCATCCGTTAGTGCCTCCACCTGCATCCCCATCACCGGTCGCCATACCGATGCCAGAACCTGTTGCATGTGGTCAAATTTAATCGGACGATCTTTAAGAAATCGCCCAACCATACAATGGTGAATTGTCGAATCGCTCGAAGGCGGGGGATCCGGTGCCTCCAGGCCAGACACCTCCTCCTCCGCAATGGATAGGCTTGCACAATGAACCTCAATTTGACAAATATCCATGATGAGATGAGACAGACACGCCAGAAGACAGAATAGAAATTGCGATTGCAATGGACAAGCCATCGGATATATATAAAGAAACAAACCCTAGATAACTAGGGAGGATCTCTCCTGAACACGATCAAGAGAGAGGGCCATTAAGCGACGGACACAATCGGAGTCGAAGAACATGAAAATTGCGGAGCATTTTTGTCTTTACTGCTAATCTGTATTTTTTTAATTACACTTACCTTAAAGAAGAGAAATTATTACTAATGTCAAAAGTGGGATTTAAACCCACACCCTCTCACAAGGACCAAAACTTGAGTTTAGCGCCTTAGACCACTCGGCCATCCTAACAAATCATGTTATAAAATTTAAGTGCTTTGTAGATCTAGTTTTATAAATATTGCAAATTTTGAAGTTTGACATAATTATAAAATTAACCGTGTGTTTTTTAGTACTAAAATCCTCAATCATTGATGAATTTTGATGGACGGTTGAGATCACCCATCACTTTTTATAGGAGATAGTTATTCTTATTTGAATCCACCCATATATGTGTGCATGTTTATAATGCTTAAATTTATTAAATACACGACGTAGAGAGTAAGTATTGTAAAAATAATATATAATTAAAACAATTAAAATATGTGGTAAATGTTTTATTTTTCTATTGATTAGTTTTACAAAATATGAATCGAAAAAAAAAATAATATTTGACAGATTATATTGTTGGCGAAAATTATAATTTAATATTTTATATCATATGTAGATAGTGAATTGAGTAATTATTTTCAAATTTAAAATTAAAATTAGGTATGGTTTACAATAACTGATTTATTTAAAACTATGAAAAAAAAAACATATAATAAAAGATCTGACATTTTGTAAATATGTAAAAAAAATTTCTAAATCAATTTGGGGAAAAGTAACACCATTTAAAAAGAAAGTCACATTATTTTAGAATAATAACACAACAGTGTTTTACCCGTGTAATAAACCAGTTGTGTTTTACTTAAAAGTTTTTATATATAATAGTTTGTGATATGTACTATAATCTATAATCTAAAAAGTTTGAAATTTTAAATATTTGAAAACGTTTAAATTAAATTAAAGTGTATTAGTGTAGAAAATTCACATTAATTTTTTATATTATAAAATTTCAAGGAGAATTCAACAATCTTAACTACTAAATGACATTTATATATTATAATATAATAATAGTTATCAAATATGAAATTTGAGTATTTATTTGTTAACTTTTGTTCATTTGGTTTTATTATATATTTTATATAACTTTGTATTTTTTTATTTTCACTTACCTTAGAGAAGAAAAATTATTACTAATGTCAAAAGTGGGATTTGAACCCACGCCCTCTCACGAGGACCAGAACTTGAGTCTGGCGCCTTAGACTACTTGGCTATCCTGACAAATCATGTTATAAAATTTAACTGCTTTGTAGATCTAGTTTTATAAATATTGCAAATTTTGAAGTTTGAAGTAATTATAAAATTAACCTGTGATGTTTTTTAGTACTAAAATCCTCAATCATTGATGAATTTTGATGGACGGTTGACATCAACCATCACTTTTTACATGAGATAGTTGTTCTTATTTGAATCCAACCATATATGTGTGCGAGTTTATAATGCTTAAATTTATTAAATACACGACATAGATATTAAGTATTGATAAAATAATATATAATTAAAATATATGGTAAATGTTTAATTTTTCTATTGATTAATATTATAAAATATGAATAGAAAAAAATATTTGACAGATTATATTGTTGGTGAAAATTATAGTATAATAATTTAGGTCACATCTAGGTAGTAACTTGAGTAATTATTTTAAAATTAGGTATGGATTATAATATATGATTTAATTAAAATTATGAAAAAAACATATAATAAAAGATCTGACATTTTTTGTAAATATATAAAAGTTTTATCTAAATCATTTTGGGGAAAAGTAACACCATTTAAAAAGAAAGTCAATAGTTATCATTTTGAGTATTTATTTGCTATCTTTCGTTCATTTGGTTTCATTATATATTTTAGATAATTTTAAATTTTTTAATTACACTTACCTTAGAGAAGAGAAATTATTACTAATGTCAAAACTGGGATATGAACCCACGCCCTCTCACGAGGACCAAAACTTGAGTCTGGCGCCTTAAACCACTCGGCCATCCTGACAAATCATGGTATAAAATTTAAGTGCTTTGTAGATCTAGTTTTATAAATTTTACAAATTTTGAAATTTGAAGTAATTATAAAATTAACCCGTGTATTTTTTAGTACTAAAATCCTCAATCATTGATGAATTTTGATGGACGGGTGACATTAACCATCACTTTTTACATGAGATAGTTGTTCTTATTTGAATCCAACCATATATGTGTGCGAGTTTATAATGCTTAAATTTATTAAATACACGACATAGATATTAAGTATTGTTAAAATAATATATAATTAAAATATATGGTAAATGTTTAATTTTTCTATTGATTAATTTTATAAAATATGAATAGAAAAAAATATTTGACAGATTATATTGTTGGTGAAAATTATAGTTTAATATTTTATGTCATATCTAGATAGTTACTTGTGTAATTATTTTAAAATTAGGTATGGATTATAATATATGATTTATTTAAAACTATGAAAAAAACATATAATAAATTATCTGAGTAACACCATTTAAAATGAAAGTCAATAGTTATCATTTTGAGTATTTATTTGCTATCTTTCGTTCATTTGGTTTTATTATATATTTTAGATAATTTTGAATTTTTTAATTACACTTACCTTAGAGAAGAGAAATTATTATTAATGTCAGAAGTGGGATTTGAACCCACGCCCTCTCACGAGGACCAGAACTTGAGTCTGGCGCCTTAGACCACTCGGCCATCCTGACAAATCATGTTATAAAATTTAAGTGCGTTGTAGATCTAGTTTTATAAATATTGCAAATTTTGAAGTTTGAAGTAATTATAAAATTAACCCGTGTATTTTTTAGTACTAAAATCCTCAATCATTGATGAATTTTGATGGACGGTTGACATCAACCATCACATTTTACATGAGATAGTTGTTCTTATATGAATCCAACCATATATGTGTGCGAGTTTATAATGTTTAAATTTATTAAATACACGACATAGATATTAAGTATTGTTAAAATAATATATAATTAAAATATATGGTAAATGTTTAATTTTTCTATTGATTAATTTTATAAAATATGAATAGAAAAAAATATTTGACAGATTATATTGTTGGTGAAAATTATAGTTTAATATTTTATGTCATATCTAGATAGTTACTTGAGTAATTATTTTAAAATTAGGTATGGATTATAATATATGATTTATTTAAAACTATGAAAAAAACATATAATAAATGATCTGAGTAACACCATTTAAAATGAAAGTCAATAGTTATCATTTTGAGTATTTATTTGCTATCTTTCGTTCATTTGGTTTTATTATATATGTTAGATAATTTTGAATTTTTTAAATACACTTACCTTAAAGAAGAGAAATTATTACTAATGTCAGAAGTTGGATTTGAACCCACGCCCTCTCACGAGGACCAGAACTTGAGTCTGGCGCCTTAGACCACTCAGCCATCCTGTCAAATCATGTTATAAAATTTAAGTGCTTTGTAGATCAAGTTTTATAAATATTGCAAATTTTGAAATTTGATGTAATTATAAAATTAACCCGTGTGTTTTTTAGTACTAAAATCCTCAATCATTGATGAATTTTGATGGACGGCTGACATTAACCATCACTTTTTACATGAGATAGTTGTTCTTATTTGAATCCAACCATATATGTGTGCGAGTTTATAATGCTTAAATTTATTAAATACACGACATAGATATTAAGTATTGTTAAAATAATATATAATTAAAATATATGGTAAATGTTTAATTTTTCTATTGATTAAATTTATAAAATATGAATAGAAAAAAATATTTGACAGATTATATTGTTGGAGAAAATTGTAGTTTAATATTTTATGTCATATCTAGATAGTAACTTGAGTAATTATTTTAAAATTAGGTACGGATTATAATATATGATTTATTTAAAACTATGAAAAAAACATATAATAAATGATCTGAGTAACACCATTTAAAATGAAAGTATTTATTTGCTATCTTTCGTTCATTTGGTTTTATTATATATTTTAGATAATTTTGAATTTTTTAATTACACTTACCTTAGAAAAGAGAAATTATTACTAATGTCAGAAGTGGGATTTGAACCCACACCCTCTCACGAGGACCAGAACTTGAGTCTGGTGCCTTTGACCACTCAGCCATCCTGACAAATCATGGTATAAAAGTTAAGTGCTTTGTAGATCTAGTTTTAAAAATATTGCAAATTTTGAAATTTGAAGTAATTATAAAATTAACCCGTGTGTCTTTTAGTACTAAAATCCTCAATCATTGATGAATTTTGATGGACGGTTGACATTAACCATCACTTTTTACATGAGATAGTTGTTCTTATTTGAATCCAACCATATATGTGTGCGAGTTTATAATGCTTAAATTTATTAAATACACGACATAGATATTAAGTATTGTTAAAATAATATATAATTAAAATATATGGTAAATGTTTAATTTTTCTATTGATTAATTTTATAAAATATGAATAGAAAAAAATATTTGACAGATTATATTGTTGGTGAAAATTGTAGTTTAATATTTTATGTAATATCTAGATAGTTACTTGAGTAATGATTTTAAAATTAGGTATGGATTATAATATATGATTTATTTAAAACTATGAAAAAAACATATAATAAATGATCTGAGTAACACCATTTAAAATGAAAGTCAATAGTTATCATTTTGAGTATTTATTTGCTATCTTTCGTTCATTTGGTTTTATTATATATTTTAGATAATTTTGAATATTTTAATTACACTTACCTTAGAAAAGAGAAATTATTACTAATGTCAGAAGTGGGATTTGAACCCACGCCCTCTCATGAGGACCAGAACTTGAGTCTGGCGCCTTAGACCACTCAGCCATCCTGACAAATCATGTTATAAAATTTAAGTGCTTTATAGATCTAGTTTTATAAATATTGCAAATTTTGAAGTTTGAAGTAATTATAAAATTAACCCGTGTGTAAGTTAGTACTAATATCCTCAATCATTGATGAATTTTGATGGACGGTTGAGATCACCCATCACTTTTTATAGGAGATAGTTGTTCTTATTTGAATCCACCCATATATGTGTGCATGTTTATAATGCTTAAATTTATTAAATACACGACGTAGAGAGTAAGTATTGTAAAAATAATATATAATTAAAATATATGGTAAATGTTTAATTTTTCTATTGATTAAATTTATTAAATATGAATAGAAAAAAATATTTGACAGATTATATTGTTGGTGAAAATTATAGTTTAATATTTTATGTCATATCTAGATAGTTACTTGAATAATTATTTTAAAATTAGGTATGGATTATAATATATGATTTTATTTAAAACTATGAAAAAAACATATAATAAAAGATCTGAGTAACACCATTTAAAATGAAAGTCAATACTTATCATTTTGAGTATTTATTTGCTATCTTTCGTTCATTTGGTTTTATTATATATTTTAGATAATTTTGAATTTTTTTAATTACACTTACATTAGAGAAGAGAAATTATAACTAAGGACAGAAGCGAGATTTGAACCCACGCCCTCTCACGAGGACCAGAACTTGAGTCTGGCGCCTTAGCCAACTCAGCCATCCTGACAAATCATCTTATAAAATTTAAGTGCTTTGTAGATCTAGTTTTACAAATATTGCAAATTTTGAAGTTTGAAGTAATTATAAAATTAACCCGTGTGTAAGTTAGTACTAATATCCTCAATCATTGATGAATTTTGATGGATGATTGAGATCACCCATCACTTTTTATAGGAGATAGTTGTTCTTATTTGAATCCAACCATATATGTGTGCGAGTTTATAATGCTTAAATTTATTAAATACACGACATAGATATTAAGTATTGTTAAAATAATATATAATTAAAATATATCGTAAATGTTTAATTTTACTATTGATTAATTTTATAAAATATGAATAGAAAAAATATTTGACAGATTATATTGTTGGTGAAAATTATAGTTTAATATTTTATGTCATATCTAGATAGTTACTTGAGTAATTATTTTAAAATGAGGTATGGATTATAATATATGATTTATTTAAAACTATGAAAAAAACATATAATAAATGATCTGAGTAACACCATTTAAAATGAAAGTCAATAGTTATCATTTTGAGTATTTTTTTGCTATCTTTCGTTCATTTGGTTTTATTATATATTTTAGATAATTTTGAATTTTTTAATTGCACTTACCTTAAAGAAGAGAAATTATTACTAATGTCAGAAGTGGGATTTGAACCCACACCCTCTCACGAGGACCAGAACTTGAGTCTGGCGCCTTAGACCACTCGGCCATCCTGACAAATCATGTTATAAAATTTAAGTGCTTTGTAGATCTAGTTTTATAAATATTGCAAATTTTGAAGTTTGAAGTAATTATAAAATTAACCCGTGTGTAAGTTAGTACTAATATCCTCAATCATTGATGAATTTTGATGGACGGTTGAGATCACCCATCACTTTTTATAGGAGATAGTTGATCTTATTTGAATCCACCCATATATTTGTGCATGTTTATAATGCTTAAATTTATTAAATACACGACGTAGAGAGTAAGTATTGTAAAAATAATATATAATTAAAATATATGGTAAATGTTTAATTTTTCTATTGATTAATTTTATAAAATATGAATAGAAAAAAATATTTGACAGATTATATTGTTGGTGAAAATTGTAGTTTAATATTTTATGTCATATCTAGATAGTAACTTCAGTAATTATTTTAAAATTAGGTATGGATTATAATATATGATTTATTTAAAACTATGAAAAAAACATATAATAAATGATCTGAGTAACACCATTTAAAATGAAAGTCAATAGTTATCATTTTGAGTATTTATTTGCTATCTTTCGTTCATTTGGTTTTATTATATATTTTAGATAATTTTGAATTTTTTAATTACACTTACCTTGGAAAAGAGAAATTATTACTAATGTCAAAAGTGGGATTGGAACCCACGCCCACTCATGAAGACCAGAACTTGAGTCTGGTGCCTTAGACCACTCAGCCATCTTGACAAATCATGGTATAAAATTTAAGTGCTTTGTAGATCTAGTTTTATAAATATTGCAAATTTTGAAATTTGAAGTAATTATAAAATTAACCCGTGTGTTTTTTAGTACTAAAATCCTCAATCATTGATGAATTTTGATGGACGGTTGACATTAACCATCACTTTTTACATGAGATAGTTGTTCTTATTTGAATCCAACCATATATGTGTGCGAGTTTATAATGCTTAAAGTTATTAAATACACGACATAGATATTATGTATTGTTAAAATAATATATAATTAAAATATATGGTAAATGTTTAATTTTTCTATTGATAAATTTTATAAAGTATGAATAGAAAAAAATATTTGACAGATTATATTGTTGGTGAAAATTGTAGTTTAATATTTTATGTAATATCTAGATAGTTACTTGAGTAATTATTTTAAAATTTGGTATGGATTATAATATATGATTTATTTAAAACTATGAAAAAAACATATAATAAATGATCTGAGTAACACCATTTAAAATGAAAGTCAATAGTTATCATTTTGAGTATTTATTTGCTATCTTTCGTTCATTTGGTTTTATTATATATTTTGGATAATTTTGAATTTTTTAATTACACTTACCTTAGAAAAGAGAAATTATTACTAATGTCAGAAGTGGAATTTGAACCCACGCCCTCTCACGAGGACCAGAACTTGAGTCTGGCGCCTTAGACCACTCGGCCATCATGACAAATCATGTTATAAAATTTAAGTGCTTTATAGATCTAGTTTTATAAATATTGCAAATTTTGAAGTTTGATGTAATTATAAAATTAACCCGTGTGTAAGTTAGTACTAATATCCTCAATCATTGATGAATTTTGATGGACGGTTGAGATCACCCATCACTTTTTATAGGAGATAGTTGTTCTTATTTGAATCCACCCATATATGTGTGCATGTTTATAATGCTTAAATTTATTAAATACACGACGTAGAGAGTAAGTATTGTAAAAATAATATATAATTAAAACATATGGTAAATGTTTAATTTTTCTTTTAATTAATTTTATTAAATATGAATAGAAAAAAATATTTGACAGATTATATTGTTGGTGAAAATTATAGTTTAATATTTTATGTCATATCTAGATAGTTACTTGAATAATTATTTTAAAATTAGGTATGGATTATAATATATGATTTATTTAAAACTATGAAAAAAACATATAATAAAAGATCTGAGTAACACCATTTAAAATGAAAGTCAATACTTATCATTTTGAGTATTTATTTGCTATCTTTCATTCATTTGGTTTTATTATATATTTTAGATAATTTTGAATTTTTTAATTACACTTACATTAGAGAAGAGAAATTATTACTAACGACAGAAGTGGGATTTGAACCCACGCCCTCTCACGAGGACCAGAACTTGAGTCTGGCGCCTTAGCCAACTCGGCCATCCTGACAAATCATCTTATAAAATTTAAGTGCTTTGTAGATCTAGTTTTATAAATATTGCAAATTTTGAAGTTTGAAGTAATTATAAAATTAACCCGTGTGTAAGTTAGTACTAATATCCTCAATCATTGATGAATTTTGATGGACGATTGAGATCACCCATCACTTTTTATAGGAGATAGTTGTTCTTATTTGAATCCAACCATATATGTGTGCGAGTTTATAATGCTTAAATTTATTAAATACACGACATAGATATTAAGTATTGTTAAAATAATATATAATTAAAATATATCGTAAATGTTTAATTTCACTATTGATTAATTTTATAAAATATGAATAGAAAAAATATTTGACAGATTATATTTTTGGTGAAAATTATAGTTTAATATTTTATGTCATATCTAGATAGTTACTTGAGTAATTATTTTAAAATTAGGTATGGATTATAATATATGATTTTATTTAAAACTATGAAAAAAACATATAATAAAAGATCTGAGTAACACCATTTAAAATGAAAGTCAATACTTATCATTTTGAGTATTTATTTGCTATCTTTCGTTCATTTGGTTTTATTATATATTTTAGATAATTTTGAATTTTTTTAATTACACTTACATTAGAGAAGAGAAATTATAACTAAGGACAGAAGTGGGATTTGAACCCACGCCCTCTCACGAGGACCAGAACTTGAGTCTGGCGCCTTAGCCAACTCGGCCATCCTGACAAATCATCTTATAAAATTTAAGTGCTTTGTAGATCTAGTTTTATAAATATTGCAAATTTTGAAGTTTGAAGTAATTATAAAATTAACCCGTGTGTAAGTTAGTACTAATATCCTCAATCATTGATGAATTTTGATGGACGGTTGAGATCACCCATCACTTTTTATAGGAGATAGTTGATCTTATTTGAATCCACTCATATATTTGTGCATGTTTATAATGCTTAAATTTATTAAATACACGACGTAGAGAGTAAGTATTGTAAAAATAATATATAATTAAAATATATGGTAAATGTTTAATTTTTCTATTGATTAATTTTATAAAATATGAATAGAAAAAAATATTTGACAGATTATATTGTTGGTGAAAATTATAGTATAATATTTTAGGTCATATCTAGATAGTAACTTGAGTAATTATTTTAAAATTAGGTATGGATTATAATATATGATTTATTTAAAATTATGAAAAAATATATAATAAAAGATCAGACATTTTTTGTAAATATATAAAAGTTTTATCTAAATCATTTTGGGGAAAAGTAACACCATTTAAAAAAAAAAGTCAGTAGTTATCATTTTGAGTATTTATTTGCGATCTTTCGTTCATTTGGTTTTATTATATATTTTAGATAATTTAGAATTTTTTAATTACACTTACCTTAGAGAAGAGAAATTATTACTAATGTCAAAAGTGGGATTTGAACCCACGCCTTCTCACGAGGACCAAAAGTTGAGTCTAGAACCTTAGACCACTCAACCATCCTGACAAATCATGTTATTAAGTTTAAGTGCTTTGTAGATCTAGTTTTATAAATATTGCAAATTTTGAAGTTTGAAGTAATTATAAAATTAACCCGTGTGTTTTTTAGTACTAAAATCCTCAATCATTGATGAATTTTGATTGACGGTTGACATCAACCATAACTTTTTACATGAGATAGTTGTTCTTATTTGAATCCAACCATATATGTGTGCGAGTTTATATTGCTTAAATTTATTAAATACACGACATAGATATTAAGTATTGTAAAAATAATATATAATTAAAATATATGGTAAATGTTTAATTTTTCTATTGATTAATTTTATAAAATATGAATAGAAAAAAATATTTGACAGATTATATTGTTGGTGAAAATTATAGTTTAATATTTTATGTCATATCTAGATAGTTACTTGAGTAATTATGTTAAAATTAGGTATGGATTATAATATATGATTTATTTAAAACTATGAAAAAAACATATAATAAATGATCTGAGTAACACCATTTAAAATGAAAGTCAATAGTTATCATTTTGAGTATTTATTTGCTATCTGTCGTTCATTTGGTTTTATTATATATTTTAGATAATTTTGAATTTTTTAATTACACTTACCTTAGTGAAGAGAAATTATTACTAATGTCAGAAGTGGGATTTGAACCCACGCCCTCTCATGAGGACCAGAACTTGAGTCTGGCGCCTTAGACCACTTGGCCATCCTGACAAATCATGTTATAAAATTTAAGTGCTTTATAGATCTAGTTTTATAAATATTGCAAATTTTGAAGTTTGAAGTAATTATAAAATTAACCCGTGTGTAAGTTAGTACTAATATCCTCAATCATTGATGAATTTTGATGGACGGTTGAGATCACCCATCACTTTTTATAGGAGATAGTTGTTCTTATTTGAATCCACTCATATATGTGTGCATGTTTATAATGCTTAAATTTATTAAATACACGACGTAGAGAGTAAGTATTGTAAAAATAATATATAATTAAAATATATGGTAAATGTTTAATTTTTCTTTTGATTAATTTTATAAAATATGAATAGAAAAAAATATTTGACAGATTATATTGTTGGTGAAAATTATAGTATATTATTTTAGGTCATATCTAGATAGTAACTTGAGTAATTATTTTAAAATTAGGTATGGATTATAAAATATGATTTATTTGAAATTATGAAAAAAACATATAATAAAAGATCTGACATTTTTTGTAAATATATAAAAGTTTTATCTAAATCATTTTGGGAAAAAGTAACACCATTTAAAAAGAAAGTCAATAGTTATCATTTTGAGTATTTATTTGCTATCTTTCGTTCATTTGGTTTTATTATATATTTTAGATAATTAAGAAATATTTAATTACACTTACCTTAAAGAAGAGAAATTATTACTAATGTCAGAAGTGGGAGGACCAAAACTTGAGTCTGGCACCTTAGACCACTCAACCATCCTGACAAATCATGTTATAAAGTTTAAGTGCTTTGTAGATCTTGTTTTATAAATATTGCAAATTTTGAAGTTTGAAGTAATTATAAAATTAACCCGTGTGTTTTTTAGTACTAAAATCCTCAATCATTGATAAATTTTGATGGACGGTTGACATCAACCATCACTTTTTACATGAGATAGTTGTTCTTATTTGAATCCAACCATATATGTGTGCTAGTTTATAATGCTTAAATTTATTAAATACACGACATAGATATTAAGTATTGTTAAAATAATATATAATTAAAATATATGGTAAATGTTTAATTTTTCTATTGATTAATTTTATAAAATATGAATAGAAAAAAATATTTGACAGATTATATTGTTGGTGAAAATTATAGTTTAATATTTTATGTCATATCTGGATAGTTACTTGAATAATTATTTTAAAATTAGGTATGGATTATAATATATGATTTATTTAAAACTATGAAAAAAACATATAATAAAAGATCTGAGTAACACCATTTAAAATGAAAGTCAATACTTATCATTTTGAGTATTTATTTGCTATCTTTCGTTCATATGGTTTTATTATATATTTTAGATAATTTTGAATTTTTTAATTACACTTACATTAGAAAAGAGAAATTATTACTAATGTCAGATGTGGGATTTGAACCCACGCCCTCTCACGAGGACCAGAACTTGAGTCTGGCGCCTTAGACCACTCGGCCATCCAGACAAATCATGTTATAAAATTTAAGTGCTTTGTAGATCTAGTTTTATAAATATTGCAAATTTTGAAGTTTGAAGTAATTATAAAATTAACCCGTGTGTAAGTTAGTACTAATATCCTCAATCATTGATGAATTTTGATGGACGGTTGAGCTCACCCATCACTTTGTATAGGAGATTGTTGATCTTATTTCAATCCACCCATATATTTGTGCGTGTTTATAATGCTTAAATTTATTAAATACACGACGTAGAGAGTAAGTATTGTAAAAATAATATATATAATTAAAATATATGGTAAATGTTTAATTTTTCTATTGATTAATTTTATAAAATATGAATAGAAAAAAATATTTGACAGATTATATTGTTGGTGAAAATTATAGTATAATATTTTAGGTCATATCTAGATAGTAACTTGAGTAATTATTTTAAAATTAGGTATGAATTATAATATATGATTTATTTAAAATTATGAAAAAACATATAATAAAAGATCTGACATTTTTTGTAAATATATAAAAGTTTTATCTAAATCATTTTGGGGAAAAGTAACACCATTTAAAAAAAAAGTCAGTAGTTATCATTTTGAGTATTTATTTGCTATCTTTCGTTCATTTGGTTTTATTATATATTTTAGATAATTTAGAATTTTTTAATTACACTTACCTTAGAGAAGAGAAATTATTACTAATGTCAAAAGTGGGATTTGAACCCACGCCTTCTCACGAGGACCAAAAGTTGAGTCTAGCACCTTAGACCACTCAACCATCCTGACAAATCATGTTATAAAGTTTTAGTGCTTTGTAGATCTAGTTTTATAAATATTGCAAATTTTGAAGTTTGAAGTAATTATAAAATTAACCCGTGTGTTTTTTAGTACTAAAATCCTCAATCATTGATGAATTTTGATGGACGGTTGACATCAACCATAACTTTTTACATGAGATAGTTGTTCTTATTTGAATCCAACCATATATGTGTGCGAGTTTATATTGCTTAAATTTATTAAATACACGACATAGATATTAAGTATTGTTAAAATAATATATAATTAAAATATATGGTAAATGTTTAATTTTTCTATTGATTAATTTTATAAAATATGAATAGAAAAAAATATTTGACAGATTATATTGTTGGTGAAAATTATAGTTTAATATTTTATGTCATATCTAGATAGTTACTTGAGTAATTATGTTAAAATTAGGTATGGATTATAATATATGATTTATTTAAAACTATGAAAAAAACATATAATAAATGATCTGAGTAACACCATTTAAAATGAAAGTCAATAGTTATCATTTTGAGTATTTATTTGCTATCTGTCGTTCATTTGGTTTTATTATATATTTTAGATAATTTTGAATTTTTTAATTACACTTACCTTAGTGAAGAGAAATTATTACTAATGTCAAAAGTGGGATTTGAACCCACGCCATCTCATGAGGACCAAAACTTGAGTCTGGCACTTTAGACCACTTGGCCATCCTGACAAATCATGTTATAAAATTTAAGTGCTTTGTAGATCTAGTTCTATAAATATTGCAAATTTTGAAGTTTGAAGTAATTATAAAATTAACCCGTGTGTAAGTTAGTACTAATATCCTCAATCATTTATGAATTTTGATGGACGGTTGAGATCACCCATCACTTTGTATAGGAGATAGTTGATCTTATTTCAATCCACCCATATATTTGTGCATGTTTATAATGCTTAAATTTATTAAATACACGACGTAGAGAGTAAGTATTGTTAAAATAATATATAATTAAAATATATGGTAAATGTTTAATTTTTCTATTGATTAATTTTATAAAATATGAATAGAAAAAAATATTTGACAGATTATACTGTTGGTGAAAATTATAGTATAATATTTTAGGTCATATCTAGATAGTAACTTGAGTAATTATTATAAAATTAGGTATGGATTATAATATATGATTTATTTAAAATTATGAAAAAAACATATAATAAAAGATCTGACATTTTTTGTAAGTATATAAAAGTTTTATCTAAATCATTTTTGGGAAAAGTAACACCATTTAAAAAAAAAGTCTAGTTAACATTTTGAGTATTTATTTGCTATCTTTCGTTCATTTGGTTTTATTATATATTTTAGATAATTTAGAATTTTTTAATTACACTTACCTTAGAGAAGAGAAATTATTACTAATGTCAGAAGTGGGATTTGAACCCACGCCTTCTCACGAGGACCAAAACTTGAGTCTGGCACCTTAGACCACTCAACCATCTTGACAAATCATGTTATAAAGTTTAAGTGCTTTGTAGATCTAGTTTTATAAATATTGCAAATTTTGAAGTTTGAAGTAATTATAAAATTAACCCGTGTGTTTTTTAGTACTAAAATCCTCAATCATTGATGAATTTTGATGGACGGTTGACATCAACCATAACTTTTTACATGAGATAGTTGTTCTTATTTGAATCCAACCATATATGTGTGCGAGTTTATATTGCTTAAATTTATTAAATACACGACATAGATATTAAGTATTGTTAAAATAATATATAATTAAAATATATGGTAAATGTTTAATTTTTCTATTGATTAATTTTATAAAATATGAATAGAAAAAAATATTTGACAGATTATATTGTTGGTGAAAATTATAGTTTAATATTTTATGTCATATCTAGATAGTTACTTGAGTAATTATTTTAAAATTAGGTATGGATTATAATATATGATTTATTTAAAACTATGAAAAAAACATATAATAAATGATCTGAGTAACACCATTTAAAATGAAAGTCAATAGTTATCATTTTGAGTATTTATTTGCTATCTGTCGTTCATTTGGTTTTATTATATATTTTAGATAATTTTGAATTTTTTAATTACACTTACCTTAGTGAAGAGAAATTATTACTAATGTCAAAAGTGGGATTTGAACCCACGCCATCTCATGAGGACCAAAACATGAGTCTGGCACTTTAGACCACTTGGCCATCCTGACAAATCATGTTATAAAATTTAAGTGCTTTGTAGATCTAGTTTTATAAATATTGCAAATTTTGAAGTTTGAAGTAATTATAAAATTAACCCGTGTGTAAGTTAGTACTAATATCCTCAATCATTGATGAATTTTGATGGACGGTTGAGATCACCCATCACTTTTTATAGGAGATAGTTGTTCTTATTTGAATCCACTCATATATGTGTGCATGTTTATAATGCTTAAATTTATTAAATACACGACGTATAGAGTAAGTATTGTAAAAATAATATATAATTAAAATATATGGTAAATGTTTAATATTTCTATTGATTAATTTTATAAAATATGAATAGAAAAAAATATTTGACAGATTATATTGTTGGTGAAAATTATAGTTTAATATTTTATGTCATATCTAGATAGTTACTTGAGTAATTATTTTAAAATTAGGTATGGATTATAATATATGATTTATTTAAAACTATGAAAAAAACATATAATAAATGATCTGAGTAACACCATTTAAAATGAAAGTCAATAGTTATCATTTTGAGTATTTATTTGCTATCTGTCGTTCATTTGGTTTTATTATATATTTTAGATAATTTTTAATTTTTTAATTACACTTACCATAGAGAAGAGTAATTATGTGTGCATGTTTATAATGCTTAAATTTATTAAATACACGACGTAGAGAGTAAGTATTGCAAAAATAATATATAATTAAAATATATGGTAAATGTTTAATTTTTCTATTGATTAATTTTATAAAATATGAATAGAAAAAAATATTTGACAGATTATATTGTTGGTGAAAATTATAGTATATTATTTTAGGTCATATCTAGATAGTAACTTGAGTAATTATTTTAAAATTAGGTATGGATTATAATATATGATTTATTTGAAATTATGAAAAAAACATATAATAAAAGATCTGACATTTTTTGTAAATATATAAAAGTTTTATCTAAGTCATTTTGGGAAAAAGTAACACCATTTAAAAAGAAAGTCAATTGTTATCATTTTGAGTATTTATTTGCTATCTTTCGTTCATTTTGTTTTATTATATATTTTAGATAATTTAGAATTTTTTAATTACACTTACCTTAAAGAAGAGAAATTATTACTAATGTCAGAAGTGGGAGGACCAAAATTTGAGTCTGGCACCTTAGACCACTCAACCATGCTGACAAATCATGTTATAAAGTTTAAGTGCTTTGTAGATCTAGTTCTATAAATATTGCAAATTTTGAAGTTTGAAGTAATTATAAAATTAACCCGTGTGTTTTTTAGTACTAAAATCCTCAATCATTGATAAATTTTGATGGACGGTTGACATCAACCATCACTTTTTACATGAGATAGTTGTTCTTATTTGAATCCAACCATATATGTGTGCGAGTTTATAATGCTTAAATTTATTAAATACACGACATAGATATTAAGTATTGTTAAAATAATATATAATTAAAATATATGGTAAATGTTTAATTTTTCTATTGATTAATTTTATAAAATATGAATAGAAAAAAATATTTGACAGATTATACTGTTGGTGAAAATTATAGTATAATATTTTAGGTCATATCTAGATAGTAACTTGAGTAATTATTATAAAATTAGGTATGGATTATAATATATGATTTATTTAAAATTATGAAAAAAACATATAATAAAAGATCTGACATTTTTTGTAAGTATATAAAAGTTTTATCTAAATCATTTTTGGGAAAAGTAACACCATTTAAAAAAAAAGTCTAGTTAACATTTTGAGTATTTATTTGCTATCTTTCGTTCATTTGGTTTTATTATATATTTTAGATAATTTAGAATTTTTTAATTACACTTACCTTAGAGAAGAGAAATTATTACTAATGTCAGAAGTGGGATTTGAACCCACGCCTTCTCACGAGGACCAAAACTTGAGTCTAGCACCTTAGACCACTCAACCATCTTGACAAATCATGTTATAAAGTTTAAGTGCTTTGTAGATCTAGTTTTATAAATATTGCAAATTTTGAAGTTTGAAGTAATTATAAAATTAACCCGTGTGTTTTTTAGTACTAAAATCCTCAATCATTGATGAATTTTGATGGACGGTTGACATCAACCATAACTTTTTACATGAGATAGTTGTTCTTATTTGAATCCAACCATATATGTGTGCGAGTTTATATTGCTTAAATTTATTAAATACACGACATAGATATTAAGTATTGTTAAAATAATATATAATTAAAATATATGGTAAATGTTTAATTTTTCTATTGATTAATTTTATAAAATATGAATAGAAAAAAATATTTGACAGATTATATTGTTGGTGAAAATTATAGTTTAATATTTTATGTCATATCTAGATAGTTACTTGAGTAATTATTTTAAAATTAGGTATGGATTATAATATATGATTTATTTAAAACTATGAAAAAAACATATAATAAATGATCTGAGTAACACCATTTAAAATGAAAGTCAATAGTTATCATTTTGAGTATTTATTTGCTATCTGTCGTTCATTTGGTTTTATTATATATTTTAGATAATTTTGAATTTTTTAATTACACTTACCTTAGTGAAGAGAAATTATTACTAATGTCAAAAGTGGGATTTGAACCCACGCCATCTCATGAGGACCAAAACTTGAGTCTGGCACTTTAGACCACTTGGCCATCCTGACAAATCATGTTATAAAATTTAAGTGCTTTGTAGATCTAGTTTTATAAATATTGCAAATTTTGAAGTTTGAAGTAATTATAAAATTAACCCGTGTGTAAGTTAGTACTAATATCCTCAATCATTTATGAATTTTGATGGACGGTTGAGATCACCCATCACTTTTTATAGGAGATAGTTGTTCTTATTTGAATCCACTCATATATGTGTGCATGTTTATAATGCTTAAATTTATTAAATACACGACGTATAGAGTAAGTATTGTAAAAATAATATATAATTAAAATATATGGTAAATGATTAACTTTTCTATTGATTAATTTTATAAAATATGAATAGAAAAAAATATTTGACAGATTATATTGTTGGTGAAAATTATAGTTTAATATTTTATGTTATATCTAGATAGTTACTTGAGTAATTATTTTAAAATTAGGTATGGATTATAATATATGATTTATTTAAAACTATGAAAAAAGCATATAATAAATGATCTGAGTAACACCATTTAAAATGAAAGTCAATAGTTATCATTTTGAGTATTTATTTGCTATCTGTCGTTCATTTGGTTTTATTATATATTTTAGATAATTTTTAATTTTTTAATTACACTTACCATAGAGAAGAGTAATTATGTGTGCATGTTTATAATGCTTAAATTTATTAAATACACGACGTAGAGAGTAAGTATTGCAAAAATAATATATAATTAAAATATATGGTAAATGTTTAATTTTTCTACTGATTAATTTTATAAAATATGAATAGAAAAAAAATATTTGACAGATTATATTGTTGGTGAAAATTATGGTATATTATTTTAGGTCATATCTAGATAGTAACTTGAGTAATTATTTTAAAATTAGGTATGGATTATAATATATGATTTATTTGAAATTATGAAAAAAACATATAATAAAAGATCTGACATTTTTTTTAAATATATAAAAGTTTTATCTAAATCATTTTGGGAAAAAGTAACACCATTTAAAAAGAAAGTCAATTGTTATCATTTTGAGTATTTATTTGCTATCTTTCGTTCATTTTGTTTTATTATATATTTTAGATAATTTTGAATTTTTTAATTACACTTACCTTAGTGAAGAGAAATTATTACTAATGTCAGAAGTGGGATTTGAACCCACGCCCTCTCATGAGGACCAGAACTTGAGTCTGGCGCCTTAGACCACTTGGCCATCCTGACAAATCATGTTATAAAATTTAAGTGCTTTATAGATCTAGTTTTATAAATATTGCAAATTTTGAAGTTTGAAGTAATTATAAAATTAACCCGTGTGTAAGTTAGTACTAATATCCTCAATCATTGATGAATTTTGATGGACGGTTGAGATCACCCATCACTTTTTATAGGAGATAGTTGTTCTTATTTGAATCCACTCATATATGTGTGCATGTTTATAATGCTTAAATTTATTAAATACACGACGTAGAGAGTAAGTATTGTAAAAATAATATATAATTAAAATATATGGTAAATGTTTAATTTTTCTTTTGATTAATTTTATAAAATATGAATAGAAAAAAATATTTGACAGATTATATTGTTGGTGAAAATTATAGTATATTATTTTAGGTCATATCTAGATAGTAACTTGAGTAATTATTTTAAAATTAGGTATGGATTATAAAATATGATTTATTTGAAATTATGAAAAAAACATATAATAAAAGATCTGACATTTTTTGTAAATATATAAAAGTTTTATCTAAATCATTTTGGGAAAAAGTAACACCATTTAAAAAGAAAGTCAATAGTTATCATTTTGAGTATTTATTTGCTATCTTTCGTTCATTTGGTTTTATTACATATTTTAGATAATTTTGAATTTTTTAATTACACTTACCTTAGAGAAGAGAAATTATTACTAATGTCAAAAGTGGGATTTGAACCCACACCCTCTCATGAGGACCAGAACTTGAGTCTGGCGCCTTAGACCACTCAGCCATCCTGACAAACATGTTATTAAATTTACGTGCTTTGTAGATCTAGTTTTATAAATATTGCAAATTTTGAAGTTTGAAGTAATTATAAAATTAACCCGTGTGTAAGTTAGTACTAATATCCTCAATCATTGATGAATTTTGATGGACGGTTGAGATCACCCATCACTTTTTATAGGAGATAGTTGTTCTTATTTGAATCCACCCATATATGTGTGCATGTTTATAATGCTTTAATTTATTAAATACACGACGTATAGAGTAAGTATTGTAAAAATAATATATAATTAAAATATATGGTAAGTGTCTAATTTTTCTATTGATTAATTTTATAAAATATGAATAGAAAAAAATATTTGACAGATTATATTGTTGGTGAAAATTATAGTTTAATATTTTATGTCATATCTAGATAGTTACTTGAGTAATTATTTTAAAATTAGGTATGGATTATAATATATGATTTATTTAAATCTATGAAAAAAACATATAATAAAACATCTGAGTAACACCAATTAAAAAGAAAGTCAATAGTTATCATTTTGAGTATTTATTTGCTATCTTTTGTTTATTTGGTTTTATTATATATTTTAGATAATTTTTAATTTTTTAATTACACTTACCATAGAGAAGAGAAATTATTACTAACGTCAGAATTGGGATTTGAACCCACGCCCTCTCACGAGGACCAAAACTTGAATCTAGCGCTTTAGACCACTCGGCCATCCTGACAAATCATTTTATAAAATTTAAGTGGTTTCTAGATCTAGTTTTATAAATATTGCAAATTTTGAAGTTTGAGGTAATTATAAAATTAACCCGTGTGTAAGTTAGTACTAAAATCCTCAATCATTGATGAATTTTGATAGACGGTTGAGATCACCCATCACTTTTTATAGGAGATAGTTGTTCTTATTTGAATCCACCCATATATGTGTGCATGTTTATAACGCTTAAATTTATTAAATACACGACGTAGAGAGTAAGTATTGCAAAAATAATATATAATTAAAATATATGGTAAATGTTTAATTTTTCTATTGATTAATTTTATAAAATATGAATAGAACAAAATATTTGACAGATTATATTGTTGGTGAAAATTATAGTATATTATTTTAGGTCATATCTAGATAGTAACTTGAGTAATTATTTTAAAATTAGGTATGGATTATAATATATGTTTTATTTGAAATTATGAAAAAAACATATAATAAAAGATCTGACATTTTTTGTAAATATATAAAAGTTTTACCTAAATCATTTTGGGAAAAAGTAACACCATTTAAAAAGAAAGTCAATAGTTATCATTTTGAGTATTTATTTGCTATCTTTCGTTCATTTGGTTTTATTATATATTTTAGATAATTTAGAATTTTTTAATTACACTTACCTTAAAGAAGAGAAATTATTACTAATGTCAGAAGTGGGATTTGAACCCACGCCCTCTCACGAGGACCAAAACTGGAGTCTGGCACCTTAGACCACTCAACCATCCTAAAAAATCATATTATAAAGTTTAAGTGCTTTGTAGATCTAGTTTTATAAATATTGCAAATTTTGAAGTTTGAAGTAATTATAGTTGTTCTTATTTGAATCCAACCATATATGTGTGCGAGTTTATAATGCTTAAATTTATTAAATACACGACATAGATATTAAGTATTTTTAAAATAATATATAATTAAAATATATGGTAAATGTTTAATTTTTCTATTGATTAATTTTATAAAATATGAATAGAAATAAATATTTGACAGATTATATTATTGGTGAAAATTATAGTTTAATATTTTATGTCATATCTAGATAGTTACTTGAGTAATTATTTTAAAATTAGGTATGGATTATAATATATAATTTATTTAAAACTATGAAAAAAACATATAATAAAAGATCTGAGTAACACCATTTAAAATGAAAGTCAATAGTTATCATTTTGTGTATTTATTTGCTATCTTTCGTTCATTTGATTTTATTATATATTTTAGATAATTTTGAATTTATTAATTACACTTACCTTAGAGAAGAGAAATTATTACTAATGTCAAAAGTGGGATTTGAACCCACGCCCTCTCACAAGGACCAAAACTTGAGTCTGGCGCCTTAGACCACTCGAACATCCTGACAAATCATGTTATAACATTTAAGTGCTTTGTAGATCTAGTTTTATAAATATTGCAAATTTTGAAGTTTGATGTAATTACTAAATTAACCCGTGTGTAAGTTAGTACTAATATCCTCAATCATTAATGAATTTTGATGGACGGTTGAGATCACCCATCACTTTTTATAGGAGATAGTTGTTCTTATTTGAATCCACCCATATATGTGTGCATGTTTATAATGATTAAATTTATTAAATACACGACGTAGAGAGTAAGTATTGTAAAAATAATATATAATTAAAATATATGGTAAATGTTTAATTTTTCTATTGATTAATTTTATAAAATATGAATAGAAAAAAATATTTGACAGATTATATTGTTGGTGAAAATTATAGTTTAATATTTTATGTCATATCTAGATAGTTACTTGAGTAATTATTTTAAAATTTGGTATGGATTATAATATATGATTTATTTAAAATTATGAAAAAAACATATAATAAAAGATCTAACATTTTTTGTCAATATATAAAAGTTTTATCTAAATCATTTTGGGGAAAAGTAACAGCATTTAAAAAGAAAGTAAATTGTTATCATTTTGAGTATTTATTTGCTATCTTTCGTTCATTTGGTTTTATTATATATTTTAGATAATTTAGAATTTTTTAATTACACTTACCTTAGAGAAGAGAAATTATTACTAATGTCTGAAGTGGGATTTGAACCCACACCCTCTCACGAGGACCAGAACATGAGTTTGGCACATTAGACCACTTGGCCATCCTGACCAATTATATTATAAAATTTAAGTACTTTATAGATCTTTTGATGGACGGTTGAGATCACCAATCACTTTTTATAGGAGATAGTTGTTCTTATTTGAATCCACCCATATATGTGTGCATGTTTATAATGCTTAAATTTATTAAATACACGACGTAGAGAGTAAGTATTGTAAAAATAATATATAATTAAAACAATTAAAATATGTGGTAAATGTTTTATTTTTCTATTGATTAATTTAATAAAATTTGAATTGAAAAGAAATAATATTTGACAGATTATATTGTTGGCGAAAATTATAATTTAATATTTTATATCATATGTAGATAGTGACTTGAGTAATTATTTTTAAATTTAAAATTAAAAATTAGGTATGTTTTATAATAACTGATTTATTTAAAACTTTGAAAAAAAAAACATATAATAAAATATCTTACTTTTTGTAAATATGTAAAAAAAAATTCTAAGTCATTTTGGGGAAAAGTAACACCATTTAAAAAGAAAGCCACATTATTTTAGAATAATAACACAGTAGTGTTTTAACCGTGTAATAAACCAGTTGTGTTTTACTTAAAAGTTTTTATATATAATTATTTGTAATATGTACTATAATATAAAAGTTTGACAATTTAAATATTTGAAAACTTTTAAATTAAATTAAAGTGTATTAGTGAAGAAAATTCAATTTAATTTTTTATATTATAAAATTTCAAGGAGAATACAACAATCTTAACTACTATATGACATTTATATATTATAATAATAGTTATTAAATATGAAATTTGAGTATTTATTTGTTAACTTTCGTTCATTTGGTTTTATTATATATTTTAGATAATTTTGAATTTTTTAATTTCATTTACCTTAGAGAAGAGAAATTATTACTAATGTCAGAAATGGGATTTGAACCCACGCCCACTCACGAGGATCAAACCTTGAGTCTGGCGCCTTAGACCACTCAACCATCTTGACAAATCATGTTATAAAATTTAAGTGCTTTGTAGATCTAGTTTTATAAATATTGCAAATTTTGAAGTTAGAAGTAATTATAAAATTAACCCGTTTGTTTTTTAGTACTAAAATCCTCAATCATTGATGAATTTTGATGGACGGTTGACATCAATCATCACTTTTTACATGAGATAGTTGTTCTTATTTGAATCCAACCATATATGTCTGCGAGTTTATAATGCTTAAATTTATTAAATACACGACGTAGATAGTAAGTATTGTTAAAATAATATATAATTAAAATATATGGTAAACGTTTAGTTTTTCTATTGATTAATTTTATAAAATATGAATAGAAAAAAATATTTGACGGATTATATTGTTGGTGAAAATTATAGTTTAGTATTTTATGTCATATCTAGATAGTAACTTGAGTAATTATTTTAAAATTAGGTATGGATTATAATATATGACTTATTTAAAACTATGAAAAAAACATATAATAAAAGATCTGACATTTTTTGTAAATATTTAAAAGTTTTATCTAAATCATTTTGGAGAAAAGTAACACCAATTTTCACCATTTAAAAAAAAAAGTCAATAGTTATCATTTATTTGCTATCTTTCGTTCATTTGGTTTTATTATATATTTTAGATAATTTAGAATTTTTTAATTACACTACATTAGAGAAGAGAAATTATTACTAATGTCAAAAGTTGGATTTGAACCCACACCCGCTCACAAAGACCAGAATTTGAGTCTAGTGCCTTAGACCACTCAACCATCCTAACCAATTATAGTATAAAATTTAAGTGCTTTGTAGATCTAGTTTTATAAATATTGCAAATTTTGAAGTTTGTAGTAATTATAATATTGATCCGTGAGTTTTTTAGTACTAAAATCCTCAATTGTTGATGAATTTTGATAGACGGTTGAGATCACCCATCACTTTTTATAGGAGATAGTTGTTCTTATTTGAATCCACCCATATATGTGTGCATGTTTATAATGCTTAAATTTATTAAATACATGACGTAGAGAGTATGTATTTTAAAAATAATATATAATTAAAACAATTAAAATATGTGGTAAATGTTTTATTTTTCTATTGATTAATTTAACAAAATATGAATCGAAAAAAAAAATAATATTTGACAGATTATATTGTTGGCGAAAATAATAATTTAATATTTTATATCATATGTAGATAGTGAATTGAATAATTATTTTTAAATTTAAAATTAAAAATTAGGTATGGTTTATAATAACTGATTTATTTAAAACTATGAAAAAACAAACATATAATAAAAGATTTGACTTTTTGTAAATATGTAAAAAAAATTTCTAAATCATTTTGGGGAAAAGTAGCCCCATTTAAAAAGAAAGCCACATTTTTTAGAATAATAAAACAGTAGTGTTTTACCCGTGTAATAAACCAGTTGTGTTTTACTTAAAATTTTTTATATATAATTGGTTGTGATATGTACTATAATCTAAAAAGTTTGACAATTTAAATATTTGAAAACTTTTAAATTAAATTAAAACGTATTAGTGTAGAAAATTTACTTTTATTTTTTATATTTTAAAATTTCAAGGAGAATTCAACAATCTTAACTACTATATGACATTTATATATTATAATAATAGTTATCAAATATGAAATTTGAGTATTTATTTGTTAACTCTCGTTCATTTGGTTTTATTATATATTTTAGATAACTTTGTATTTTTTTTAATTTCACTTACCTTAGAGAAGAGAAATTATGACTAATGTCAGAAGTGGGATTTGAACCCACACCCTCTCACGAGGACTAAAACTTGAGTTTGGTGCCTTAGACCACTCAGCCATCCTGACAAATCATGTTATAAAATTTAAGTGCTTTGTAGATCTAGTCTAGTTTTATAAATATTGCAAATTTTGAAGTTTGAAGTAATTATAAAATTAATCCGTGTGTTTTTTAGTACTAAAATCCTCAATCATTGATGAATTTTGATGGACGGTTGACATCAACCATCACTTTTTACATGAGATAGTTGTTCTTATTTGAATCTAACCATATATGTGTGCGAGTTTATAATGCTTAAATTTATTAAATACACGACGTATATAGTAAGTATTGTTAAAATAATATATAATTAAAATATATGGTAAATGTTTAATTTTTCTACTAATTAATTTTATAAAATATGAATAGAAAAAAATATTTGACAGATTATATTGTTGGTGAAAATTATAGTTTAATATTTTATGTCATATCTAGATAGTAACTTGAGTAATTATTTTAAGATTAGGTATGGATTATAATATATGATTTATTTAAAACTATGAAAAAAAGATATAATAAAAGATCTGAGTAACACCATTTAAAAAGAAAGTCAATAGTTATCATTTTGAGTATTTATTTGCTATCTTTCATTCATTTGGTTTTATTATATCTAAAAACATAATAAGTGTCATTACAAGTTATGTCCTTGATTTTTGTCCCTTTTTTATATGCTAATAAATGTATACATTTTGCTTTAATTGTTGTACATTCATTTGCATTGGACAAATCACCCTTACACCGTTATAACACCGTTAGTTTTTAATATATCTACCAATCTTACCATACACCAACATCTATCATATCCTTTTCCTATTTTTAATTATCATTTTATTAAAATTATCATATAACTTGTTTTCAAAAAAAAAATTATCATATAACAATTAATTTAATTATAAATTATATTTTAATTAAATATTTATATGAATGTTAAATTATATATGTGTATCATATATATATATATATATATATATATATATATATATATATATATATATGTATGTATGTATATTATTTGTGTATCCATATCAATATATCATATAAGTGGGTATTAGCTTAGTATTATTTGTAACTTATTATATAAAAATATAATTTATTTTTTCTGATCACTATATTATTCTAATATATGATAATTCAAAAGTATCATCACTTTAAGAAATTGCAAAACATAATTTTAACTAATTTTTTAAATTTTGTTACTTACAAATATTTTAATATTGGGCATAAGTTTTCGCGCATCGCGCGTACAAAATGCTAGTATTTTAGATAATTTTGAATGTTTTACTAATATCAGAAGTGGTATATGAACCCACGCCATCTCACAAGGACCAGAACTTGAGTCTGGCACCTTAGACCACTTGGCTATCCTGACAAATCATGTTATAAAATTTAAGTGCTTTATAGATCTAGTTTTATAAATATTGCAAATTTTAAAGTTTGAAGTAATTATAAAATTTACCCGTGTATTTTTTAGTACTAAAATCCTTAATCATTGATGAATTTTGATAGACAGTTGATATCAACCATCACTTTTTACATGAGATAATTGTTCTTATTTGAATCCAACCATATATGTGTGCGTGTTTATAATGCTTAAATTTATTAAATACACGACGTAGATAGTAAGTATTGTAAAAATAATATATAATTAAAAAATATGGTAAATGTTTAATTTTTCTATCGATTAATTTTATAAAATATGAATAAAAAAAATATTTGACAGATTATATTGTTGGTGAAAATTATAGTATAATATTTTATGTCATATCTAGATAGTAACTTGAGTAATTATTTTAAAATTAGGTATGGATTATAATATATGATTTATTTAAAACTATTAAAAAAACATATAATAAAAGATCTGACATTTTTTGTAAATATATAAAAGTTTTATCTAAACCATTTTGGGGAAACGTAACACCATTGAATATGAAAGTCAATAGTTATCATTTTGAGTATTTATTTGCTATCTTTCGTTCATTCACTACTAAAAAACATGGCTATAGTGACGGACGGGTTCCGTCGCAATTAGTCACAATTTCGACGTAAAAGAGAAATTGCGACATACTTTGCCACAAAATGTGATCGTTACATCAGGTTGAATCGCAATTGCTCAGTTGCGACTGTTTGTCGCAATTAATTATTATCACCGACGATCATATTTCTGTCGCGATATATTTAATTTTGTCGTAATTTGTAGCCGAAATCAGTCGCATTAGTTTGTCGCGAGGTGTCGCAAATAATAATTTTGTTCGTCGCAATTATGCTTATTAGTCTGTCGTTTGTATCAATTTTTTGCCGCAATGGATTTTACAATCGTTGCAAATACTTGCTCATATTCGTCGTTGTTTCCAAATTTTTGTCGAAATGTATGTCACAATTTTATTAATTTTAAATGTCATTCGTCGAATCGTATGTCGCAATTGTTGTTATATGTTTGTCGTTGTAATATGATGCAAATTTCTTATATATAATTTTGTTTGTCGCAATTATATGTCAATTGTGTCGTAGTTAATATTATAATATATTATAATAATTATATTTTACGTCGTAGTGTTTGTCGCAATGTTTGTCGTAAATCACATCATTCAAACTAGTATAATTTATAATTTTCCTGTCACAAATCTTTTGCATATATACAAAATAAGTATCACCCAATATAAAATAGTAAATTCAATTCATCATAGATATAATTAGTTTAATACAAATCGGCTCCATCGCCCAAAAACAACAAAAAAAACCACTAATATTTTGGGGTTGCTAACTAATATCCTCCTCTAAATTGGAGTTAAGAGCTGTTAGCTAACATCATACTAATATACAAAACATAAATCCCAATGGACAAGGTAATCCAAAAAATATGTTGGGATAGTTTAGCTTGTCAAAGTTGTAACCAAAAAAGAAGTTGATGTTAGCTTTGTACATGCATAATCACAAAATACTATGGGCTGCACCAGATTAGCAACATACTAAATTATCATATATGGTGCTTCCAATTCATCATGTCCATCCCCATCCCTATCATCATGTCAATCACCACCCCTATTACTTTCGGTTTCTTGACTGTCATTTTGTGAAGTATTTGGATTATCACCACTTGATGATGGTGGAACATTGTCTCCAAATGCACTATCCATAGGATGATAGCCTAAAGAAGATAACCTACCAGGGAGTTGTTCTGACAACCATTTCTTGAAAAGCTCTTGTAATGCCTCATTTGCTACATTAGGTACATTAGTAGTTGTGGATCTTTGGGTTGAATTTTCACCTAGAACAGACTTTCGATTCTCAAGAGCTCCAAAACCATACAAGTGGGAACGATTGATATCACCAATTGCATATTTCCATGCATCAGCATCAAATATCACTTGAGAAGAAGAATCACAACCATGTTTCTCTTTCAAAGCTGTGTCATATTTCTCCTACACCATATTTTTTTATTTATAAAATTAGAAACTAATATAAGCATCATATAACTATATAAAAAAAAAACTTAAGTAACTAATAAGAAGAATAATACTTCTAATACTTACACTGACAGATTTTGATTTTCCATCCACAAATTGCCCACCATCTTTCTTACGGGTATGAGTTGCATTGAAGATTTCTAGTTGGGATGGTTCTCGTCCTAGTGATTTAGCCTAGCAATTATTAAAACAATTTATTATTAGCATAAAAAAATTAGTTAAAATGACAAGTATTATAAAATAGTGAAAAAACATCATACCATCTTATGCTTATGTTTAACAAAAGAACATGAACCAGCAGTATGTTTGGTGACACTTCCTTCCTTTAGTGTGTTGCGATTTTTTGCAGCTTTAGCAGATTTCTTCATCCATTCCTCTTTGGACCAAATATTGTCCACAAAATGATTCCAAACTGGTTGCGGGATCCAACTTTCTCTATGCTCTTTTACTTTTTCCCAGTTAGCATTTGGATCATAGGGATTAATGTCAGCCTTAGTGCATGCATTTTTTCTTCCTCTACTAATAGCATCCCTAAACCCCTTATTAGCTTTGGCATACCATATTTTATACACATTTTCATTTTTATCTTCATCCAAATGATATTTTTCCTAACATATAGAAAAATACGATTATATATCTTATGCTAAATAAAAAGAGAATATTGTTGCTGAAAATCTAATGAAATGCATCAAATGTTTGTTAAATAAATCAACACTATTACCTGAAATTTTGCCCATAAAGCAGCTTTTGTATCATCTGAAAATTGAGCCCAAGTTGGCCAAGGATCATTAAAATTTGATTTCACCATAGCAGAAATGTCAGCAGCAACTCCATCTTCTAGAAAATCACTATACTTCAAATAATAAAATAGTTAAATACATGCCATGCAAGCTACTAATAAATAATTTCTCAATTAAGAAAAACATAATTATACCCAAAAAATAATGAAATAAAAAGTTAATAAAACACTACCTCCCACTTATAACATTCAATTTGATCCTCTTGGAAGGATCAGATGGTAGAGCTCTACCTCTATTAGGCCCCCTCCTTTTTGTTTGTTTAGTTAAAGTAGTGGCAGATTCATGAAGTGATTGAACAGTAACTTCTACAGCTTCTTCAACATGATCATCAAGTGGTGCATTTAACAAAGGTGCATCAGATTGGAGTCCATCAGATATAGATGCAACATGATTAGGTGGAGCATTGGATTGTGATCCATGAGGTGGTGCATTGGATTGCAATCCATCAATTAAAGGTGCAATAAGAGGTGTAGATTGCAGTCCATGACCATTGACAAAATGTGATGGATTAGAAGTAAGATCATCAACAACAACTTGTGCAAAACGACTAGAACTTCCGCTTACTTGAGTTTTATTCTTTCTACCCTGCCTCTAGTCACCATTTTACCTATAAGAAGGAAAAAAAAGTATAGTTATAAAAATGAATTAATTATAGAAATAAAAATAGCAGAATTAAAAAAAAAAAAAAAACTAATTACAAGTACTAAGTATAACCAATTAAAAGGAGAAAAAAATGTATAAAATTTGATGATTTTAACTGTTAATCATCATAAGAATCAGATGACATGAATGCTATTTCATCTTCCTCATTCTCATCTTCATCATCAACCTCTTCATCTTCTTCTTCAACTTCAAGCAATTCTTCTTCCTCAATTTGGATATGTGTTTGCTCTTGAACCATATCCACTTCTTCCATATAACCTCCATCAAGAGTACATTCAACATCTAGTCCATCTGATGGAGCAATAGTTGTTGGAATCATTTCATCTTCTTGGTAAATAGATTCATTGCCATCCTCATTTTCATAATCAATGTTTGAAATTCCATCATATCTATTTCTAGCCTTAACTTTATAAACAGCCCACCAGTTATGCCTATTTTGTCGAGTGCATGGATAACAACTATAATAGACTTGTTGAGCTTGCTGGGCTAACACAAAAGGTTCATTAGATGCAAGTCTTGACTTGTGATTAACCTCAACCAAACCATTATAAGGATGCACCCTAATACCTCTCTCAGTACCAAACCAATGACCCTTGAAAAGAACTATGTTATTACCAACTCCAAAATACTCCAAAACATAGATATCAAGCAAAACACCATAGTAGTCACGTTCATATTCATTATAACAACTTCCTTTCACCCAAATTCCACTATTCATTGTTTTTTTGTGCTGCCCATATTTTTGTGTATGAAACTTAAATCCATTTACAAAATATCCTTTATAAATGGTGACAATTTGGGATGGACCTCTAGATAGCTCGTATATACGACTATCCACATCCTTGTTAATTGAGCAAACCTAAATATATAAATTAATAAATCATATCATTAGTAAGTTTGAAGTAATAAAATATAGATCACTTATACTAATTTGTAAATAGTAAAACTTACATATTGTCTAAACCATGAAGCAAATTTCTTTTCACGAATATTCTGTAATTCATCTTCACCTATTGTTGGTCTTGCTTCTTGTATCTCATCATCAAATTTCCTAACATTAGTTTAATAGTTCGAGGTGAATTATTTTTAAATTTTTTTTTATCTATATATGTTATAGAGATTAAGTTTGACATACTTACTCAATATATGGTACAACATCTTCACAGTTCATTAAAACCTAAATTTCAGCAGCATTATACTCATCATCACTTAGCTATCTACGAATACCTTGCCCTAACGGTCGACCTGGATGAGTAAAAATTGACAAACGATTGTTTGCATCTACATCTCCACCATCATCATTACGAGGAACACGGTTCAATCGTGTTTGAACATGATCTTCAAAATAATGTGAGCAAAATGTAAATATTTCTTCAATCAAATATGCTTCACATATTGATCCTTCAACATAGTTTCTGTTCCGCACTTTTTTTTTTAATTGATGCAAAAACCTACAGAAGAGAAGTGAAAATCATTTTTTTTTTGTAAGATTGTTACAATGATAGTGGGAAATATGTTCTAGAAAGTTATACCTTTCAAATGGATACATCCATCTATAATGAACAGGTCCGCCAACTTTAGCCTCATAAGCTAAATGAATGGGTAAATGCACCATGGAATCAAAGAACCCAGGCGGAAAATTTTTTTCCAACTTACAAAGGATTTCAATAATGTTTTTCTCCAATATTTCCAAATGTTGAATTCGTAATTCACTTGAGCAAATATCTCTAAAAAAGTGACTAAGCTCTGTAATGGCATCCCATATCGGGTCTTGGTAAAAAATCACATAAAGCAATCGGTAACAACAGCTGCATAAAAACATGGCAGTCATGACTTTTAAACCCTCCAATCTTGCAATTCTCCACATTTACACAACTAGCAATATTTGAAGCATAACCATCGGGAAATTTTAATTGCTTGATCCATTCACAAACAACTTTAATTTGATCCTTACTTAGTGTATAAGAAGCCTTTGGCATATAAAATCTTCCATTCTGTTCAACTAACTCCAATTCGGGTCGCTTACAATATACTTTCAAATCCATCCTAGCTTTTATATTATCTTTTGTCTTGTCTTTTACATTCATCACTGTATTAAATACATTTTCAAAAAATACTTTTTTTCACCCAATTATGATTTTTTCCAAAACCCGGTATAGTTTGTTTACCACATTGAGTACCAAATATGATATCAGGCAAAGCACAAACTTGAGCAAACATTTGTTCCACAGATAATCTCTCCATTAAAACATCTTTCTCAACAGGTCTCATGAACTTATCTCGTTGCTTTCTATAAGCATGGTTTAAAGGCAAAAATTGCCTATGACAATCAAAAAATGATGGTTTTCCACCATGCTTCAAGTGGAAAGCCTTGGTTTTCTCCATACAATATGGACAAGACAATCGTCCATGGGTACTCCATCCAGATAGCATGCCATAAGCTGGAAAGTCATTAATTGTCCATAACAAAGCAGCACGCATTTGAAAATTCTGTTTCCTATGTGCATCAAAAGTTTCTACCCCTGTAGTCCATAAATCTATCAACTCATCCACTAAATGTCTTAAAAATATATCAATATGCTTTCTGGGACTATTGGGGCCTGGAATGATCATATTCAAAAATAAATATGGCTGCTTCATGCACATCCATGGTGGTAAGTTATACACTGTAATAATAACTGGCCAACATGAGTATGGTTTTGCACTAGGTCCAAATGGACAAAACCCATCTGCACATAAACCAAGTCTTACATTTCTTGTTTCAAGTGCAAATTCTTGATGAGTACGATTGAAATGTTGCCATGCTTCACCATCAACAGGATGCCTTAATTCTCCTTCTGGACTTCGGTTAAATTCATGCAATGTCATATGTTGCTGTTTTCTTAGACATATAAAGTCTTTGTAACCTTGGTATAAGTGGCAAATACCTCAAAGTCTTAAAAGGTACCCCTTTTTTTGTACTAGTTGATTTCACAAGTTTATACCGAGGATGACCACACAAAGAACACTCTGTTAATGTCTCTGCTTCTTTATAAAATAACATACAATTGTTTTGACATGCATGAATTTTTTTTTATAATCAAGTCCCAATTTTCTCATCATGTTTTTAGTCTTATAGAAATTTTTTGGAAGCTTATCACCTTCAGGCAACATGTCTTTTACTATTGAAATAAGCCGATCATAAGATGAATCGCTCATGTTACACTCTGACTTACAATTTAACAACTGAGACACGACTGAAAGTTTTGAGTGCTTCTTGCAACCATCCCATAATGCCTCATCGGCATCATTTAACAAAGAAAAGAATTCTCTTGCACTAGGATTAGGCAACTCCCCAACAGAAGTATCATTATCCCTTTCATTTTCATTTAAACCAAAATCATTTAAACCAAAATTTGGAAAGACGCCATCAATTACCATGCTTTGGTATGCATTTACATTATCATCTCTATTTCTATGCACCCCATCTCTATCATTGTACTGATTAAAAGTTTCACCATGTGATGACCAATTCCAATAACCTTCAATGAAACCTTTAGAATATAGATGGTATACTACAACATCTCTATTATCGAATTCCCTATTAGCACACAAGACGCAAGGACATCGGATAGTGTCATCAAAAATATATTTCGAATGATTGAATGCAAAATCCAAAAAATCTTCTACTCCCGTTTTAAATTCACTACTAACATATCCTGATGCGTCTAGCCGATTATACATCCAAGAACGAAAGTTTGACATTTGCAAGATCTAACATATATAAACAAGTAGAAAAAAAAATCAATTACATTAAATAAATTATTCTATATATATATATATATATATATATATATATATATATATATATATATATATATATATATATATATATATATTGTGTGTTTGTCCAAAAATCTTATTTACCTTAAAATTGCTCCAATTGGTACTTCACTTCATTGGTTTTGATTTGTCATGCTTTACTTCAAAGGGAACAATTCTCTACTTCTATTTTTTTTTTTTTTTTTTTTTTTTTTTTTTTGCTTGTGATGCTTTGAAAGACTTCTTGTATTTCTGTATCAATATTGAAAAGTAAATATTATATAAAAAATGTATTACTATTTCTTAACAACGATAAAACTTTCTCAGTAAATTCTCTACTTCATAAAGCTACTAACAATACAATCAAGTTAAACAAACAAACAAAAACAAAAAAACCACCTAGACAGAATAAAGAAATAATTAATCATCACACCACACACAAGCAACAAGCAAGAAAAAAATGCATATTATTCTGAATACAATAAAAATGAGTTTAATATTTCTTGAAATTAATAACCTTTACATTTTCCTCTTTTTGTTTACATTTGTATGTCTAGGAAAGAGTTGGATGAATAGGTTGATAGGAAAAGAAAATGCATGCACATGTAAATTACTGTTCTAATGGGGATGTAAAACAAATACAAAAAAAAAAAAAAAAAAAAAAAAAAAAAAAAAAAAAAAAAAAAACTGTTAAACTTTGTGCAGGGAAGAGAAAGGAATTACAGTAATTCAAACCTTAAAGAATTGAAATCACAAGATGAAGTAATCCAAACAAGTATTGAAAACACAAAATGAAATCTAGAATTAACCATTTTCTTTTCTAGAAACTAAATAGCAATATTATTCATGAACATTTCTTCATACAAATATTAAATAAATACAAAAATTATTGATATTTTAAAAGAATTCTTAGATTCTATGAATCGATTGGACCAAGTATAATGCCTTAGTCAAGACACAATTACACAAATAACAAAATGGTGGCACCTATCCAACTAGCTAAAATAGCTTAGAGAGGATATCTAGATAAAAGGCAGAAATTAAAGACATCCAAAGACATTGTAAAGCAGTGTTAAATATACCTGCTAGTCAAGGATTACATCTCTGGCAACTCAACAGGTATGAGATGTGCATCTGAAAAAGATCAGTAGGCAAGTGAGTATATGTTCTGAGTTCAACCATATTCAACAAGAAAGCCTCACATTTGTACTCACCTTCCCATCTTTTAAAAATCCAGTCCCAAAGCTTGTATTAAAATAAGGGTTGTACTCAACTTAGTGATTTTCGGCTACAATTCAGAAAAATTATCCCAACCCATTCTCAAAATATAAAGGGGATAGTTATGGAGATGGAGTATCTTCTCATTTCTTGGCTTTATATTTTATATTTAGAAATTTGAGAATAGTAGAAAACTACTATGAGATGCTTACAAAACACAAGATATACATACAGTAAACACAAGTAAACTAAGAAAGAGATGTAGTTCATTGTTTCACCTGTTGAGCAGTTGGAATACAGAGGGTGAGGCGCTAGGTATATCCTCTCTCCGAGCTGAAGCAGAAGGTAGGGCTGTGGTGTGTGGAAGAGAAAGACAACAAGAGTTTGAAGAGAGCAGATGGGTATAGTGAGACTTTCAGACAGAGTTTGAAGAAGACATACAGAGCTAGGGCTGTGGACTGCGAAGAGAAAGACCGCCGGATATTTTGCGGCAATGAGAAGTAAAAATTAAGAATCATTATATATATCAGCCACATTTTGCGCGAATGAAAAATAATAAGTAAGAATCATTATATATATATATATATATATATATATATATATATATATATATATATATATATATCCTTTTCTTTATATATATATATATTTTTTGAAAAATATATGGTACTTTTCTTTATATATTTATATATTGTGAAATAACTAATAATAACTCAAATTTTAAGTATATTAAAAATATTATTTATGTATGTCACGGGTTCATTGAAATGTTTATCGTAACTACTCATCTACACAATTTAGTAAATAAAATAGTTCTTGCGTCGAAATAATTGCTACAAAACTAGTATGTCGCAAAGCTACCAATGAAAAAAAAAAAAATTTCCCACCAAAGGAATTGCGACGGAATATTGTACGTCGCAAGTTTTCCCGCCCAAAAATAATTTCCCGCTAAAACATTTTTGTTGTACTTTTCAACATCTCAATTATGTCGTATGTTTGTCGCAATATCATCGTAAATGTCATCGCAATAGCTCTAAATCCATTTTTTATTAGCTTGATACACCAATATATATATATATATATATATATATATATATATATATATATATATATATATATATATATATATATATATATATATATATATATTATTTTCTTTCTTTATACATTTATAATTTTCATTTAGTTAATAATAATAGAAATTTAAAATATATTAAAATTATTATTTATGTATGTCGCAAGTTCGTCAAAATGTTTGTCGTAATTACTCATCTATACAATGTACTAAACTAAATAAATCTTGCGACGGAACTAGTACGTCGCAAAGCTATCGATGAAAAATAATTTCCCGCCAAAGTAACTACGACGAAATATTGTACGTCGCGAGTTTTCCCGCTAAGACATTTTATTCTACTTTTTGCCAACATCTCAATCGCGTCGTACGTTTGTCGCAATATCGTCATAAATATCGTCGCAATAGCTCTAAATCTAATATTTTACAAGAGCAATATGTTTGTCGAAAGATTGTCGCTATTTCAGTCGCAAAAAGTCATCTATTGCGACGTATTTGTCCGTCGCTATAAGGGTAGTTTTCTAGTAGTGATTTGGTTTTATTATATATTTTAGATAATTTAGAATTTTTTAATTACACTTACCCTAGAGAAGATAAATTATTACTAATGTTAGAAGTGGGATTTGAACCCACGCCCTTTACCCACGCCCTCTCAGGAGGACCAGAACTTGAGTCTGGCGCCTTAGACCACTCGGCTATCCTGACCAATTATATTATAAAATTTAAGTGCTTTGTAGATCTAGTTTTATAAATATTGCAAATTTTGAAGTTTGTAGTAATTATAAAATTGATCCATGTGTTTTTTAGTACTAAAATCCTCAATCGTTGATGAATTTTGATGGACGGTTGACATCAACCATCACTTTTTACATGAGATAGTTGTTCTTATTTGAATCAAACCATATATGTGTGCGAGTTTATAATGCTTAAATTTATTAAATACACAACGTAGATAGTAAGTATTGTTAAAATAATATATAATTAAAATATATGGTAAATGTTTAATTATTCTATTGATTAATTTTAAAAAATATGAATAGAAAAAAATATTTGACAGATTATATTGTTTGTTAAAATTATAGTTTAATATTTTACGTCATATCTAGATAGTTTAAGATCTGAGTAACACCATTTAAAAAGAAAGTCAATAGTTATCATTTTGAGTATTTATTTGCTATCTTTCGTTCATTTGGTTTTATTATATATTTTAGATAATTTTGAATTTTTTAATTACACTTACTTTAGAGAAGAGAAATTATTACTAATGGCAAAATTGGGATTTAAACCCACGCCCTCTCATGACGACCAGAACTTAAGTCTGGCGCCTAAGACCACTCAGCCATCCTGACAAATCATGTTATAAAATTTAAGTGCTTTTTAGATCTAGTTTTATAAATATTGCAAATTTTGAAGTTTGAAGTAATTATAAAATTAACCCGTGTGTTTTTTAGTACTAAAATCCTCAATCGTTGATGAATTTTGATGGACGATTGACATCAACCATCACTTTTTACATGAGATAGTTGTTTTTATTTGAATCCAACCATATATGTGTGCGAGTTTATAATGCTTAAATTTATTAAATACACGACGTAGATAGTAAGTATTGTTAAAGTAATATATAATTAAAATATATGGTAAATGTTTAATTTTTCTATTGATTAATTTTATAAAATATGAATAGAAAAAAATATTTGACAGATTATATTGTTGGTGAAAATTATAGTTTAATATTTAATGTCATATCTAGATAGTGACTTGAGTAATTATTTTAAAATTAGGTATGGATTATAATATATGATTTATTTAAAACTATGAAAAAAAACATATAATAAAAGATTTGACATGTTTTGTAAATATATAAAAGTTTATTCTAAATCATTTTGGGGAAATGTCACACTATTTAAAAAGGAAGTCAATAGTTATCATTTTGAGTATTTATTTGCTATCTTTCGTTCATTTGATTTTATTATATATTTTAGATAATTTTGAATTTTTTAATTACTGTTACGTTAGAGAAGAGAAATTATTGCTAATGTCAAAAATGGGATTTAAACCCACGCCCTCTCACGAGGACCAGAACTTAAGTCTGGCGCCTTAGACCACTCGGCCATGCTAACCAATTATATTATAAAATTTAAGCACTTTGTAGATCTAGTTTTATAAACATTGCAAATTTTGAAGTTTGTAGTAATTATAAAATTGACCCGTGTGTTTTTTAGTACTAAAATCCTCAATCGTTGATGAATTTTGATGGACGATTGACATCAACCATCTCTTTTTACATGAGATAGTTGTTTTTATTTGAATCCAACCATATATGTGTGCGAGTTTATAATGCTTAAATTTATTAAATACACGACGTAGATTAATTTTATAAAATATGAATCAAAAATATATTTGAATGATTTATATTATTCGTGAAAATTATAATTTAAAATTTTATATCATATGTAGATATTGACTTGAGTAATTCTTTTCAAATTTAAAATTTAAAATTAAGAATGGTTTATAATATCGGATTTATTTAAAACTATGAAAAAAAAAACATGTAATAAAAGATTTGACTTATTTTAAATATGTAAAAGTTTTTTCTAAATCAGTTTGGGGAAAAGTAACAACATATAAAAAGAAACCCACATTATTTTAGACTAATAACACAGTAGCGTTTTACCCCTGTAATAAACCAGTTGTGTTTTACTTAAAATTTTTATATATAATATTTTGTGATATGTACTATAATCTAAAAAGATTGACATTTTAAATTATTTGAAAACTTTTAAATTAAATTAAAGTGTATTAGTGTAGAAAATTCACTTTAATTTTTTATATTATAAAATTTCAAGGAGAATTCAACAATCTTAAATACTATATGACATTTATATATTAATAATAGTTATCAAATATGAAATTTGAGTATTTATTTGTTAACTTTCGTTCATTTGGTTTTATTATATATTTTAGATAATTTTGTATTTTTTTTTTTTAATTTCACTAACCTAAGAGAAGAGAAATTATTACTAATGTCAAAAGAAGGATTTGAACCCATGCCTGTCACGAGGACCAAAACTTAAGTCTAGTGACTTAAACCACTCAGCCATCATGACAAATCATTTTATAAAATTTAAGTGCTTTGTAGATCTAGTATTATAAATATTGCAAATTTTGAAGTTTGAAGTAATTATAAAATTAACACGTGTGTTTTTTAGTACTAAAATTCTCAATCATTGATGAATTTTGATGGACAGTTGACATCAACCATCACTTTTTATATGAGATAGTTGTTCTTATTTGAATCCAACCATATATGTGTGCGTGTTTATAATGCTTAAATTTATTAAATACACGACGTAGATAGTAAGTATTGTAAAAATAATATATAATTAAAATATATGGTAAATGTTTAATTTTTCTATTGATTAATTTTATAAAATATGAATAGAAAAAAAATATTTGACAGATTATATTGTTGGTGAAAATTATAGTTTAGTATTTAATGTCATATCTAGATAGTGACTTGAGCAATTATTTAAAAATTAGGTATGGATTATAATATATGATTTATTTCAAACTATGAAAAAAACATATAATAAAAGATCTGACATTTTTTTGTAAATATATAAAAGTTTTATCTAAATCATTTATGGGAAAAGTAACACCATTTAAAAAGGAAGTCAATAGTTATCATTTTGAGTATTTATTTGCTATCTTTCGTTCATTTGGTTTTATTATATATTTTAGATAATATTGAATTTTTTAATTACACTTACCTTAGAGAAGAGAAATTATTATTAATGTTAGAAGTGGGATTTGAACCCACACCCTCTCATGAGGACCAGAACTTGAGTCTGACGCCTTAGACCACTCAACCATCCTAACCAATTATATTATAAAATTTAAGTGCTTTGTAGACCTAGTTTTAGAAATATTGCAAATTTTGAAGTTTGTAGTAATTATAAAATTGACCCGTGTGTGTTTTAGTACTAAAATCCTCAATCGTTGATGAATTTTGATGGACGGTTGAGATCACCCATCACTTTTTATAGGAGATAGTTGTTCATATTTGAATCCACCCATATATGTGTGCATGTTTATAATGCTTAAATTTATTAAATACACGACGTAAATAATAAGTATTGTAAAAATAATATATATTTAAAATATATGGTAAATGTTTATTTTTTCTATTGATTAATTTTATAAAATATGAATCAAAAATATATTTGAAAGATTATATTATTCGCGAAAATTATAATTTAATATTTTGTATCATATGTAGACAGTGACTTGAGTAATTCTTTTCAAATTAAAAATTTGAAATTAAGTATGGAATGTAATATCTGATTTATTTAAAACTATGAAAAAAAAAACATTTAATAAAAGATTTGACTTTTTTAAAATATGTAAAAAAAATTTCTAAATCAGTTTGGGGAAAAGTAACACCATTTAAAAAGAAAGCCACGTTATTTTAGACTAATAACACAGTAGTGTTTTACCCCTGTAATAAACCAGTTGTGTTTTACTTAAAAGTTTTTATATATAATTGTTTGTGATATGTAATATAATCTAAAAAGTTTGACATTTTAAATATTTGAAAACTTTTAAATTAAATTAAAGTGTATTAGTGTAGAAAATTCACTTTAATTTTTCATATTATAATAAAATTTCATCGAGAATTCAATAATCTTAACTACTATATGACATTTATATATTATAATAATTGTTATCAAATATGAAAGTTGAGTATTTATTGGTTAACTTTCGTTCATTTGGTTTTATTATATATTTTAGATAACTTTGTATTTTTTTAATTTCACTTACTTTATAGAAGAGAAATTATTACTAATGTCAGAAGTTGGATTTGAACCCACGCTCTCTCACCAGGACCAAAACTTAAGTCTGGCGCCTTAGACCACTCAACCATCGTGACAAATCATGTTATAAAATTTAAGTGCTTTGTTGATCTAGTTTTATAAATATTGCAAATTTTGAAGTTTTGAAGTAATTATAAAATTAACCCGTGTGTTTTTTAGTACTAAAATCTTCAATCATTGATGAATTTTGATGGACGGTTGCCAACAACCATCACTTTTTACATGAGATAGTTGTTCTTATTTGAATCTAACCATATATGTGTGCGTGTTTATAATGCTTAAATTTATTAAATACACGACGTAGATAGTAAGTACTGTAAAAATAATATATAATCAAAATATATGGCAAATGTTTAATTTTTCTATTGATTAATTTTATAAAATATGAAAAGAAAAAAAATATTTGACAGATTATATTGTTGGTGAAAATTATAGTTTAATATTTAATGTCATATCTAGATAGTGACTTGAGTAATTATTTTAAAATTAGGTATGGATTATAATATATGATTTATTTAAAACTATGAAAAAAACGTATAATAAAAGATCTGACATTTTTTGTAAATATATAAAAGTTTGATCTAAATCGTTTTGGGGAAAAGTAACACCATTTAAAAAGGAAGTCAATAGTTATCATTTTGAGTATTTATTTGCTATCTTTCGTTCATTTGGTTATATTATATATTTTAGATAATATTGAATTTTTTAATTACACTTACCTTAGAGAAGAGAAATTATTATTAATGTTAGAAGTGGGATTTGAACCCACACCCTCTCATGAGGACCAGAACTTGTGTCTGGCGCCTTAGACCACTTGGCAATCCAAACCAATTATATTATAAAATTTAAGTGCTTTGTAGATCTAGTTTTATAAATATTGCAAATTTTGAAGTTTGTAGTAATTATAAAATTGACCCGTGGTGTTTTTTAGTACTAAAATCCTCAATCGTTGATGAATTTTGATGGAAGGTTGAGATCACCCATCACTTTTTATAGGAGATAGTTGTTCTTATTTGAATCCACCCATATATGTGTGCATGTTTATAATGCTTAAATTGATTAAATACACGACGTAGATAGTAAGTATTGTAAAAATAATATATATTTAAAATATATGGTAAATGTTTATTTTTCTATTGATTAATTTTATAAAATATGAATCAAAAAAAAAATATTTGACAGATTAATTTGTTGGCGAAAATTATAATTTAATATTTTATATCATTTGTAGATAGTGACTTGAGTAATTATTTTCAAATTAAAAATTAAAAATTAGGTATGGTTTATAATAACTGATTTATTTAAAACTATGAAAAAAAAAACATTTAATAAAAGATCTGACTTGTTGTAAATATGTAAAAGTTTTTTCTAAATCATTTTGAGGAAAAGTAACACCATTCAAATAGAAAGCCACATTTTTTTAGAATAATAACACAGTAGTGTTTTACCCCTGTAATAAACCAGTTGTGTTTTACTTAAAATTTTTATATATAATTGTTTGTGATATGTACTATAATCTAAAAAGTTTGACATTTTAAATATTTGAAAACTTTTAAATTAAATTAAAGTGTATTAGTGTAGAAAATTCACTTTAATTTTTTGTATTATAAAATTTCAAGGAGAATTCAACAATCTTAACTACTATATGACATTTATATATTATAATAATAATCAAATATGAAATTTGAGTATTTATTTGTTAACTTTCATTCATTTGGTTTTATTATATATTTTAGATAACTTTGTATTTTTTTTAATTTCATTGACCTTAGAGAAGAGAAATTTTTACTAATGTCAAAAGTGGAATTTGAACCCACGCACTCTCAACAAGGACCAAATCTTGAGTCTGGCATCTTAGACCACTCAGCCATCCCGACAAATCATGTTATAAAATTTAAGTGCTTTGTTGATCTAGTTTTATAAATATTGCAAATTTTGAAGTTTGAAGTAATTATAAAATTAACCCGTGTGGTTTTTAGTACTAAAATCCTCAATCGTTGATGAATTTTGATGGACGGTTGAGATCACCCATCACTTTTTATAGGAGATAGTTGTTCTTATTTGAATCCAACCATATATGTGTGCGTGTTTATAATACTTAAATTTATTAAATACACGACGTAGATAGTAAGTATTGCAAAAATAATATATAATTAAAATATATGGTAAATGTTTAATTTTTCTATTGATTAATTTTATAAAATATGAGTAAAAAATATATTTGACAGATTATATTGTTGGTGAAAATTATTGTTTAATATTTAATGTCATATCTAGATAGTGACTTGAGTAATTATTTTAAAATTATGTATGGATTACAATATATGATTTATTTAAAACTATGAAAAAAACATATAATAAATGATCTGACATGTTTTGGGGAAAAGTAACACCATTTAAAAAAGGAAGTCAATAGTTATCATTTTGAGTATTTATTTGCTATCTTTCATTCATTTGGTTATATTATATATATTTTAGATAATTTTGAATTTTTTAATTACACTTACCTTAGAGAAGAGAAATTATTACTAATGTCAAAAGTGGGATTTGAACCCACACCCTCTCACAAGGACTAGAACTTGAGTCTGGCGCCTTAGACCACTCGGCCATCCTGAACAATTATATCATAAAATTTAAGTTCTTTGTAGATCTAGTTTTATAAATATTGCAAATTTTGAAGTTTGTAGTAATTATAAAATTGACCCGTGTGTTTTTTAGTACTAAAATCCTCAATCGTTGATGAATTTTGATGGACGGTTGAGATCACCCATCACTTTTTATAGGAGATAGTTGTTCTTATTTGAATCCACCCATATATGTGTGCAGACGTTATGCCTTGGAACCGTGTTCACCATTCATGGTGAACACGGTTCTAACGGTGTTAGTACACCGTTATCTTTTTTTTTTTTTTTTTTAATTAATTGCGTGACTTTTCTTCTTTATTTTCACATTTTGCAGTTTCACTTTAATTTGAGGTGAACAAAGATTTCGGACATTCATAAATTATGAATTCATGCCTGCACATTCACTTTGGAACCATGCCTACATATTCCCGTCCGAAATCACGGACATTCATAAATTATGAATCCATGCCTGCACATTCACTTTGGAACCATGCCTACACATTCACTTTGGAACCATGAGATTATGAATTTTCTGTTATAAGATTATGAATTTTCTGTTATGAGATTATGAATTTTCAGTTATGAGATTATGAATTTTCTGTTATGCGATTATGGATTTTCTGTTATGAGATTATGAATTTTCATTACATTCATAATTTCGGACATTCGTAAATTATGAATTAATGCCTGCACATTCACTTTGGAACCATGCCTACATATTCCCGTCCGAAATCACAGACATTCATAAATTATGAATCCATGCCTGCACATTCACTTTGGAACCATGCCTACACATTCACTTTGGAACCATGAGATTATGAATTTTCTGTTATAAGATTATGAATTTTCTGTTATGAGATTATGAATTTTCAGTTGTGAGATTATGAATTTTCTGTTATGCGATTATGAATTTGCTGTTATGAGATTATGAATTTTCATAAAATTCATAATCTCATAACAGAAAATTCATAATTTGATCAAACGCGTGCCGTTAACTCCACATCCGCGAATTTTTTTTTTGACCTAAAAACGACGTCGTTTTGCCTTGTGTTCACCATTCTCGGTGAACACGATTCCATGGCATAATTTGCGTATATGTGTGCATGTTTATAATGTTTAAATTTATTAAATACACGACGTAGATAGTAAGTATTGTAAAAATAATATATATTTAAAATATATGGTAAATGTTTATTTTTCTATTGATTAATTTTATATAATATGAATCGAAAAAAAAAAAATATTTGTCAGATTATTTTGTTGGCAAAAATTATAATTTAATATTTTATATCATATGTAGATAGGACTTGAGTAATTATTTTCAAATTTAAAATTAAAAATTAGGTATGGTTTATAATAACTGATTTATTTAAAATTAAGAAAAAAAAAACATATAATAAAAGATCTTACTTTTTGTAAATATGTAAAAGTTTTTTCTAAATCATTTTGGGGAAAAGTAACACCATTTAAATAGAAAGCCACATTTTTTTAGAATAATAACACAGTAGTGTTTTACCCCTGTAATAAACCAGTTGTGTTTTACTTAAAATTTGTATATATAATTGTTTGTGATATGTACTATAATCTAAAAAGTTTGACATTTTAAATATTTGAAAACTTTTAAATTAAATTAAAGTGTATTAGTGTAGAAAATTCACTTTAATTTTTTATATTATAAAATTTCAAGGAGAATTCAACAATCTTAACTACTATATGACATTTATATATTATAATAATAGTTATCAAATATGAAATTTGAGTATTTATTTGTTAACTTTCGTTCATTTGGTTTTATTATATATTTTAGATAACTTTATATTTTTTTAATTTCACTGACCTTAGAGAAGAGAAATTATTACTAATGTCAAAAGTGGAATTTGAACCCACGCACTCTCAACAAGGACCAAAACTTGAGTCTGGCGCCTTAGACCACTCAGCCATCCCGACAAATCATGTTATAAAATTTAAGTGCTTTGTTGATCTAGTTTTATAAATATTGCAAATTTTGAAGTTTGAAGTATTTATAAAATTAACTCGTGTGTTTTTTAGTACTAAAATCCTCAATCATTGATGAATTTTGATGGACGATTGATATCAACCATCACTTTTTACGTGAGATAGTTGTTCTTATTTGAATCCAACCATATATGTGTGCGTGTTTATAATGCTTAAATTTATTAAATACACGACGTAGATAGTAAGTATTGCAAAAATAATATATAATTAAAATATATGGTAAATGTTTAATTTTTCTATTGATTAATTTTATAAAATATGAATAGAAAAAAATATTTGACAGATTATATTGTTGGTGAAAATTATTGTTTAATATTTAATGTCATATCTAGATAGTGACTTGAGTAATTATTTTAAAATTAGGTATGGATTATAATATATGATTTATTTAAAACTATGAAAAAAACATATAATAAAAGATCTGACATTTTTTGTAAATATATACAAGTTTTATCTAAATCATTTTAGGGAAAAGTAACACCGTTTAAAAAAGGAAGTCAATAGTTATCATTTTGAGTATTTATTTGCTATCTTTCGTTCATTTGGTTATATTATATATTTTAGATAATTTTGAATTTTTTAATTACACTTACCTTAGAGAAGAGAAATCTATATCTATTCTATATATATATATATATATATATATATATATATATATATATATATATATATATATATATATATATATATATATATATCCTCCTAACAAATTTTCCCCCCAAAACTTTTGTAGTAAAACTTATTTGGTAAGTAAATGTCAAATGGAAATTAAATTAAATAAATAATAATAATAATAATAATAATAGTAATAATAATAATAATTTTATTACCTTAAATAAATAAATTATTATACTTTCCTTTTGAATTAGTATTTTCTTCCTATAAATACAAGGGCTTCTTCAATCAAAGAATCTCAGACTCATCTCTCTACTTTCTTTTTGTATGAATTTTTTACATTTTTCTAACTATATTCTCACGTAGTTCAATATGTTTTGCAGTTTATATTGTCTGGTATGAGTTTGAAGATATTTAAGGAGGTTCTGCTTCAACAAAAGGAAATTGAAGAGGAAGAGCATTTGTAACAGAACCCTATTGGTTTAGTTTTTATGGAAGATTGTAGAGATGCGATCGAGGATGATAAAGACGGTAATTTTGATGATTTTGTAAGGTTTTCTGAAACTTAGAGTTAGTATATTGATTTCAAGATTTGTACATGCCATTCAAGTTTCTACATTTTTTTTAACAAGCATAATTCATTTTACAGCATTTTTATAATCAATATATATATATATATATATATATATATATATATATATATATATATATATATATATATATATCTGTAATATAATATAATAATAATAATAATAATAATCTATATATATATATAAGTAAAATCCTCCTAACAAATTTTTCCCCCAAAACTTTTGTAGTAAAACTTATTTGGTAAGTAAATGTCAAATGGAAATTAAATAAAATCTATTAATTGGTAATATTATATATAATATTATATTCTAAAATATAATTGATAATATTATTGTTCAAGTATAAAATAATATATATATATATATATATATATATATATATATATATATATATATATATATATATATATATATATATATATATATATATAACTAAAATCCTCCTAGCCAAGTTTTTCCCCCAAAACTTGGGGACATTTTTGTAATATCATCTATTATATACAATTAGTATTTAATATTGAATTTAATACATATAATAATAATGATTTTAACCGTGAATATTATGCATGGTAATAACACGGATTGCAAATGAATATTATGTATGATATTGTAAATGTACTAATTAGTAATCAATTTATAGTAACGTAATAATAAAAATATTCTTTCCAATAATAATCAATTTATACTTAGTATTAATTTTATGTATGGTCACTTTTTATTGCTATAAAATGATAGGACTTGCTTCCTCCTAGTGCACTACTCGTCAGAGATTCAAGAATCTCTCTCTAAGTTTTTTTTTTTTTTTTCAAGAATGGCGGATCACCATCATTCTTCCCAATCTGCACACAAGAGAGAAACTGTTCAATAACGTTGGACAAAGCGTTATGTATTCAACTTTGGAGATGGAGTTTCGAACAACGATGTCTTCGTAAGTTCTCTCTCGTGTATTTTTTCAATTTTATTTCAAATTTATTCATACACATAGATAATTTGGTTGTGTGTTTACATATATTTGTTCTTTGAATTCGTCCACACTCAACTATGACACGATTTACAGACCAACAGTTATTTGAAGCTAAGTTGTTCAATTGGTTTGTGATGAAGATGTATGTGTAATTGTGGCAGGGCATTGCAGAAGTGATTTTTTATAGTCACTCAGATGCTATGAGAGCCCTAAGAAAGCACCAGAATCTAGCCTTGGAAGGGAGATTAATGACCATATATTAAAGTTGTAGAAGTTTAATTTTCAATTTCTCAGTTTAAGATGATTTTTTGTATGTAGGAAATAACATTCAATATTCATGAGAAATGTTAAATGTATGCACGTAGATCAATTCATGTCTTTGTTCTGATCAATAATTTATTAAAATTATTATATTACAATAATTTCGTATATTGATATGTAGATTTTTTGATTTTGTGGATAACCTAATAAAAGGTAATAAAATCACTCAAGTAGTAATATATTTATAGTAGTTTGTCTAATTATTGGCTTAATTACCATATATAAAAATATAGTATATTAAAAGATGTGAAATGGCGTAATAGTATTTTATGTATACACTAATCTGAAGTCTGGATCATTATTTGATTAATTACAATTAATTCTTTAATATCTTATTTCATAATATTATTATAGCACAATAATTTTATTAATATGTAGATTTTTTTTATTTTTTATTTGTGGACGGCCTAATAAAAGGTTATAAAATGGTTTAATTAGTATTATATGCATATGTATAGACGTATACTAGGTTAAAAAACGTAATATATGTATAGTAATTTGTCTAATTATTGACTTAATTACCAAATATAAAAACAACCTATTAATTACCATATGAATAATAATAACTGTATAGTAATATGAATTGAATAATTTTTAGTGTAATCTATATATATATATATATATATATATATATATATATATATATATATATATAAACAAAATCCTCCTATTTCATTTTCCCACTCAAACTTTTGTAGTAAAACTTATTTGGTAAGCAAATGTAAAATGAAAATTAATTAAAATTTAGTAATTGATAATATTACATAATTACACCTTTCCTTTTTGAAAAATTATACAAGTTTATAATTCTCATATTTTCTACCTATAAATAAAACATTGGTAATTATTCTAATAATTTTTCTTTCCTTCTTTGGTGTAATTACTACGATAATGTATTTAAATATTGAAAGAGAACAAGTATTATAATTAATATAATAAATGAAATTATTATGGTAATTGCTATAATATTTGGTAATTATAATTAATGAAATTGAGAAATATAAGATTTCTTCCGTACAAATATTTGTGGCAATTTTATTAAATTATAATTAATAAATATGAAATATAATTAAGGAAATTAAAATATAAAATTAACAAAATATAAACATTTATAAAAAAAAAAATTAAATACATACATACATATACATGCAAACACTTATGTATGTATCATACAAATTTTAAATGCTACTTTTTAAATTTCTAAATGTAATTTTTAAAGTATAAATCTATCAATATAAATCTATACTATTACTAAAAATAAAATTCTCATTTCTTACTTTCCCGCCCAAACAATAAAAATCTATACTATTACTAAAAATAAAATTCTCCTTTCTTACTTTCCCGCCCAAACAATAAAAAAGGGAAAAAATAAATTATATTACCAATTAATAATTAATAATTAATAATTAATAATTAATAATTAATAATTAATAATACTAATAATAATTAGTAAAAAACTTAGTAGTAAAATAGACAAAAAAAATCTTTAATTTACAAAAAGTAGAAAAGGAAATGGAATTCACTGATTAATTAATACTAACAATAATCAGTAAAAAAAAGGTTTGTAGTAAAATAGGAAAATTAAAAAAAAAAAACTTTAATTCACTAAAAATTGAAAATATAAACGGAATTTACTGATTATTACTAATAATAATAATCAGTAAAATAAGAAAACAAAAAGGAGTCTTAATTCAATGAAAATGAAGAAAAAAAATAGAAGATTGAAAAAAAAAAAGGATAACAGTAAAAAAAAATCCTACCAAAAATTAAAAAAATAAAAAAAAATCTTAATTCATCAAAAATAGAAAAGGAAACGAAATTCACTGATTAATTAATACTAATAATAATCAGTAAAAAGATTAGCAATAAAATAGGAAAATAAAAAAAATCCTTAATTCACTAAAAATCTATACTCTATACTATTATTAAAAATAAAATCATCATTTCTTACTTTCCCGCCCAAAAAAAATAAAAAAGGGAAAAAAATACCAATTAATAATATTAATAATAATTAGTAAAAAAGTTCGTAGTAAAATAGGAAAAAAAGAACTTTAATTCACAAAAAAATTAAAATGGAAACGAAATTCACTAATTAATTAATACTAACAATAATCAAGAAAAAAAATGTGTAGTAAAATAGAAAAATAAAAAAGGATTCTTAATTCACTAAAAATGGAAATATAAATAGAATTTAATAATTATTACTAATAATAATCAGTAAAATAGGAAAATAAAAAAACGAGTCTTGATTCAATGAAAATGAAAAAAAAAATGGAAGGTTGTGAAAAAAAGTAGTCATAATAAGGATAACAGTAAAAAAAAAAAAAAAATTCTGCCAAAAATTAGAGAAATAAAAAAAAAAAAGATTCTTAATTCACGAGAAATAGAAAAAGAAACGAAATTCAGTCAACTCACTGATTAATTAATACTAATAATAATCAGTAAAAAAGTTAGGAGTAAAATATGAAAATAAAAAGGATCATTAATTCACTAAAAATGGAAAAATAAATGGAATTTACTGATTAATACTAATAATAATCAGCAAAATTGAAAAATAAAAAAAAAGGATTTTTAATTCAATGAAAATGAAAAAGGAAAAGGAAACGAAAAGTTGTTAAAAAAATATCATAATAAGAATAACATTACAAAAAAATACTTACCAAAAATTTTGAAAAATAAAAAAATCATTAATATACGAAAAATAGAAAAGGAAACGGAATTAATCAACTCACTAATTAATTAATACGAATTTGTTAAAATTTTATCGAATTTGCCAAATAATCAAATTACAACCACACGACAACAACAACAACAACAACAACAACAATAATAATAATAATCCAAACAAAACTATATACAAAATAAAATTAAAATTAACAAAAATAAATAAATAAAATAAGACAAAGGGGAGCCACATGCTCCCTTTGTAAATGATATGAGATTATTTTGATCGCACATTGAAAATGTTTGAAAAGATGTGCTCTTGAGCTCCTCTATATAAGACGTACAAACATAATTGTTTGCCAATCAATGTTGCATTGAGAAGTCAAAAGGTTTTTATTTAAGAAACCTTAGAGCATCCATATCAATTGGAGATATTAGGGGGAGAATGTAAGAGTGAGTAGGAAAGAGAATAATGTGGGAGGGGAGGGAAAAAAAATCAAAACTGATTTTATAAAAAAAAATATATAAAAAATAAGCATGTCATTTCTCTATTGGTTCTCTTTCCTCCATCATTAATTTTTTTTCTTGGGCAGAGTAATATCTCAACATTTGCAGATGCTCCCCACCCCTTCTCTCTCTTGATTCTCTCTCTGCCACCATGGCATTTTGACCTCAAAAGTAGTGAATTCTCCCACATTTCTCCTCTGATGTAGATGCTCTTAGCTTTGTCTTCTTATTTTAGTTTTTATTCATTATTTATTATTTATTACTATATTTATTATTTATTATTAGTGGGTGTTGGGTAAAATTAACACAAAATGTATGTGTTGTTTTAGTTTTTAGCAGTTTAGAGCAAATTATTGAGTTATTAAATAACATTTTTGGTGTTTTGCTTAAAGATAAATTGTTAAAATGACGAATTTGTTAAAATTTTGGTGAATCTGTCAATCTCAATTTTTTTAAATCGTCAATAATAATAATAATAATAATAATAATAATAATAATAATAATAATAATAATAATAATAATAATAATAATAATAATAATAATAATAATAATAATAATAATAATAATAATCATCATCATCATCATCATCATCATCATAATAATAATCATCATCATCATCATCATCATCACAAAACAATATACAAACTAAAATTAAAATTAGAAAAAAAAATAAGAATGATGTGGGATAATTTTAATCTCACATTGAAAATGTTTGGAAAGATGAGCTCTTGAAAATGTTTACAAACATAATTGTTTGCCCATCACTGTGGGCAAGTAGTGATAAGTCCAAAGTTTTTTTTTTGTTTTTTTTTTTTTTAGAAGTAAAGGAAAATTAAAAATGGAAAGGAAATATTTCAGTAATAATATTTTACATCATCAAGTAGTAAAGACATATTTTAAAAAATAGTAAATGTAAATTAAAAATCATCAAATTAAAATGTAACGGAAATTAGGTAAAAATATCACTACATCTATATTCTAATTGACTGAAAATAAAAAAAATAATTGACTGAAAATGAATCTAATATTACTAATTGACTGAAAATATAAAATGAAATGAATATTAATAATTGACTGCAAATAAAAAATGATCCATAATTGACTAAAAAAAGACAAATAAATGGTCAGATCATTGCATTTTAATTAAAACTGGAATGAAAATTAAAAATTTGAGGAAAAAATATTTCAATAATAATATTCTACATTATCAATAGTAAATGCATATTTTAAACAATAGTGAAGGTAAATTAAAAATGGAACGGAAATATTTCAATAATAATATCTACATCATCAATTAAAAATGGAAACGGAAATTAGGTAAAAATATCACTGCATTTGATATTCTAATTGACTGAAAATAAAAAAAATAATTTGCTGAAAATGAATCTGATATCACTAATTGATTGAAAATATAAAAGGATAACTAATTGAGTAATATTCTACCATTATATATTTTAACCCAAATAACCCGTCCCGATGAATTGAAGGTGTTAGCTCTAGACGAAGATGAACAAGATTGCGTTGTCACTACCAATGTCGTCTACAAAGAGGTTTCAATAATGTGTAAATATAATGGAGGATATTAAGTTTTTTTTAAGTGAAAAAATTGTTATATATCTTGACAAAAAAATATATCTTCCATACAAATGAATAAGGATACCAATTCATTTCTATAACTGAGTTGTTAGAGAACGAGTACATTTGCCTAATTTATGAAAATACTAAATAATGATAAATAAAATCTTCAAAGTTATAGCACCATATGTGTACATCTAGACATTAGCTATTAATTTGAGCAATTATTTACACAAATTCAAACAATAATAACATCAAAATATATAAATGATGCAAACCATATCTTTAATTGCACTATACAATATTGGATGTTCTAATTTAAATAATTATATATCGATTCATATACTCTTATTATATAACAACAAATTCATTCCGTGCATCGCACGGGTGCAAATACTAGATATTACTAATGTCAGATGCGGGATTTAAACCCACGCCCTCTCACAAGGACCAGAACTTGAGTCTGGCGCCTTAGACCACTCAGCCATCCTAACCAATTATATCATAAAATTTAAGTGCTTTGTAGATCTAGTTTTATAAATATTGCAAATTTTGAAGTTTGTAGTAATTATAAAATTGACCCGTGTGTTTTTTAGTACTAAAATCCTCAATCGTTGATGAATTTTGATGGACGGTTGAGATCACCCATCACTTTTTATAGGAGATAGTTGTTCTTATTTGAATCCACCCATATATGTGTGCATGTTTATAATGCTTAAATTTATTAAATACACGACGTAGATAGTAAGAATTGTAAAAATAATATATATTTAAAATATATGGTAAATGTTTATTTTTCTATTGATTAATTTTATATAATATGAATTGAAAAAAAAAATATTTGTCAGATTATTTTGTTGGCGAAAATTATAATTTAATATTTTATATCATATGTAGATAGGACTTGAGTAATTATTTTCAAATTTAAAATTAAAAATTAGGTATGGTTTATAATAACAGATTTATTTAAAACTAAGAAAAAAAAAACATATAATAAAAGATCTTACTTTTTGTAAATATGTAAAAGTTTTTTCTAAATCATTTTGGGGAAAAGTAACACCATTTAAATAGAAAGCCACATTTTTTTAGAATAATAACACAGTAGTGTTTTACCCCTGTAATAAACCAGTTGTGTTTTACTTAAAATTTGTATATATAATTGTTTGTGATATGTACTATAATCTAAAAAGTTTGACATTTTAAATATTTCAAAACTTTTAAATTAAATTAGTGTATTAGTGTAGAAAATTCACTTTAATTTTTTATATTATAAAATTTCAAGGAGAATTCAACAATCTTAACTACTATATGACATTTATATATTATAATAATAGTTATCAGATATGAAATTTGAGTATTTATTTGTTAACTTTCGTTCATTTGGTTTTATTATATATTTTAGATAACTTTGTATTTTTTTAATTTCACTGACCTTAGAGAAGAGAAATTATTACTAATGTCAAAAGTGGAATTTGAACCCACGCACTCTCAACAAGGACCAAAACTTGAGTCTGGCGCCTTAGACCACTCAACCATCTCGACAAATCATATTATAAAATTTAAGTGCTTTGTTAATCTAGTTTTATAAATATTGCAAATTTTGAAGTTTGAAGTAATTATAAAATTAACCCGTGTGTTTTTTAGTACTAAAATCCTCAATCATTGATGAATTTTGATGGACGGTTGACATCAACCATCACTTTTTACGTGAGATAGTTGTTCTTATTTAAATCCAACCATATATGTGTGCGTGTTTATAATGCTTAAATTTATTAAATACACGACGTAGATAGTAAGTATTGCAAAAATAATATATAATTAAAATATATGGTAAATGTTTAATTTTTCTATTGAGTAATTTTATAAAATATGAATAGAAAAAAATATTTGACAGATTATATTGTTGGTGAAAATTATTTTTTAATATTTAATGTCATATCTAGATAGTGACTTGAGTAATTATTTTAAAATTAGGTATGGATTATAATATATGATTTATTTAAAACTATGAAAAAAACATATAATAAAAGATCTGACATTTTTTGTAAATATATAAAAGTTTTATCTAAATCATTTTGGGGAAAAGTAACCCCGTTTAAAAAAGGAAGTCAATAGTTATCATTTTGAGTATTTATTTGCTATCTTTCATTCATTTGGTTATATTATATATTTTAGATAATTTTGAATTACACTTACCTTATTAGAGAAGAGAAATTATTACTAATGTCAGAAGTGGGATTTGAACCCACGCCCTATCACAAGGACCAGAACTTGAGTCTGGCGCCTTAGACCACTCGGCCATCCTGACCAATTATATCTTAAAATTTAAGTGCTTTGTAGATCTAGTTTTATAAATATTGCAAATTTTGAAGTTTGTAGTAATTATAAAATTGACCCGTGTGTTTTTTAGTACTAATATCCTCAATCGTTGATGAATTTTGATGGACGGTTGAGATCACCCATCACTTTTTATAGGAGATAGTTGTTCTTATTTGAATCCACCCATATATGTGTGCATGTTTATAATGCTTAAATTTATTAAATACACGACGTAGATAGTAAGTATTGTAAAAATAATATATATTTAAAATATATGGTAAATGTTTATTTTTCTATTGATTAATTTTATATAATATGAATCGAAAAAAAAAAATATTTCTCAGATTATTTTGTTGGTGAAAATTATAATTTAATATTTTATATCATATATAGATAGTGACTTGAGTAATTATTTTCAAATTTAAAATTAAAAATTAGGTATGGTTTATAATAACTGATTCATTTAAAACTAAGAAAAAAAAAACATATAATAAAAGATCTGACTTTTTGTAAATATGTAAAAGTTTTTTCTAAATCATTTTGGGGAAAAGTAACACCATTTAAATAGAAAGCCACATTTTTTTTAGAATAATAACACAATAGTGTTTTACCCCTGTAATAAACCAGTTGTGTTTTACTTAAAAGTTTTTATATATAATTGTTTGTGATATGTACTATAATCTAAAAAGTTTGACATTTTAAATATTTGAAACTTTTAAATTAAATTAAAATGTATTAGTGTAGAAAATTCACTTTAATTTTTTATATTATAAAATTTCAAGGAGAATTCAATAATCTTAACTACTATATGACATTTATATATTATAATAATTGTTATAAAAAATGAAATTTGAGTATTTATTGGTTAACTTTCGTTCATTTGGTTTTATTATATATTTAGATAATTTTGAATTTTTTAATTACACTTATCTTAGAGAAGAGAAATTATTACTAATGTCAAATGTGGGATTTGAACCCAAGCCTTCTCACGAGGACCAAAACTTGAGTCTGGTGCCTTAGACCACTTGGCCATCCTGACCAATTATATTATAATATTTTAGTGCTTTGTAGATCTAGTTTTATAAATATTGCAAATTTTGAAGTTTGTAGTAATTATAAAATTAACCCGTGTGTTTTTTAGTACTAAAATCCTCAAATGAATTTTGATGGACGGTTGAGATCACCCATCACTTTTTATAGGAGATAGGTTTTATTATTTGAATCCACCCATATATGTGTGCATGTTTATAATGCTTAAATTTATTAAATACACGACGTAGATAGTAAGTATTGTAAAAATAATATATAATTAAAATATATTGTAAATGTTTATTTTTTCTATTGATTAATTTTATAAAATATGAATCGAAAAAAATATGTGAAAGATTATATTATTCGCGAAAATTGTAATTTAATATTTTATATCATATGTAGATAGTGATTTGAGTAATTCTTTTCAAATTTAAAATTTAAAATTAAGTATGGTTTATAATATCTGATTTATTTAAAACTATGAAAAAAAAAAACATATAATAAAAGATTTGACTTTTTTTAAATATGTAAAAAAAATTTCTAAATCATTTTGGGAAAAAGTAACACCATTTAAAAAGAAAGCCACATTATTTTAGACTAATAACACAGTAGTGTTTTATACGTGAAATAAAACAGTTGTGTTTTACTTAAAAAGTTTTTATATATAATTGTTTGTGATATGTACTATAATCTAAAAAGTTTGACAATTTAAATATTTGAAAACTTTTAAATTAAATTAAAGTGTATTAGTGTTAAAAAAATTCACTTTAATATTTTATAGGAAAAATTGCACCTTTGGTCCCTGAGTTATACCTAAATTCTGACTCAGTCCTTGAGTTATGACCGTATCCATTTTTAGTCTCTCAGTTATGATTGAAGTGGCGCATTTGGTCCCTGCCTGTTAAAACTGACTGAAAAATTAAAAAATATTTAAAATTTGAGGGGTAAAGTATGAAATTCACATTTTATTCTCCTTCTTATATCAAAAATCACTTTCACAACATTATTTTTCACTTCTTAGCCTCTTATTTCAATATTGTTCAATTCTAAAAGCATTTCAATAACTTTAGTATGACTTGTTAGGAACCTGGCTCTTGTATAACAAACTTGAAATTGCACCGTGAATCTTGAATTCAATTATACCTTTAATGTTCTACTTATTTTATATGAGATATTACATTATCAATTAACTAGGTTATTTAATGAACATAAATAACGAAATATAAATGCATAAAAATAAAACAAGTACTCAGAGATTGATCACGCAGTTCGGAGTGCTTCTCCTACGTCTGCGGGGCAACCCACGTCTGCCCAATCCCCTATAGATGTTCACCAAGGAGTATTACAAGAGGTAAGTACAAATGACCCCTAGCCTTTACCACTACAACACCTTCGTAACATCTACTCAGGATTGTACGTGTATGCCGTGACGATCTTCAACCGGAGCTTCAGCTGTACCAAGTACTGACTGTGCAGCTCAGACAGAAATCCTCAAGAAATAATATAATAATAATGGAGATTAATACAGTAGCTTTCTAGAATGTCTTTCACTCAAAATATCAATACTCAATTCAGCTTAATAAAATTGTAATAAATATAATTTGGCTTCTCTCAATTTAGCAAGTGAAAATCCGTAAATCTCAATGTGTTAAAGCCTTCCTTTTATATTGTTTTCCACTCCAACAAACTCCTCCAAATATGCAGCCGTCCACTCACTTTGCAACAAGTCATCACCACAATAATTCTTTTAATCTTCATAGCATAAGTCACCACCACAAATAATTCCTTAGGAATAGCTTTTAACCCATCTGACATGTTGACATCCTCTTCCATAATATATGTACGTACATAACCCATGTTTTCCAAAAAGATTCATCATATGATAGGAAATGGTCCAAGAGCTTTAGCCTAACTTAAATCTATTAAAGTAAAATAAAATAAATTAGCCAACATAGGTTTAAATGTGTACTAACTTTGTACACTTACAAAACTTATGAATTAGCACAAACAAAGAAACACTTGATCATTGTATTCAGACATGTGAAGCACACTATCCTATCAATTTTCAATTTTCTTTACTAAGCAACAAAGATAATCAAACCAGAACTTTTGAGATACAAAATGATGTCAAATTTCTCAGGTTGCTTTTATGAGGAATTCACCAACGGAATAACTTGACATTTTTAGTATGTAAAATTTTTTCATATGCAACAGTCAATAATCGTTCTTAGAAGTTACAAAAGTTTTTAGAATTTTCATGAGTGGTTCTTAGGTTCCTCATTCATTACTCTGGTTTTTAAGAAGATATAGGAGGTGATGAGTATATATATAATATAATTTTCATATATTGTCAGGATATACGATTCTTGATTAAGTTACTGTAGAGCTTACGAAAGAATTTTACGTACTAAAATTCTCAAGTTACTCCCTTTGTGAATTTTTTCATAAAAATAACTTGAGAATTTTAATTGATATCTTCTTGTATTTCAAAAGTTATGGTTTGATTACCATTATGTTTAGTAAGGGAAAGCAGAAACTTTTAGGATGATGTGTTTTACATGCTTAAAAACAATGATCAAGTGTTCTCTTATTTGCACCGAGTCACAGGTTCCTTATACGAGACTCAGGTTACTAACAAGTCATACGAAGATTATTGAATTGCTTTTGGAATTGAAGAACCTTGAAATAGAATTCTAGGAAGTTGAAAATAATGTTGCAAAAGTGGTTTCAATATAAGAAAGTGAATAAAATGTAAATTTCTTACTTTACCCCTAAAATTTTAAATATTTTTAAAATTTTCCGTCAATTTTAACGGTCAGGGGCCAAATGCACCACTTCGCTCTTAACTAAGGGACTAAAAATGGATACGGTCATAACTCAAGGACTGAGTCGTCACTATCATTATAACTCACGGACCAAACTCGCAATTTTCCCTATATTTTAAAGAAAATAATGACCTTCACCATTGAGGCTCGAACTCACAACCTCACACATAAAAGAACAACTTAGTGCCAGTAGACCACAAGGCCCTTGGCAAATTATATATATAAATATATATAATGTAGTGGTAGATAGTCCGTTTGCTGACGATTTTGTATCTCCCCCTATTGTGTTGTTGCCTCGTGTCCTAGCAAACCCGCTTTTGAACGCTCCAGATCATGAGTTGGCTGAAAATCAAAAGTAGTAAAAGATATTTGATTGTTGAGTCTATACATTTCATATTTGATTTGGTCATATTGTCTTTCATTTTTTGGTTTGAATGCTGAATTTTTTTATTTATTTATTTTTTTTACTTAGAAGTAATACATACATATTTCTGTAGTCTATTTACTTTATTTATTTATTATCTTCGTTTATTTTGTTAGATTCGTCATATGCACACACAAATGGGTAACCACGCACCTGAAACGACTCTCCATCTTTGTTCTTTGGAAATTAACGTTCCGTATAACGCACACGTCTAACATCGAGATTGCACAAGCACGGTCATTACCATTCTACTAAACGTATCAAAGTAGGGACGAGTATTGATTTGGAATTAAAAACTATGTATACGAATCGCTGACGCACACTTAACGTATCACTTTACGGTCGGTTATCGGTTAAGGAAAAACAATCTACTATAACGTTAAATGCACACAATGATGCTCACTTCGTTATTATGGACACGTGTTTAGTCAAAGGCACACATAAGTGTTGGTAAGTGCAAATAGTAACCACATTACTTTGCTCAGTGAAATGCACACTCCGTAAATTATGAATGCACACGCCCTAGACATGGCATATTAATACCAATTGTTGACGTGGGTGATTAGGTGGGTTAGCTGCCCACTTCGTTATTGTGGACACATGTTTAGTAAAACAGGCACACACAAGTGTTGATAAGCGTGAATAATACGCACACTCCTTAGCTTAGTGAAATGCACACTCCGTAAATCGCAAATGCACACACCCCAAATAGGATAATCTCTGCACCCGTTAACCTACAACATAATGCACACATCTACACCCGTGTCTACACACATCTACACCTGTGTCTGCACACACTACGAATCAGGAAAAAAAAACAATCGAACGTCACTTTCCAGCCAGGTTTTCATCCATGCCTGCACTCTGGATGGCGGCAGTAGCACACTATAACACACACTACTGGGTTTTTTTTTTTAAAACACAAAATTTAAAATCTAGAATTTATTCCTACCATGGATAGGATCTTTTAAATTAGGAAAATATTCTATTTCATTTATAAACAAATTTAAACAACACAATGAAATTACAATGGCATTCATATGTATTAATTATATCCGTATATAAATGATATTTTTAATTCAATCTCATCCATTAAATCAACTTTTTTAGATAGTTGAGATGGGATCTCATCTACAACGGTAGTCTCATTGGATCAAGCCCCTATATATATATATATATATATATATATATATATATAGATTTTTGGTTCCTGTGAGGTCATGTCTTCCCGTGCGGTCAGTGCGGCATACATCATTAGGTATGCATAAATGCACCATACAGTGTTCGAAAATACACCAGAATGAAATGTCAAAAAATACACCACATAAAAAAAATACACAACACATAATAGTGTATTTACGAACACTGTGTGGTGCATTTATGCATACCTAATGGTGTATGCCGCACTGACCGCACGGGAAGACCTGACCTTACAGGAACCTGACCCTATATATATATATATATATATATATATATATATATATATATATATATATATATATATATATATATATATATATATATATATTGAAGTCTAATACATATGAAATTTTAATATCCAATATCTTGATGAAACTTGTATTATGATATAAAATAATTAAAAATATTTGAACCAATAATTTATTGAGTTTAATGGAAATATAAAACTTGGTGTACAGTTCAAGTTTTAATATTGATAATGTGAATAATGTCTTAACTTTAAGCGTAACCAAACATGTTATGTTTATATAAGTAAATGCGAGTAGAAAAGATATACGAATGTGATAAGTAAAAAAAGATGATAATAAATGTAATCATAGTAATGAATAAATCAGTGTTGTAAAAATCGGCCTAGGGGCTAGGCTCCCCTAGGCCATTCCTGTTTCACAGATAGGCGCCCAAAAATCGGTTGGGCACCTAGGCGGTGAAATCGGTCAAAATCGGCCTAGTCGGCGAACTCGGCCGAGTCGATCGATTTCGTCTGATTTCGTCCGATGTCGTCTGGTCCAACTGTCCGTAGACTAGTTACTTTGAATCTTTGGATGATTGAAGTATTTGACTATTTCATATTTGAGTATTTTTATTTTTTAATATTGTTTTGATGTTATAACTTATGAATTATCATTATTTCATTTATTTGAATGTGTTATTTGATTAAATGTTGAAAACAACCTCATTAAAATTGTCAAACTGCAAGTCTGTCACTATTTTTTGGTGCCCGCGTAGCGCCGCCTAGATTCCGGCTAGGCGCTACCCGGGCGCCCGACTAATGCCTAGCGCCAACTGCAACCATGGAATAAATATGTAAGTAGATAATGGTGAGAATATGATTATGGTGATCTATAACAAAATAGATGTATATGATTACGCTTTTCATTTAAAAAACAGTTTTTAAAAGTTTTCCAAAAGTGTATTTTTCTATCAAAATCATTAAAAAAATAATAATAATAATAAAATAAAATAAAAAAATAAAAAATAAAATAAAATAAAATAAAAAAATAAAAAGCTTACATGTATCAATTCCCTAAACTCGTCCCAAGTTTGGTTAAACCATAGTGTTCTTTTTTCCGAAGGGAAATGAAGGAACTATATATATTAATCAACGTCCAAAAGTAAATCATTACAAATGAAAGATGAAACATTATGCATCCACTCCTCGATCCATGCAACTAGTCAAGGAAAGGGCGGGGTTCCCAAGTTACCAAATGAACAATTTTAGTCAATGATTACTAGCAAAAGAGATAAACACATTAGAAAATTGAATTAATATATATTTAATATTCATCAATAACACAAAATCAAAGGAAAAATCTCTATTCGTAGAATTAAGCTCATGGATAACTTAGAGAGCATCTCTTACAATATGGACAAAGTCAAACCTTTGAGCTTTTAGCCAACTAAGAGCCTCGCATATAGGTGATATAGCCCATGGCTTTAGGTTCTTTCAATTCAGACTGAAGAAATCATTCTACCCACCATTTTTTGCAACTTTGAAGGTACCATGCTAGCTTATCTCTCAATACCCAGCAAAATATAATCAAGCTCTTATGTCTAGTGGCACCAAATTGTACTCTCACATAGGAGGTTGTGGGTTTGAGTCTCAATAAAAACAGTATTAATTCTTTGTACTTCGGTAAGTTGAGAAAGTAGTTATGAACTGCATTGTAACTTAGTAACTGTTGAAAATATCTCTAGCAACATCAACATTAAGCTTAAACCATCCCTCTAGATCGATGTCTCCCCCCATTTCCTAATGAAACTAGACTTTCCAGGATATTTCAGTTATCACCATATATCACCCCTCTCTAGTCTCAAAGATGCCGCCTAGCCACCCTCAACTACCATTGTTGCAAACAAAACTTGGTTATGCCACACTTTGACGATCTAGAAAGTCAAATGTACCAATGGATCATGATAAACTAACATATTTACTCATTGTTCAAATTTTGGAAACTAAGAGTAACCTACTTAGCAGGGCCGGATTTTAGACTGTGCAAGCTGGACTACCGCACAGGGCCCCCAATTTTAGAGGGGCCCCAAATTTTAGATGTTCAATATCTAATTTTTACCTAGCTAGTTTAGAAATAAAAATTAAATGTTTCCAATTGAACTTAAAGGGTTTCTTGAAAAGATGGTAAAAACGTGTATTTATTGTATTTTACCTTAGAGGTAAATGTTCGAAACTTGCATGTGTTGGTTTTAAAAATTATGATTTTGGTAGGGCCACATTTATTTACTAGAACAGGGCCACCAAAACTTAGGGGGGTGTATTCAATCATGACTTTTGTAGAGTTTTAAAGAGTTTTAATTTAAAATGATATATTTTAATAAACTTTGATTGACTTTCATAGAGTCGTTCAAAACTTTTTAAAACTTTATAAGACTCCATGAAAGTCTATATAAAAAACATTTATAGACTTTTATCAACTTTTTATTTTAAAAAGTCTACAAAAGTCATTGAAATTCTAAATTGAATACACCCTTACAAACATTCAATTGATTTTGATTCTTATCATTTACAATTTGTTACAAAACATTTATAATTCATCATAAAATTCGTCTTTTTACATAGTCTTTCACCCACATCATCATTCTCAACATTATTATTTTTATCCATAGTATGTTGAGACTTATATGCTAATTACTCATATATATTATTAATAAACATCAACAAAAAAAACTATTTCATTAGAAATTCATAACAATATTGAACAATACAATTTATAATAGACTTGATCAAATAAAATATTTAAAAATATAATTACAAGTTTCATAAAATAAAATAAAAATAAAAATCTAATATTAATAATATATATATAATTATACTTGATATATTGCTAGGCATCACATAAAGAACTATTATTTGCAATAGCAATTTGAGACTGCAAACAACAACAAGGTGCTACTGTTCGCAACCCCAAATTGTTGTTGCGAACAGTAATTCGCTATTTGTAGTAACCTGTTGTTAAAAAAAAAGGAAAAATATATATTATGAATATAAACATAAAAAGAATAAAAATCAAAATATATAAATATTTATATGAATATTATGAAATATATACTCAAATTTGTTGATGAAAAATTTGCTTTGTTCATGTATTTAGGGAGAATTAGAGAAAGTTATGTTAGAGATAAAAAAATTTATAGAAAAAAAATAAAAATCAATATAAACAAGCAATAATGAAGTAAAAATAATATTATTTCAAATTTTTAGATGAAGATTCTAAAAGTTTAGGAGAGAGAGAAAAATTGGTAGAGTTTAGGTATGAGGAAAATATAGGATAATGAAGAAAAAAATAATTTTATTGAATTTAGATAGGTTTATACGTTATAGAGTTTAAATAGGGAGAAAAAATAGAGTTTAAATAGAGAGAGAGAGAGAGAAAACATTCAAAGTTAGAAAAAAAAAAAATGAAATCTTGGGGTTGATGGTTGGATTTCAACTATTTATATTTGAGAAGGAAAAGTCTACAAAAGTCTTAAAATTAAAAAGTCTACAAAAGTTCATAACTTTTTGAATACCACATGACTTTTAAATACTCTTTAAAAGTCTTAATCGAATATCACACGACTTTTAAAGACTTTTTAAAAATCATGATTGAATACTGCCGGACTTTTAAAGTCTCTCTAAAAGTTTGAATTGAATACCTCCAAACTTTTAAAGTTCATAAAAGTCATTAAAACTCTATGAAAGTCATGATTGAATACACCCCCCCTTAAAATACGGCCCTGCTACTTAGCAAACGTATCATTATGGCCCTGTTTGATAAATGGCTGTTAGCTGATTAAGTTAATTAGAGGTCAAGGTATAACTAATTGATAACATTAGCTGATTGTAGAAATGTGTTTGGTAAATTAGCTATTAGTTGATAGCTGTTTGATATAATTCATTTTGAATTTTAGCATTTTGGAATTACAAAAAAAAAAAAAACTAATTAAACAAACACTTATATTAATTTTTTAATCAAGTCAAACAATTAATAGTGGTCAAATAAGTCAAAATTGATTGATAGACTAACTATTTTACCAAACATGGACCAACTACTATGTAGTGTGATGGCATCCCGGTTACCAACTCCAGTGGTGGAGGCTTAAATTCTTTGGACTGAAAATGTTTAAAAAAGTATACAACAGATACTACCTTGTAAGATAAAGAATCATAAGCATTTCAAAAAAAAATTACCAACCTGGGATATAAGACTCAATTGGGCATTAAAAAGCAACCAACGCTAGATAACAATTCACTAGAATATGTACAATTTTATTACGATTTCATTAGATCCACTCACGTTAAATGATTTTAAATTTAGTATAAGTCACATTTTTTATTCACTATTATTTTGGGTGAAAAGTGAATTGAAGAATAATAAAATACTCCATATTATTTCCTTTAAAAGGTGTCAAACTTTATTATAAATTGAGAATGCAAAAGATAATAAATAATAGATTATTGTTTTTATTTTCACAATTGTCTTATTACACATGGATGTTTCTTGCACTCCAAAAATATGAATATTTGACTAGTCAAACCTAATAATGTTAACCATAAGTTTAGTTCCTGAATTCATTGTTCTTGCGTTACATTACATCTAACTATATAAAACAAAAAACTTTATCACTCCATGAAAAAATGTCATAAAAATTTGTTTGAGGTCATCTCACATGAGAAATATTACAAAGAGTAAATTTTAATTTTGGTCCTATGACTATAGGGGTCCTGTTAATTGTAGTCCACGACTTTTAAAAGTGTTAATTTAGTACCTTGACTATGCACTGTTTATCAATTTTGGTCACTTCGGCCAAATTACCGGTCAAATTTCGCTGAAAAATTTTAATAGTTAAAATAATAAGGGTATTTTAGTCTTTTTGCATCTCTTTTCTTTCTCTCCTAAAAATTTGTCGGAGATGGTCGCCGGTAATGGTGAATCAGTCAAACCTAGCAGCCATGTTTTCGTCGGAGCTAGCATCACCTGAAGAAGGGGAGATGACGGCAGCAAGCCGGGAACCCAACTATAGGGATGACAACGGGGCGGGGCAGGGAATGGGGTCCCGTCCCCGTCCCCGTCCCGGAAATATTTCCCCATTCCCCGACCCTGCCCCGTTCCCCGGCGAGGATGGGGAATTACCCCCCATCCCCGTCCCCACGGGGATTTTTCGGGGACGGGGAATTCCCGCTCCGTTTTTTTAATTATGCTAATTAAAAAAAAGAGAGACTAATATTATCAAAAATTCATATTGTTAAGAAACATTGGCAGCTAATAATGCTAATTGTCAAACATAATTATGCTCTATTATTGTTTACACCATAAGCTTTGTTACAAAGTTGTATTTTATTGCAGATTTTATGTTAATGTTTCGTATTTAGAGAACTCGCAGAACTAAAATAATATGTTGGTGTTTGGATATTTGTATATGTTGGTGTTTGCATAATATCAAGCATACTATTTGCATAGTAGAAAATTTAGTGTTTGGAATTTGGATATTACGTAACCAGTAGAAATTCCCAGAATAATAGTAGGATTTAGAACTAAATATTATATTGGTGTTGGTGTTTCTATTCCTTGTTAAAGTTTAAAGTTTTAATATATATATATATATATATATATATATATATATATATATATATATATATATTAGCCGGGGGAATCAGGGTCGGGGCGGGGAATGCCCTCCCCGTCCCCGGCGGGGATGGGAAAATTCTCCCCATCCCCGCCCCCGTTCCCCGAAATAATTCTCCAAACCCGCCCCGACAATTTTCCCCATTGGAGGCAGGTTGAATTGCCATCCTTACCTAACTATCACGAAGATGTGACGGAACGAATGGAATCATCGCAGCAGCTAGGTTACACTACTGGACTCAAAATGAAGTCGTGCAATATCGAGCAGGTTTGCCCAGACGACCTTCTTGAGACCGTGGCTTGCGCCTGCGGTTGAGCTGAAGCTTCGGCCAGAGATTACGAAGGTGAATACCGGTGGCTCCATGGGAGCAGATCTCAACGACGAAATGTTAGAAGCCGCTTCGTGAACCAGTCCGGCCGATGACGTCCCTTTGCGCCGCCGTCAATCTGTGTGCATCACCGTAGCTCCATTGTTGATGGCGACTTAAGGAGAACGACAGAAGGAGGAAAAAAAAATTGTTTGATTAAAAAAATTGTGTTCCCGGCTTGCTGTTGTCGTCTCCCCTTCTTCAGGCGACACTAGCTCCGGCGAATTTGCACGAGAGAAAGAAAAGAGATGCAAAAAGACTAAAATACCCTTATTATTTTAACTATTAAAATTTTCAGCGAAATTTTGTCGGTTATTTGGCCAGAGTGACCAAAATTGATAAAAATTGCATAGTAAAGGTTCTAAATTAACATTTTTGAAAGTCGTGGACGGCAATTAATAGGACCCCTATAGTCAGCAAACCAAAATTGAAATATATATATATATATATATATATATATATATATATATATATATATATATATATATATATATATATATATATATATATATATATATATATATATATATATATATATATATATATATATATATATATATACTCATGATCAAATGAGTCCACCGCTATCCCATGAGTCCGTTTGGACGGATATGTGCCATTGAATGCTTGAGATCAATGGTTTAGATATCGTCAATTGTACATTGCGAACTGTGCAAGTGAAGTGCATAGTTGTACAGTTGTCATGCATAGTTGCACAGTTGGCGAAGTTTTAGCCATTTATCTCAAGCATTCAATGGCCCAGATCTGTCCACACGAACTCATGGGAAGAGGTGAACTCACCTGAACAATGACATATATATATATATATATATATATATATATATATATATATATATATATATATATATATATATATGAAACACTTATGATTCTTTATAAGGTACTCTAATACTTTTTTCAATCCAAAGACCGTGACCACTCATTTGAAATGGTAACATGTGTGCCATCATAGTACATATAGTGGCCAGAGAAAAGATATAATTTGTTGAATATCATAAATAAATTTTTAACATATTATTTATTTTTATAATTTTTTAAAAAAGAAAAGTAATTATGTGAACTAATAATTTTTGAATAAATTTAATAAATGATTAATATATGTATGGTATTATTAAATAGATTTTCCATAAAATTACAACTACATGTCCATAAAGTCAATGTTGTAAGTTCATAAAGTTACTATTTCAGGTTCTAAAAATCACTATTATAACAATATAGTATTGTGCCCACACTAGGGTTAGAACCTAAGACCTTTCATTTAAGAAATCATAACTATGTCACTTGATCACAATGCCTCTCATTATAATAAAGTCAGTAAATTTCAAAAATCACTATTATAAATTCATTAAATAACTACGAGAGGTTCATAAAATCTTTACTATATGTTCATCAAATCACTCCAAGCTCATAAAATTACTACTGAAATGTTCATTACAAATTATTAAAATGATTTATTGGAAAATATATCAACATAGGTGTTATTTAAATAAGATATTTTCTATATATTGATTTTAATTTTATAAAAAGAATTTGATAATGATTTATTTAAGTGATAATTGATCCATTGACACCATTTTTCTGAACCAGATACTTTAGGTTTCAAAATAAAAATGCTTATCCGCTGTAGTCTAGTCGGTTAAAATATTTGGCTCTTACCCGAAAAACCCAGGTTTGATTCCCGGCAATGGAAATTTTTTGTATTCCAAATGCTTTAGAATTTTCACGTAGTTATCCATTTGTTAACTACGGTATTTCTACTTCGTTCCATTTTCCTTTATTTTAAATATATAGTATTTCGACAGTTAATGCATGCAATTATATTTATTATATCCAAAAAGTCAAAGACAAATTTTCCACCTATTTTTAAAAGTTCCTACTATATGTTCATTAAATAATTACAGCACATTCATAAAATTATAATTATATGTTTATAAAATTACTACTAAATGTTCATCAAAATTATTTAAATGAGGTTATTTAAAATATTTCAATGATATATTTTTTGAAAAAAGATTTTTTTTGTACAAAAACTAGAATTATATATTTTATGCTTAGTATCAAAACTATAATTAATATATACTTTTTTATAAGTCAACAAGTATTACATTTTTATTGAAAAATGTCACTTGTACTGTTCTAAAAATGTAATGATTATTCAAGAGTGAGAAAAATTCATAATCCCTATTCGAAAGTGTGCACAAGTAAACACAACTCATGTGTAAGCGTCCAGTCCTCAAATCACACAAGAAATATAAATCACAGTATGAATACTCTATGCAATGTGTTCAACCGAGCAGTATTATATTGCATTTTAAAACCCAAATTTTTTTTTTACATATTTTAGATCTATTTCATATGTAATAGTTTCATTCGAAACCAATAGTTGTTAGTAATTCATAAAAATATATAATTCTAATGTACATTAATTAGTTTTATTGATTAAAAACTTCAAATATTTATATTTTGTGATAATTAATTCAAATCTTTAAAAGTTAACAATTACATACCCAAATTTTTATATGGAATAATATTAAATTTTACTGTATATGTCCCAAGAAAAACCCTAATTGATCCTAACCTACAGAATACAGAGACCATCACCATGCTTGCAATTGGAGGCAATTGCAATATGATGTGTCATTTTCCAATTTATTATTTTTTTAAAAAAAAATTATATAATTATATGTTTTGTAATAAAAATGGCAAATTATGCCACCCTTGCAAAACTGACATTTTTGACAAGTCTCCAAGCCCCACTTGTCAATTGTCCATGTATTGTTTAATGCTTTATTTTTATGATCAATGTATTATTAATTACATAAATTTAAAATACATTATTATTTATTTCAAAATATTTATTTAATTTTATATTTTATATTTTTCTTTTTATATTTAATTTACTTAATATAAATAAATAATCTTATAAAATATGTTTTTATTTACGTAAATTGTTTTAATATTGACTTATTCAATTTTATTTCAAATTTAAAAAAAAAATTACATACTTTGAATTTTTATTTTTGTTATTTTAATATTTGGAAGTAAGGAATATATTGATATAAGAGAAAAATTATGAAAAGTTATTAATTTTAGTACGTAGATGAAAGTAAATAATTTTTAAGTTAGCGGGTGAGAGTGGAGCACCGCACTTATGAAAGTAATTAAGTTAGAATTGTAATGATGTAGAGAAAAACAATTGATGGATTGCAAATGCGATAATATGACATTATAGTTCACTTTTCAAAGAGAGAGAACATTACATGAAGGCAAATTAAATAACTTAGAAGTAGGTTGAGAAAGTATATGAACAGATACTACAATGTAATAGAGCCAGTAACTTTCAAAAAAAAAAAATAACTTATTGAAAGTTTGTTTCTAGTGGGAGTGGAAAGTGAGTATTGTCTTCAATGAGTAGCTAGAGAGGAGTTAAACACAAGTGCATTGAGTATTTGAGAGTTAACCCAAAGAGAATAGGTGATTGCATAGAGTAACAAGTACCAAAGAAAGTAATTGATTGAGCAAAAGACAATGATAAAAGGGGGGATTTGGATCAAACAACCTTGCATTGATGCTCATGACTGTTCTAAGATTCTAAGAGTAACCATACGAATGGTTTTTTCTTTATTTTTGTCAGATTAAAAATTTTGAAATGCATGATTTTGTTTTTTTTTTTTTTATTGATGTGGAGGATTATGGTTTTTATGCTATTTTTTCTTCCAGCAAAACAAAAGTTTTTGTCAGAAATAATAATAATAATAATAATAATAATAATAATAATAATAATAACAATAACAATAACAATAACAATAACAATAACAATAACAATAACAATAACAATAACAATAACAATAACAATAACAATAACAATAACAATAACAATAACAATAACAATAACAATAACAATAACAATAATAATAATAATAACAATAATAATAATAATAATAATAATAATAATAATAATAATAATAAAAGAAGAGACACCAAGACTATGTGGTCCAATGGTATCCAGGTTGGACTTTTATTTGAAAGATTGTGAGTTCGAGCCTCAGTAGAGGCGTTATTAGCTCTTTGTGTTTCAGTAGGTTGAGAAAGTATATGAATGCATACTACAATCTAATAGAGCTAGTAGCATTCAAAAAATAAAAATAAAAAAATAAAGAGACACCAACCGCGTAAAAAAAAAAAAAAAAACACGAACGGGCGCTTAAGAGTGGCCGCCAGCTGAACAAGATTTTGTTTGTTTTTTTTTTTTTTTTTGCTTTTTCCTTTTATTAGTTTTTCTCCTTTTTTCTCCTTGTTCTCTCTCTTAAGTGGCACATAAAAAACCACAAAAAATTCAAGACTGATGTGGTTGCTCTAAGCCAAACAATGCTCAACAATGAAATTGAGAAAATGGTATAAGTGCAAATGTCACCCTCGTAGGCATTGGTCTATCACCTAGTCCTTATAAACTACCTAATTCACGAAAAAATATTGAAATTCAAAATTAACGTTTAAAATGCTAAAATTCAAAATTGAGTAACAATAAAAATTCTTCCCCCATTAGTATGCACTCTTCACTTTAATATTTAATAACAATAATTCATCTTTAAAATTATCAAATTTCGAAATGAAAAATAAAAAAAAATCAAAAGCATGAACATACACATATATTCATATATAAGCACAAAAAATTACTGCAAGTTTATACATATATCTATCAAAATTCATATTCTTTAACCATTCAAGATATAATAATAAAAATAATAAAAAAATTAATACAAATTCGAAATAAAATTTAAATAAAAATTCATAAAATATAATATTTACCACAATAATAATAAAAACACATATTTTAAAAATTTAAAAAGAAAACATACCGGTGGCTGGCGGCGGTAGTTAGCGTCCGGTGGATGGCAGCGATGGCTGAGGCGTGGGTAAACAGCGCAACAACAATGGCATCGACGGTGGAGCGTAGTGAAGTCAACCGTGGAGGTGGTGGCGATGGAGCTACAGTGCAATGGCGATGGTGGTGGAGGCTGCAGTGGCGGTGGCTAGCGTCGACGATTGCGTCGTGGTCGATGGCGTCGTTTTGGTATCCTTGTCAACGATCGATCGCGGAGGAGAAGAAAGAGGAAAAGTAAAATGTTGGAGAAGAGAAGAAAATGGTGTCGCGGTCGCGATTATTTTCATGTCTAGATCTGACTTTCAACTACCGTTCTAGATGTAACGGTCCACCGGAAAGTATATTTTAATTTTTTTATTCTTGTATTTTCCGCGACCGTTCTAAGTAGAACTGTCGCATAAAGTGTATTTTTTTTTTTTAATTATGTGGTGGAACGGTCTCGGAAATTAAACTACCCGTGATTTTTCAAACCGCGACTATTTTACTTAGAAACAGTCACGGATTTTTGTTCAAATAGTTACAATTTTGCCACTACGAATTTTTTTGTAACAATCCCCTACCTTTTTTAAAAAAGCAGAAGCGAAAAGTCAGTCTACTATGTTTTTTTTTTTTTTTTTGTACTAGTACTGAGTGTTTCATATTTTGTCATGAATATTTTTTTACTATGTTTTAAATTGTGTTAATTTCACATTTTTACCTCAAATTACTCAAAGAAATATCTAGATCCGTCCCAGTTTACAAAATTAAATTTTTAATTATATTATGTTACATAATTCAATAAAGTCGTCATTCCTAAAATAATATAACGAAATATTTAATTTGTGTAATATTGTTAATGGGGGTTTTTTTTTTTTTTTTTGGTATTAATTAACATTTTCCATTGTATGGTAGCACTAGATCGGAGCAACTGTGGAGCACAAGATGGTATGGGTGTTCAGTATTATCATCTCCAGAAGTAGCAGCAGCGCACCACACCAATATTATAGCGCCGCACAGCACTAAAAAGGTTATGGTCTTCACCACTATCTTCACAAGCAGTGACAGTGCAGCTTTTATTGCCGGCCGGTTTAATACCTTTATTCCTGATGATCAAATACTACTATATATTTCATACAATATGAGCCTACCTAGCTAGCTTTCTATCAACTCTCTGGAGAGCTCGCTCTTTCTCTAGATAGCTTTCATTTTGAATTTTTCTTCCATCAAACTAAAATTCTAATTCTACCATAAAAGTTAGCTCAAGAGTGAAAGTTTGGCAGGTTACACACTATAGACTCTCCCTTTAAAAACCAACTCTGACAGTCTAACTCACACTTCAAACTCTTCTCTGCACCAAGTAGTCATTTTCCCTCTTTCGACAGTCGGGTCTTACTCTAATTAATAACTTTCACTTTAGTCTTTTCTCTAATCAAGCCAAAACTCTAACTCTACCATAAAAATTAACTCGATCTATCAACAGTGAAGATTTAGTCCAAACTTAATAAGTATCACTCCACAATCTCAAATTGATGTATATTTGGCAACTACATGAGCATATGTGTGGATTATGGTAAAACCAAAGTCTCTAACGACTAGCTACCCAATGATGTGCATTGGGTAAACTCACTCTTGCTATTAGCTAGCCTGCAATGGGAAGGCTCTGTACGGCGAACTTGACTGAAAAAAAAATCAGACTTGTGACCTTCAATTCTTATTGTTGAAAAAAATAGCTTAAATGGCATATTAAGTGGTTATTTTGTGGTACAATAATTTATGGGGTCCACTTCCAATTTGGGTCGGTTCAAAGTGGATTCGGATTCTTAGTAGTGAGACGAAGAGATTGGTATATTGTACGCTCAAAACAGATAATGGGTGAATGAGATATTGATTCTCAAAGTAGATCCATTTGAGTTGGAAAAATGAATGAAAAAGTGAAATTTTTGTCCCACATTGGTTTTGGAAGTGGATTTGCCCCACTATTTATACAAAAGCTCTTTTTAAGTTTATTGAATTGTATAGTATAGTGGTTCTCTTGCGCGCAAAGGGGTCAAGCCTAAGCTTGTTGCGTTGACAGAATTAATATTGCTTTAATTTTAATTCAGAAAAAGAACGATTTGTTCAAACTCATGCTAACCACTATCCAAATCATTCACCTTTTCCTTCTCAGTTTTTTTTTTTTTTTTTTTTTTTTTTTTTGCTTTTCCCATATAATAATAATCTTTTCGTAGGGTTATTATTTTTGGATTATTTCACCTTATTACCCAACACTAATATGAGAATATAATGATGCTTCACCGACTCGATCAATTCGTTACTCCTTTCAGGACCCCAAAAACAAACATATATTTAACAACATAGAATTTTATTTTCGTAACAGTGCATGTATGTGACTAATAACGTGTTGGGGGAAAAAGAGGGGATGGATCGGAGGAAGAAATTAAACAGTGTTGAGAGGGATAAGATGGAAGGAATTGAAGATCAACACGGTTTTAAATATCAGCAACAGAAAGCCATGAAATTTCCCACACGCCACGATTGATATGATGAATTCCTTTGTTTTTACTTGTCATATATGCATTCTTCAATTGCCAGTCAACCGTCGCCATCGCCGTCGCTGTCTTGTTTACGTTTACTTTCTTCTCAAAATCCTCTTCCACTTTTGTTCTCTATATATGTAGCTCTCGCTGTTATGGACCACATGCATATATGCACAACAATTATATTATTAGTTTATTACATATAATCCCCTAAATAAGCCAACTACTTTTAAACACCATTTAGGTCCACGACTTATAATTAGAAATATATATTTTTTGTGAGAGATTTAAGGGTTTGATCGAGTCCAATGTAATTATTTGACACTTAACGACATAAGTTGACAGTTGTCGGTCCATGCATTTGAAACTTCAATTCTATCATGGCTGCTAGTACGTGTTTTTTTTTCTACGTCATAATTATATTATTTATTTTAATTGGGACACTGATTAAGATCATGATCATCATGCATTTGTACAAAAATGTAATACTAATAGACGTGAAATTAAAGGGTAGTTGAGTGAGGGTAAAGCATGATGACTCTCATAGTTAGTCTCATACCTAAAGATTAGAATTCAATTTCTTATATACCGCAACCATATTTTTGAGGTCAAATTTATTTCAAATATAGCTTACGGCGAATACGTAACATTTTCGAGGCCAACAGGTATAGCTTACTGTGCAACTTTATTTCCTTGTATACTGCCACCATATTTTTGAAGGACAGGGTGTTGGACTTAACCCTTCACGGGCCTCCATCCAATAATCTCTCTAACTACCAATTACTGGATTTGACCTTTACTGGCCACTGCTCAACATTTACCCACCCAAATTTTTGGAAGTGTGAACAGTGTTGAAAAAGATGCTAGGCGCCCTTTTTTTAAGGGTTATTCACCAAAACGAGGTTTTGACAAATAACCTAAAAAAAAAAAAAAAAAAAGGGGGGGGTTCGGTCGGCGCAGAGGAAGCCGATTTTGGTGTTCCTCGATGCGGCCAAACGCCGCCTAGACGCAATTTTTGCAACATTGGGTGTGAATAGTATTACTCTAAAGGTGGTGTTGCGGCCAATAATTCATAACAGTTGGTAAACGAATTGTTAATGTCTACTTCATTTATAATGTTGGAATTCAACGTGTACTCATTTTTTATGTTCATCACTAACATACAACTGGTGATGATTTGAGAGATGTGTAAAGAAGATGAAAGTGTAAAGTGACAGGGCATGTAGAGCATTAAAAGTGAGAAGACAACTAAATTAAAGCCTTAAAAGGACCTTCTATTGCAGACACTTGGTTTGGCTTTTTCCCCTTTATTCAAGAAATAGATATAGATAGCTTCATACTTTAATTTGATCCTAATTAAGCATGAATCCTATCATCTCCCCCACAATCAGCATTGGAGTGTGAAATGGATGTATAAAAGTTTGTATTGAACAAAACCACTAAAAGACTCATCCAAACACTTAAAAGGACCAAACAATAATTCAATAACGAAACAATTAAAACTACTTTGTTTGCCAAGGACCTTGTGGTCCAATGATACTAAATTCCTCTCTTATAAGGGAGGTTATGGGTTCAAGCCTTAACAAAATTAAAATTGCCCACCTAGTGCAAGAGTTAAAATTACTATCCACACATATAACCATATATATTTTTCTTCCTCACGCATCGAGGTATTATCCACACATATAACCTTATATATTTTTTTTTAACTTGCAATAAGATTGACTTGGGTTTACCATCTCAACATACTCTTTCGAAAAAGGTTAAATCTCCAACCCTAAGGGTCCCACACACCCCGACCCAACAGAGCATTTTGAAGGATGTAAATCACGGTGATTCAATACTGCATTTATTAATCATTGATGGAAACTAGAATTTGCTATTATGCCAATCAATAAGTTGTAATGAAGACCAAGCAAATTATGTGCTGATGAGTTGAACCATGGCCTACAAACTTAACTATACTACTACAAAGTACATAAACTAAATTGAATGAATTATGGAATATTATCAAAGGCATCCCATATGGGTTTGGTGGCAACCAATTCAAGAACTACAAAAAAGCACAAAAATATACAAAAGATATATGGTCCCCATTATTATTGGTGCCATACATATGATCCCAAAGATTGTTCTAAACCACTGCAACAGATTGATTACCCTCCCTTTTGTCCTCTTTGGCACAAAGCAATACATATAAGTTGAAGGGAATAAAGCAGCAAATGAAAGAGATAAAGCCTAAAGAACAACCAACCAAAGAAAGAAAAAATAATTAAAGAGGGGAAAAGTGAAAAGAAAAGAAAATTAAAGGGGGTTGGTTGATAATGCTATGCTCCTCATAAGAGACAACCAATAAGTGGAATTCTCAGTCCTCTGCCAAACCCTTACCTTACCCACATAATTCTGTCTACCTCCTACTTCACTCCCTCATCTTTTTTTTTTTTTTTTTTTTTTTCCTTTCAAATATGGCATTTAATTTACACCAAAAAAAAAAAAAACCTAAAAAAATAAAATATTAAAAAGAATAAAAGGGTAAAGGGCAGCAAAGTACTAGTGAGAGAAAAACCAGTCTTTTCCATTCTTCTCACTATTACAATTTTGTTATGACGTGTTTGGCGTCGACTTTGTGAGATAACGTGAGGCGCACGTGAGCGTGGGGGTGGAAGTATTAAGTATATGCTTTTGTTGACGACAACGTGCGTTGGTTTGCCTTTGTTCCCAATGATGTAATGGAATCTCCGTGACGGTCACGCGCCACGCTGCGCGTGGGGATCGTAGTGGGTTCATAACACCTCCGCCGCTGTCGGATGTATGTCTTTAAGCAAGCCCAACACTTGTTGCATCGTGGGCCTTTTGTCGGCCGCCTCCGCCGTACACAAATACCCGACTCGGAGGCACTCCACCATCTCACCCACTGAGTCGTCCGCGAGTTGCAGCCTCGAGTCGATGGCGTCGCCGCCGTGGCCCTCCTTGACGAGCCGCCTGACCCACTTCACAGTCTCCGCCGTCCCGGGTTGACCTGTCAACAACTCCACCAACACAACACCGAAGTTATACACGTCCGACTCGGCGGACGACCCGTCAACTCGACTGGCACTCAGTCCGAAATCCGCAATACGCGGCTCGAAGTCCTCCGCCAAGAGAATGTTGGAAGGCACCAAGTGGCCGTGCACCGCCGGCTTGGACTGGCCGTGGTGGAGGTAGGCGAGGCCGCGAGCTATCCCCACCGCGATGCGGTGGCGCGTGTGCCACTCTATCTTCTCCGGCGACGTAATAATGGACCCACCGCCAGTCTGCAGCTCCCACGTGTCGGTGCTCCAATCCTCCACGTTCCGGGGACCGGCCGGCAGCTCATGCAGCCACCGGTGCAGGTCGCCGTTGGCCATGAATTCGTACAACACCAGCTTCTCCTTACCTGCATGAAATGCAACGACGCAATTATTGACAAAAGGCTTTCCATATCAAATCCCTCATTGAATTTCATGTCTCTTATGTCGTCACTTTCACCCCAATTTTCACAAATTCAATGCTTCATTAAATTCGAAACTTAACTCAACTGTGCTCCTACGTGGTCCATCCATGATTCAAAAACATTAACATCATCTATTAATTCACGCCACGTTATGATTCCATGACAGATAACCAGACAAATTACCATAGAAATCAAAACATAAAACATATTCGTTTGGAATGACTTTATTGCGGGCACTAAAGACCTAGGTGCCAGTTAAAACACATCTTACAATTTACCTTTTTCATCCGGTCTAGACAAAAACTTAAGATTGAAATGCAACCCACTCGCCCTAAACAACATTAAAAAACACTCATTTTAGGAAATTGTGCCTAAACACATTATAGACGATCTGATTATTAAAACTTTCCTAACAATTTAAAATATGAAAAAGTTATTAAGTGACCCTATAAAGAAGTTCGTAATCAATATATGAGGGTGTACGCTATATAAACACTGCTTCTTCTCTGACCCTAGTTAACAAAGTAGTACTATAAGTTTTGGTTATTACTAGCCTCGCTATTGTTTGAAATTACTTTTTTGAGAAATTTAAGGCCAAATATTTGAAAAAAATGGGAGTTTGAATCTAGTATTTGTACTAGTGTAGCAGAGTACTAGCAGGCTAGGGAGGTAATTGAGAACATATTAATTGCTAGATGTGTTGGATTTGTTGTCTTCATTGATGTTTCAGAGTGTCACTATATCTAACACGTGAACCCATTCATTACGCCCAGGTCAACAATTCAAACACAAACATAGAAACAACAGTAAAAACAAAACATGATTCAGAGTCACACTTGCGTGTTTTCTTATATGGGACGAACGTAATTAATTGCAGTACAAAAAAATCTTTAAATCTTTTCATGTTAAGACTTTCCTCAAATTAACAACAAGATTCCAAGTTCAATTTCGTAGTGAAACCAATCTATTGAACTAATAATCTGATTTATTTAGTCTGATTGCAGATACTCGGCCCCATCTCAACTAAAAGTCTAAAACTAATAGTTAGATTGCACATTAATGGCTATATATGCTGATACTAAATTGAAGCATGTGTTCCATCTCAACTAAAAGCCTAAATTGATAGTTGGATTACACATTAATGGCTATATGCTAATATGCTCTAAGGCTCAGTGGACTGAGCAAAATACCATATTTGCCCACTTTAGGCATATTTCCAATTGTCGAATTTCGAATCTTGATTTCTTTTCTTAAATATTGTCTACTGAATTAGTTAGTTAAGTCACGGATACAGTACACACTCTTTAATAATGATTGCGGTTTTGGGATAGTGAAAAGCATACCTGCAATGCAGAAGCCAGAAATGGGCAAGAGGTTAGGGTGTTTGAATCTCGACAAGTCTTCAAACATGGCTATGGCGCCTTCATGGGTGAGGTGTCTGGCATTCTCGAGGACCTTGATTGCCACGTGGAGCTCACCTGGCAGTACGGCTCTGTAAACGGGCCCACATCTCCCTTCCGCCAGGAGGGATTCCTTCCCGAAGTGTGACGTGGCGGCTATGAGGTCTTTGAAGCTCAGGTTCAGCAATGGCTTCTCGAACATCACGACCGGCGCCGAGGTTGGTTCCTTGATGTCGGCCACCCATGACGCCCCGGACTCTGTCTCGAACGCGAACGGCCCAGATTTTTCCAGCTTAAAGGGTACCTGAATCGGCATCGAAATCAGCCATTTGTTCTTCTTCCTGCTCTGTTTTCTCCTCCGGTACACGCAAATCGAGGCCGCCATTACAGCCATGATGACCAGAAACGCTGATAAGGCTCCCGCTGTGGCTATGATCGCAACCTTGTGTTTGGATTTGGGCGCCTCTTTCTTGATTGGATGATTTTTTGGGAAAGGAATTGATTTCAATGATTTGTGGGAGTTGAAATGGCCGGCGTGAATGAACGCAGAGTGGCTAAACTTGTGCAGATTTTCCTTATCTAAATGCCCCGTGAAGTTATTGAACGAGATGTTCAAGAACTTTAGGCCGGAAAGAGGGGGAAAATCGGCGGGGAAATCGCCGTTCAAACGGTTACCAGAAACGTCCAAAGACCTCAAAGACTTGATTTTGGAAATGGGTTTCAGATTCCCAGAAATATTGCAGCCGGAAATGCTCAAAGACTCGAGCTTGGTCAGGTTGGCGAACCAAAACGGAAGAGTATTAATCTTGAGATCATTGTGGGAAAGATCAAGGCTGGTGAGATTCTGGAGATTAGAGAGAATCCCCAGATTCTTAAACCTGTTGAAAGAAACATTAATCCTCCGAACAGCCGCCGGCGTTTGGTGAACTGCAAACACTGGTTTTAGTTTTAGGACTCCAATGGCGCCGCCGAGCTTATTCCGGGAGAGATTAATTTCAAGCAGGGTGGAATTAGACCAAACCCACGCCGGAACATAGCCCTTCAAGGAATTGTTGGAGAGATCTAAGGTGCGAAGACGAGTCAAATTCCTCAAAAACTTCCACGAAATAGCGCCGGTGAGATTTCTCGAAGACATCCTAATCTCAGAAACCGAGCAGTTTGGGTTTGGCTCCGAGGCTATAAACTCAGAGAGATTAAACCCCACGACGGAGCTGAAGGCCTTGGCGACAAGAACATGGTCGGAGGAGTTGCCGCAGGCGGATTCTGCCGGCGAAAAAACGGAGATTACAAGCACGAAAATGGAGAGAAATTTCATTATCATTGTTTTGAGTTGATGATTTTGTTCAACTCTTGGAGATTGAAGCTCTTCTTCTTCTCATAAGGGTGGAAAGAGAGAGAGAGAGAGAGAGAGAGAGAGAGAGAGAGAGAGAGGGAAATCTTGGGGGTTAAGGAACCATGGGCGAGTTATAAGGTGCTGGGAAATGGCGGAGGAGAAACCAGAGAAGGCTATATAGCCGCCAGAGAGAGCGGGGAACAAGAAAACCTTTGGGAGTTTGGATTGCAATTTTCGTTAATTAATAAATCATTGAGAATTAATGCTCTATTTACTATTTAGGACTTTAGGTACAACTAATAAAGAAAAATTAGAAACTCACAAAATGTGTATGAAATAATGACGCGTTTATCTCAATTTATTAACCTTCGCATGTAGCTCAATTAGTGGCCGCGCAGATTTAACTCATTAGTTCAGTAGACAGTATTTGAGAAAAAAGATTAATGTTTGAATCTCGGCAGCAGTAATGTAGTGGGAAGATTCCTTGTGCGCACCAACATTTAACCATGTCTGTTAAGTCATTGAATCATCGTGATTTACGTCCTCCTAAATGCTCTGTTAGGTTAGGGTTGGGGATTCAACCTTTTGGGAGAAAAAGGTATTGTCCCCAAATGTGCAGTATCAAATCTTGGCAGCTGTAGTATGAGGGTTCATCCCCTTGTGGGGTGACTCTTTGTAGACATTAAACACTAATCATCCCATCTAAGAAGGCGTTGAGTCACCATAATTGAATTCCTTAATAATCTTTATAAGGCTAAGGTGTGAGTAGTGGGAGTAAGGAATTTCGCTGATTGTACTCAAAGTTAAGAAGAAATTCCGAATCTTAGTGGACTGATGGAAGAATTATGTGATTAGACAAGTAAATAAAAATTAATATAAATTTAAACACCTAAATTTATTTTATTTTATATGAATTTAGACATGTGTTATTGTTTTTCTTATTTATCAACTATAGGAATTGGTCAATTTATATGAGTTCATAAGTTGTTTTGTAGATACCAATTTTAAGAATAGGTGGATATATCCTTTTCTTCCTTTTCCCTTTGGAAAGCAAATAGCTTTTGAACTTTTTTAATTTTTATTATAATGGCCGTTCTCAAAAGGTTGAGTCCTCAATTTCAAGGATCTTTTACGTTTCCGTCTGACAAAGCATCTGGTTTGTACAAATTTTATAAAATATAATTTTATTTTTGATTGTTATATAGATTTTTATCAATTACGAGTAAATAATGAAAATAACAATGTTTTTATTATCGTGAGAGGGTGAAATTAGAGAAATCTTTTAGTAGATATAAATAATTAGAAAAAAAAAAAACAAAAACAAAATTAAGTAGCTAGGCAACATATTGGGGCAAAATTAAAGTGTAAGTAAGTCTTTTTTGTTTTTAAAAGATGGATGAGGTATACAATTTGATGTTACACAATATTATGTTTACATAATAAAAGATATGTGATATTCAAATTTAAACTTATTATTCACAAAAGCGAAATGGCTATAACTTAGGACGGAGTAATAATATACCAAATTTTATTATAAAAAATTAAGTACAAATAACATTAATACAGAGTAATGTTTATAAATTAGAATACTTTATATAATTATTGATTAGAGAAGCTAATAAATGTATTGATTGTATGGTAATACATGGAGGACTTATATTTGGAACTACCTATTATGAACAATCTTTATAGTTTTCACCCTTTGTTATCAGTAGGCGTTATTGGTGTCGTGAATCTTTGATTTATGTGATTTTTTTTACTACTATTGATTCTATTAAAAGTTTTTTTTTTTTTTTTTTTTTTTTTGGTATATGTTCTTTGATTTATGTGATTATTATTATTATTATTATTATTATTATTATTATTATTATTATTACTACTACTACTACTACTACTATTATTATTATTATTATTATTATTATTATTATTATGGTTCTTTGTGAACAACAACAACAACAATAATAATAATAATAAAAGATAAAGCAATACGTTCTCGATTGAGCCCGTCATTCATAGTTTTTTTAGTGCAGTTCACATTTCCCGTGTGATTTGCATGATATTATAAAAGAGTAAGATTTATTTAGTACACACTCTCAAATAATGGTAGTTGGTTTTGCTCTTAATTTTTTTTATTTGATTTTAAAAGTATTTTATTTGGAAAAGACCTCTGCATTCTGCAATATGAAAGAGTAAGAGTTAAAGCCGTGTGTTTGGATCAACGAAGGGTAGTTTGACTAGTTTGTGGCCCATCTTAACCCCCTTGCTATGGCCCACCCAACAGTGAATTTGCTTCTAACAGAATCTCTTCAACTTTATATTTTTAAAATAATAATAATAATAATAATAATTTTTTATTACAAGGGAAATAGTTTATTAATCTCAATCATATGTTGTTACATTATTGCAATATTGAAGAGAAGATCATATAAGAGTTTATTGGAATAAGAGTTAAATAGGTCATATAATTGCACAACATAATGTAATTAGGCCACTGAATCTAAAAAAACAATAGTTAGGTTCCTAAACTAACCAAATTCATGCAATTCCTCTAATTTATAGGTTTCCAATAGGTCACTTCAAATTAAATTATTTTTAAAAAATAAGTTTTTAAAAATAATTATTTAAAATTAAAATAAAATAAAATAAAAATCAAACTTCCAGCCGGAGACGAAGAAATCGTGTCCGGCCGGTTTCTTCGTCTCCGGCCATGGAGACGTCTCCGTTCAGACGAAGCTTCGTCTCCATGGACGGAGATGGAGACAAAGAAACTGCAAATTGGAGGAATTGCATGAATTTGGTTAGTTTAGGGACCTCATTGTTGATTTTTTAGGTTCAGTGACCTAATTGCATTATCGTGTGCAGTTGAATGACCTATTTGACCCTTATTACGAGTTTATTTATAGCTATCATTATGCCCCGTAGAAACAATATTCTATCATTTTAACATTTTAGAATGCGTTTGAAAAAGTAATGAAATCAATGCAAAAATAGTGAGATTGAAGACAATGAGATAAAGAAATTAAATGACAATTTAGGTTATCTATGGCTTCCGTCTGATAGCGTAATCGGATTTAAGTTTATAAATACTCTAATGCGATATGCAAAATATATGGTAAGTAGAGTGTTTTTAGTAGGGAAGTATGCAGTGTATTTTACTGAGAAATCAATAAGTAGAAATACAAGCAACACAGTTTACAACTTTGTGATCGTTTGATTGAGAGTTTGAGAGGCTCTAACCTAGTTAGTGATAATACTAGAAAAATGGAAATTGAAATCCCTAAAAAGATGGTTAAAGCCTCTATTTATACGAGTGAAGCAGTGAACAACATGTCAGAAATTTGTTAACTGGCCTCCAATATTATTATAAAATGATGGAGTATTTAAATCGTGGCTCGCCAATGATCTTGTGGTCTAATGACATGAAATAACTCTTTTAAATGGAAAATTATTGATTTGAGTCCTAGTGGGGTTATTGTAACATAGTCAATAGTACTAAAAAAAATAGCGGTTCACCAGGGCCGGTCCTGGCCATGTCTGACCGCTAGGGCGGCTGCACAGGGCCCCAATTTAAAAAAAAAAAAACATTTTAGATATAATATATTATTTTTTATAAATAAAAAAAAATCTATTATTTTTTATATTTGATATAATTATTATTTTTTAAATTCATAGATTTGGTCTTAATTGTATTGAAAATACAAGCAACACAATTTACAACTTTGTGATCGTTAGATTGAGAGTTTGAGAGGCTCTAACCTAGTTAGTGATAATACAAGAAAAATGGAAATTGAAATCCCTAAACAGGGCGTTTGGTTGGAGGGATTTTAAATTTTCTTCCCACTTAATTTCCACCTAATTCCAAAGGTCATTAAATTCCGTAGTTTGGTTGGAGGGAATTGCAATTCCCCCATTTTCATGGAATTAAAATCCCATGTCCCCTGATATTTTAATTCCTGGGAAAAAAAGATAGTGATGAGTTAAAATTATCCCTTCCTTTTTTAACCTAAAATTAATGTCTAACAACAATAATGGACATTTTTGACTTTATACTACTTATTCCCTTTCAATTCCCATGTATACCAAACATTGGAATTGAAATTCCCAGTAATTTTATTCCTGTCAACCAAACACTGGAATTTAAATTACCACTTTATTCCCAGTAATTCAACTCCCATGGAATTACAATTCCTTTTCCACATAATTCCTCCCTCCAACCAAACGCCCGGTAAAAAGATGGTTTAAGCCTCTATTTATACTAGTGAAGCAGTGAACAACATGTCAGAAATTTGTTAACAGGCCTCCAATATTATTATAAAATGATGGAATATTTAAATAGTGGCTCGTCAATGATCTTGTGGTCTAGTGGCATGAAATAGCTCTCACAAATGAGAAATCACTGGTTTGAATCCTAGCGGGGCGATTGTAACATAGTCAATAGTACTAAAAAAAAAATAGCGGCTCACCAGGGCCGGTCTTGGCCATGTCTGACCAGAGCGGCTGCACAGGGCCCTAATTTTTTTTAAAAAAATATTTTAGTTATAATATATTATTTTTTATAAATAAAAAAATATTATTTTTTATATTTGATAATTATTATTTTTTGAATTCATAGAATATTGGTCCTAATTGTATTATTGAAAATAAAATTTTATAAGTAATTAACATTGAAATTTAAATATTTAAATATTCTCACTCTCCTTATGTTCTTGTCTGTCTATTATTATTTTTGTCTTTTACAGCTTACTCTATTATATTTAGTTTGTATTTCGGAACAAAAACAATAAAGGTCCATATTAAACTATGTGATGAAGAAAATCTAGTTGCGAATACATCCACTAATTAATATATGAAACATATAACATTATGATCTGATTTGATCTTTCCAGCCTCGGCAATGTTCCATACAATAGCAAATGTCAAAATCAACAACATATGTTGTCCAAGAGTGGTTAGTATGTACTTGTGTTATCACAACACTGCCCATCTGATCTGTTACTTACTAGAAGACCATAAGAAATGTCAAAGAAACATGGCAATATATATAGGATTCCGACACTGTGTTTAATTTGAATTGTCCGATGATATGATATTGCCGTATATATATGTACACCATTATTGCAAAAAATTAAATGAGAATGAACAAAACATTTATTTGCACTGTAATTTTGGTAATTTTATTCTCTAGAGCGATATAAATCAATGAAAATTAAGTGTTTTTTCAACTAATATAATTAAGTGAAGTGTACTTCATTCTCTTATTATTCGTACTTGTTTGTACATTTACATGACTTGTAAGCTCCAAAGCAATACAATTCGTGTGGATAGGTTCGAGATAGATGAGAGTGAATGGTTATAAGAGTGTGGATGGTAGGTATCTTATTCGTTAGTTTATGACTCTTTCCTAATTATATTCTTTTTTCTACTGATTGACCGACCGAGTGACTAAGCATTCCTCTGTACCTATTCATCAACCCTACCAAGCATTCTTGATTGACCGGACATAAGAAGTAGTATTATCTCCATCAAATTTCAACAATTCAAATTAAACTATATAAATTATTAATTAATTAATTAATTAATTAATTATTTATTTATTTCATGAACGATAAATAAAATCTAAATGTAACTGATCAGAAACCCATAGATTAAAGGTTCAAATCCTAATTAATTTATGTTTTTGACACTCGATATATATCATAATTAAAACTTGAATAGTATTCAAATCAATAATATAATGGATGGGATGGATGAGAGAAGAATACATTTGGATCTGATCTTCTGCAGACTTTGAAGGTGTATATATTGATTGACTAGTATAGTAAGTGAATTGAAGGCTCATTTCATGGAAGAAGAGATGAGAGTGAATAATATGGACAAGAAAAAATACTAAAAGAAAAGAGTCAAGCAAAACATGACAAAAATTCCCTCAATAATCTTTGAGAAGACCTTGACTATACTGATGACTGAAGTCTTCCAAGTCACTCCCCTCCCACGGGTCTTATATTCTGCGTGTTTCAAGATAATAAGATTTATCTTCTTTTTTTTTTTTTTTTTTTTATAAAAAAATATTAGATCATGAATAAAAAATATTGAGGCCATAATGCCCATAAAAGAGAAATTAAGGGGAAAAAAAGAGGGAATTGATCGGACATCTAAATCTAGTTATCTAGTATATATACGATATTGTTTCCGATTCTCTGATATATATAATATTGTGTTTTTGAAAGAAAACAAATACTATACTTGATTTAATTAAAAATATTTAACCGATGAGCTAGTTAATAATTTACATATATGTTTATTGTAATGTTTTTATTTTATTTTATTACATGTATACAAATTTTCTTGGCGTACATATAATGATATAAAGAAAAAGAAAATATTGTATTTGAGAAAGGTCATGGATCTTTGTTCATGTACTGTTTGACCCATAAAAAATAGGGCATAAAAAAGAATCAATGGGGGCAAAAAGGGCATGAGGAACACGCACGTAGAAAAATAAGTGTGGAGGAGAAATAGCCAAGCTCATTCCCTTTGCATCTTCGGTTAAAAGCAATATTTCCTAGCCAAATCAAGGATTTGGGTAGGGGTAAGTTGAAGCCTCCGAGCCAACACTAAATCGCCCCGTAGTGAGGCGGCTTTGGCCCGCACAGGTTGGCGAGCTACGCGGGTTAGCATCGCGGGCTTCTCAAAAAAAAAAAAGTATATATATATATATATATATATATATATATATATATATATATATATATATAGTGTAAGGTCCCTATGCGGTTGAATGCTTCCCGTGCGGTTGATTAATGTGCGTGAGGTTTGTACTCAATGTACGTGAGTATTGTGCTTAATATGTCTGAGATTTATACTTAATGTGCGTGGGTGTGTAATGTTAATGTGCATGAGTTTTGTACTCAAGGTGTGTGAGTCTTGTGCCTAAGATGCGTAAGTTGTGTGCTTAATGTGCGTGAGTGTGTTCTTCATCCACTGTTGTGAAAATTATGCGCATCCACTGCTGCATTTTCTTCTTGTTTTTTGTGTTCGAAGTGGTGGAGGAATGGATTTTCACTACAAGAAAAATCGCGATTCGCGACGGAAAAATTCCGTCGCAAAAACGTGAAATTCCGTTGCAAATCGCATTTTGCGACAGAATTTTACATTTTTGCGACATAATTCATTTCGTAGCCTCTAGGCTTGTCGTATTTCATTTCGCGACGGAAATAATCCGTCGCGAGCGGTGGCGACGGAAAATGGCAACGGAATTTTCTGTTGCGAAGTAGGCAAAGGAAATCATTCTGTCGCGAGTCCGTTGCGGTTTTGGCAACGGAAATGTTTCTTTCCGTCGCCATTGCCTGAAAAAATATTCCGTCGCAGAACTCATATTATGTCGCATATTTCCATTGTGAAATATAACGACAGAAATAATTGTCGTCGTGATTCCGTCGCTAACTTTTTTTCAAATTTCATCTTCCGTCACAAATTCTGTCGTGTTCTGGGTGACAGAAATCTTTCTGTCACCAATTTCATCAAAATAATAATAATAATAATAATAATAATAATAATAATAATAATAATAATAATAATAATAAAATAATAATAACAACAACAAATATTTCACCAGAAAAAATCACATTTTGTCGCGATTTTGCTAAATAATTATTTTTAAAATGTTTTGGTAATTATTTTTATTTTGTTAAAATTGTAATGTTAGTATTTAAAGTGTTAATATGAAATTGAAATGTTTATATAAAATATATTTATTTCATTTAACAAACAGCTAACAGCTTGAAAAACAAGAAAGTGTGTGTTTTATACTTTTATATACATCTACTTTACAAGGCTTTGGCATCCTTCGAGTGAAATCTGATGTCTTGGTATTTCTATCTTCGTAGAAGCCTTGCGAAGAGGAAAACTTGGCCGGCCATATTGCAATATCAACGACAGATGAATCAATAAAGAATGATGCTGCTACGTGCTTAGTTTACAACAGTGAGGCAGACAGCATAGCAACAACTGATAAGAGCACTGGAACAATTTGATATAGAGGTGCTCGAGTATAAAACTGAGCCTTATATTCTGGGAGCATCTCTCTTCGATCAGATAGTAGCACAACTATCATTAGATCCTATGCCTTCCCCATAAGTTTCTGCCAACTTTTCCATGCCATTATCCTTCCTGGTTTGATAATTGGTAATTAACATTCTTGAAATTAAACATATTTTTGGTTCCAAATTACAATCAGAGTGGAATAGCAGTCCTGCAAAAATGAAAAAATCAGGGGAGATTGCAGAATCACAGGGGTTAGAGGCAGGGTCTTCTTTGTTGTAGATTCTAAAGTCATTCCATTTCATTATACTTTATCATAATATTCATGGAAAATAGACGTCAACACACATCTCATAAGAAAAAACCTCTTTTTGTATTGTAAAATAAAAATATCGCAATTACAATTTACAAATAGGGAAAGGAGAAATACCATCCTAATGTTATCAGCAAAAGGCTTGTTTTGGTTATATGCAACAGAGATGAGATGGCGGTGCATGTTCTGAAATCATCACTGAAACCAGCCCTACCCATTTGGATCTAGAGTTCACAAATAATTACTGAATATTAAAAAAATAAATAAATAATTATTACACTTGTATCAAGTTTGATGCAAAATTTGAATAACACCATAAGTAATGCTTTGCATAAACTCTTAACCATTTATGCACACAAACACCAAGCAAAAGTAAAGAAATTAATTACTATTATATCCAGCAATGAAACACTTGTCTGAGATCTAATAATCCTATTTCAACAAGACCCCAAAGCACATAAGTTTTCACCAAAAAATGACCTAATTTCAGCCAATTGAGGTCTATCATGAGAAAATTTTCCAACAAGCATGATATTTTCAATTTTATTCAATTGTTGAACCTCATTATCTTCAAAAGTAATACATGCCTCACCCCTATGAGTTTCAACAATTTTTTCAGAAATTGATAGGACTAGCAATTGACACATTATGACAACCCGGGTGGGTTAGAAGCCGTAAATAACTGAGCAAATGAACGAACCTGAGTGGTAGTAGTTTGGTTATTTTGAATTGGAACTTGATGCCTAGTCTTTGGATTTGCAGAAGCAGTGGTGTGCCCTGTGTGGTTGCTGTTTGGAATATTTCAAGGAGGAATGCCGGCAGAAGACACCGCGCCACCTCCCTACTGTGCGTTGGAGACCACCATAGGACCACGACCATGTTGATTAATCCGTGTTTTTGAAGCTGTATGAAGTCCAGTCGCGCCTCAAGTTGGATTCATCGGCGCAACTAGCCCACTGAAGCCATTAACGCCACACGAACCTCCACCCACCACGACTGGGGTTCCATCCTTGGCAGTAGAAGAAGGACCAGCCGCCGACGGCATTGCCGGAGCCGTCCCAACCACATTCGCGCCGGAGAGGGCCGATTTTGATCGTGACCAGCGAGTGTTGCCCTTTCCAAAGGGAGATCGAAGGGACCATCCCCGCCCAAAAAGCTCTGCCGGAGAGGGCCGCGAACGGAAGGAATAGCCAAATCGACAAAGTCTAGGGTTCCAGATAGACGACAGAGGGATTTGGGTTTAAGTTTGGAGGGAAATTATAAAATATTCTAACTGTATGCCTAGAATTGGAGAGTTTTGAATTTAAATTTGGAGGGAATTTTTTATTTTTTAATGATTGACGTTATAAGATTAGTTCTAATAATAAAATTATGGAGTTAATACCTCCAATGGTCCTCTGAGTATTAGCGATTTACCAACTGTGGTCATTCGAATTTTAAATGACCTTCAATGGTCCTTCATGTTTTAAAAAATAACCATCCATGGTCCTAATTCTTAAAAAAACGCGAGTTTAAAATGACCACGAGACGTCCTAAAAGGACCACGGGTGATTATTTTTTAAAACATGGAAGACCATTGAAGGTCATTCAAAACTCGGATGACCACAGCTGGTAAATCGCTAATACTTGGGGAACCATTAGAAGTATTACCTCTAAAATTATGTTATTCAATATATAAGATTTCAGTTTTTTTTTTTTTTTTTTGAATCGACGTAATATACCATATAAAATTTTAAACTAAAATACGATATATATATATATATATATATATATATATATATATATATATATATATATATATAATATATATATATATAACGTCGTTTCTTTCTAAAGACTAACGTTATATATTTTATTAAAATTTAAAAAAACTACATATATAAATAATTTTTTAATATTTTTCTAAAAAACTTATATCTACCTTATAATAATCTTTTTTTTTAAAAAAAAAAAACACATATGTATAAAAAAAAAATCTATTTTATCTGAACCCTACAACGTCGATTTCCTTTCATTATTTTATTTTTAAAAAAAAAATTAAACTTAAGACATCGGTTCATTGTGGAACTGATGTCGTAGGTTTATTTTAAATTTTTAATAATAATAATAATAATAATAATAATAATACATCGTGCTACAAAACTCGACGTATTATACGCGTGTGTGTGTGTGTGTGTGTGTGTATATATATATATATATATATATATATATATATATATATATATTTATTTATTTAAAAATCTACGATGTCGGTTCTCTTTCTGTGATTATATACATAGTTATAATGAGTACATTGCGCCTTTAAATTAATGTCCCACACGCAAGTTAAAATAGGTAAATGTTTAGTATAATTTTTAATTATTAAATAATTAATATAAAATAAAAGTGATTATTTTTTATATAATCAAAATGAGTATTTTATACTTACAGTAAAAATAGTAATAAAGATCAATATTATTTTACGTAGTTATGATCGATATAAAAATGATGTCTTAGCAATTTTTTATATAAAATATATTAAATCTTCTTAATGCAATACTGATTACACAGTAAAACTTTACTTAATTTTTGTTAAAAGTGAAATTATTATAATAAGTTTATTGATAATTGTGAAAAACTCCATATGTCCCTAATTCCTTGTCACATTTGCATTTAGTATGCAACAAAACAAATGTGTCTAACATTATAGTTTTTCCCCTCAAAAGTAGGATTTATTTGTACAAAGTAAAATTGTATATGTCACATTAAGCATAAAGGAAAAGTGGGGAAATGTGAAATGAGGTGATTACATATTTTAGGTGTAAATTAAAATAGAATTTATGTTTTTAAATTACTATATATATATATATATATATATATATATATATATATATATATATATATATAAAATAAAAATTATGTCGTTTTGGATTAATAAATATGTTTTGAATTAATGAATACAATAAATATACTTCTTAAATAATTAAGAAAATTAATTATTTAATTATTTTTTATATTTGTGTATGATCAAAATCTTCTTATATTAAATATTCACATAAATTTTAATAATTATCTTTAGAAGTCTGTATAATTCTGTGAAAATTTGTTAAGTAAATGAACCAAAAACTCAGTTAATAAATTTTTAAAATAAATATTTCAGTTCGGTCAATGGTTAAGGATTTTACATATGCAATTTCAATTTTGCATTAAATTTTGAATATTTCTCACTTGTAATACCAAACCTAATGCAAAATTTGACTATTAAAAAGTTATAAATTTTACTTGAAAAATTAAAAACTCTCACGACGGAAAGAACAATCATCGCAAGTTCCATCGCCAAACTCGAATGTGAAAAATCTATCTTTGTGCTAAACATCACAACACAATTAATTTGCGTTGTCGATTCCATTGCTATAGCGCGCCAGACAAATAAGGTGTCGCATTTTTGTCGTCAATGTGTCAACATATTGACAATGGAATTGATTATGTCGTCGCATTCTGTAGCGAAAATAAACTTTACTTAAAAAATTAAATAATTTAGCGACAGAAACAACGATTGTCGAAAGTTCCGTCGCCAAACTCAAATGTGAAATCTATTTTTGCGCCAAACATCGCAACAGAATTTATTTCTGTTGCCGATTCCATCGCCATAGCGCGACAAACATATACGGTGCCGCATTTTCTGTTGCCAACGTGTCAGCATATTGGCAATGGAATTGATCTCGTAGTCCCATTTTGTAGCAAAAATAAACTTTACTTCAAAATTGATATATTTTCGCGACGGAAAAAATTCTCGTCGCAAATTCCATCGTCAGCCGCCGTCGTCAATCCCTTAGTGCAAAGATTGTGTGGGAATACTTTCCACTTTGCGCCAAATATCACAACAGAATTTATTATCGTCGCTGATTCTGTAGCAAAATCGCGACGGAACCATCGATCGTTGCCATTTCCGTCGCTATTATGGTGACAGAACTTAATTCTGTCGCAAAATCTGTCACCAAAATGTGGGCGCCAAGTTTTCCCGGGTTTTTTTCTAACTTTACGCCAAAAATCGCTACGGAATTGCATTTTGTCACCATTTCCGACGCAAAATCACGACGGAACACGTTTCGTCACAAAAACCGTCACGAATCGACAACGGATTACGTTTCGTCGCGATGTTTCCGTCGCGATTGGTGATTTTTCTTGTAGTGTTTGTCTTGTTTTTAACATAAAATCAGAACAGCCATATGTGCGTTTACATATATCCATCCATTCACACACAATCAGAAAAGCTTCACCCACCTTCTCTTTCTGTTCTGCTTTCTTCTGAGCTCGTAATTCTAAACTCAAGTCACGCACATTAAGCACAATACTCAGGCACATTAAGTACAAAAGTCACGCACATTAACATTACACACTCACGCACATTAAGTACAAATCTCAGGCACATTAAGCACGCAACTCATGCACATTAAGTATATAACTCACGCACATTAATCTACTGAACAACCGCACGGGAAGCCACAAATGCACTTGATCCCTTCCCTATATATATATATATATATATATATATATATATATATGAATTAGGTTCAAATGCGGTTGGTGCACCCAGGTGCGCGGTTGTGCGGTTAAATCTAAGTCATTGATCTTGATTAAATCACGTTCATGATTACCAAAATTAAAAAAAAAAAATACGATGGCAATTTGGTAATTTGTGCATCTATTTCAAATTTAAGGTGCGTGGTTTTCCAGCTTAAGGTGCGTGGGTTGTGTGCTTAATGTGAGTATTTGTTGAAACTTAAGGTGCGTGATTTTCTTTCTTAAGGTGCATGGGTTTTGTGCTTAATGTGAGTAGTTGTTGTAACTTAAGGTGCGTGATTTGTATGCTTAAGGTGCGTCAGTTGTGTGAAACTTAAGGTGAGCCATTTGTGTTCTTAAGGTGCGGATTATACCCACACCTGAGCCCTTCCCATATATATTGACTCTGTTACAATGCCAATTGTTATATCATGGACCGCGGTGCATAATCGATAATGCACCGCGCATCAAAACGGCGCGTTGTTAGTGTTAACGGAGTGATACTACAATGTATCTAAACCGACACTGCCTCACATATTATTTTTATATTATCAAATGAAACTGTAGTTATATCAAAATGATACTGTAGTTGTTGTGAAATGAAACTTCCGTATATATAAAATGAAACTGAATAACATTTCACATATTTGACTGTATATTGTACAATGAAGCTGTAATTATATCGAAATGATCATGTAGTTGTGTTTTAATGAAACTATAGTGTATATAAAATAAAATTAAATAACATTTTCACATATTTGAGTGTATAAATATTGAATGAAATTGTAGTTATATCGAAATGAAACTGTAGTTGTGTTGAACTAAAACTGCAGTGTATACAAAATGAAACTGAAGAATAGAGTTATTTTCTTTTTATTAAATAAAACAACGTCGTTATATAATTTGCCTTCCAATGCAGTATCTGTTCATAACTATTTTCTTGAACCCACAACTTTTCATATGGGAGTGCAATACAACCTCCCATATGGCCCAGTACAACCTCCCATATGGGAGTGCAACTTAAAAACATAAACAATTAAACTATTTTAATTTATAAACACTGGAGAATCTAATATTATTTAGGTTAAATTATTAGAATCTAAACTATAATAAAGTTATATGGTTTGGGAAGTAATTAATGTTACTTCCCAAACCATATGGTTAAGATTAAATATAAAATAGCCACAACATCTTTTACTATATAAAAAAAAAAAAGCACAACATTTGAAAAATAAAATAGCTCTTTTTTTCTTGCCCATAACAAATGATTACATTTATTGAATTAATGGAGTTAACGATGCAATATTAATTAAATCTCTAGATTTACAATGAAAGTCTATTTGATATGCTTTTGTTATTTATGGTGCTTCTTAGAATTACAATATTAATTAAATTTTCGATGAAAGCCTATTCGATATCTGAAACAATGCAATTAATGCAAGCCTCTACATATAATTTTTCTCCCTCTCAAATGCTTCAAAGAAATGGCAGAAGCGAGAAGGGATGAAGAAAGCAAATGTTGCGGGCCGTGGGTCAATTATTAGACTTCTGAATAATAAAAAAATCATTTCAGCCATAAATAAAAATTTAAATATATATAAATGTATATATCGTATGGGACTTTAATGTTTTTCTGGATTTCTAAACTTAGGACTTTTAAAAGAAAAAAAAATGCATTTGAATTATCCCCACAAAAAGTGGTCTTGGGCTTATAGAATGACATTTGGGTTTATGGAATGACATGTGCATAAAGAATATATTATATAATCATATAAAAAATGTGTTCAATTAGAGTTTAAATTTACTCATACAAAATTTGAAATTTGCTTTCTAAATGTAATTATCTTAGTTATTATTCGTATTGTGAAAATTATAATATAGATGAAATACAATTAAGAATAAATCAATGTAATTATGTAAATTCTCTCTATATGTTTATTTGAATATCTACATAATTAGAAATTATATTAACCATACAAAATTTTAAGTTTAATTTTAATTGTAATTTTGTATTCTATAAAAATAATAAATACTTGACCAAGGGAAGCTCAAAAATATTATTATATTAAATAATTTAAAATATTTTTATTTTTTCTATTTTTTATTTATTATTTATAATAACATAATTTTTTCCCCATACATCGCGCGGGTGAATTACTAATTATGAATAATATATTATGATTAATATTATGACTTGTCTCGAACATTTTAAAGATGTATAGTTGGTAATAAGTAGACGGCTAATACAATTATAAAGTCAAAATTTTAGACTAGACTTTCTTTTGAATAAGATTAGAGTTAAACTCTAAATTAATCTTAACGTGGTGAGAATATGAAAAGATGTAAGTAAAAATAAATTAACCATATATTTCATTATATTATAAATAACTCTATCAATTTTAAATGTGTGCTAGCTTGACATGTCCTTTCAATCTAATTTCAATTGGATAAAATCATTTTTAGGGAAGAAAGACAATGGAATTGAAGTAATTTAATGTGTATAGTTGCTTCATTTAAATTGAAAGTAGTCTAATTTGATACTTAGATTCTCTTTATATATGCAACTTGATTACTTTTTGAATTGAAGGACTCATTGTTCCTAGACGGTTGAATTCCAACTCCAAAGGCCTTCACGTCCCGGCCCGATAGAGCATCTGATAACTGAGCTGAACACAGAGACTGGACCTTTATTTACTGCGCACAATGAGTCTTCCTCACTTTGAGAGGTTACTCCCACACTGTCGATGGTGAGACTCAATCCTTGGTCATTGTTCCTAAACTTCACCCCTGTGACCAACTGAACTGCCCATGAGAGTTGAATTGAAGGACTCATATTCTCACATTTGCAAGCTAATTATTCTTTGATGAGCTCCAAACAATATGTAGATCGTAGTCTTTTTCTTTTTCATTTTATTTTTATCATGTGATGCAGAGATTTGAATATGCATAGAATTAGCTCTAATAATAAATTGAAGGATGTATTACGTCATAATTAAAAATCTATACTAACATTATACCATACATTAATGTTTATATATGACATGCTCATCATATAGGAATTACAAATTAAATGTAAAACTTTGGAAAGTGGGGTTTAGAATTTGGGTGCAAGAAAGCAACTTTATTAGCTCAATTAATTATATTAAAACACAGAGCAGGTAATTAACATCATTCTCTTATATTTGTATATTATGAACGTAAACTAATCAACTTTATCTAAATATATAAAATAATATTTTTGTGTCGTAAATATATAAATAATACAATAAAATTTAGAAGAATAAGTTAATGATGGCAAATGACTCCACCTAACCACGTGTGAAGACAAACCACAAAATTCCAAAAAGGAATGACAAGTAAGACTAGAATTGCCACCAATATTTGTAATAATAATATAATATAAAAAGGTATGATGCAGTATAAAAATGTTGAATTGGCTACCTTAAAGTAGATTCCACAGTTATTAGTGTACAAAACAAAACTGTTTTATATATGGGATAGTGCCTAGACATGTTGCAATATTAGAATTTGAGTGGCTGCATGCTATCTTCTTGTCTTTTCCAATATAATTATTCTACCATGCACCAGAGTTGATATTACATTGTGAGCCTTGATACAAAAATTTTGTACCTTTAGTTAACATATTCTGTACTTATAGTTAACAATTTTTGTACATGTAAACAAATATTGCATTGTGAATCATGATACAAAAATTATGTACCTTCAGTTAACACATTTTGTACCTACAATTAACATCATTGCTGGAAATTATGGAATTTCCGACCACCTGAAAGTGATTTTAAATCAAGTCGAAAGCAAAAAGTGGCCGGAAATAGCAACAAAGGTTTTTCCGAATACCAAAAGTGGTCGGAATAAGGCTTTCGACTTGATTTAAGATCACTTTCAGGTGGTCGGAAATTCCATATTTTCCAGCAGTGACAGTTCCTGTACATATAAAAAATAATTTGATAATTGTTGAAACATAATATGATAGCTACAGGTACAAAAACTATCAACTGCGAGTACAGAATGTGTCAACAATAGATACAAAATCTGAATATTATTTTTGGATTAGGGTATACAATACAAGATAGACCATGGTCCATGGTATAATTTGCCTGTCTTTGCTCAGTCTACCTTAGCTTGGATCTAGCTACAACATCATATATGCATGTTCATTCTATTCCATCTACATTATGTTTTAAATAAAATGGTTATTATTGGTTAGACTAAAACCCTAATAATTTAATGATGAATTTATGATTTTAGCAAGAGGTTACAAGTTTATCTTCATTTCAGTATATTTTTTGACATGTATTATTTCTTTATTCATATAAAAAAAATTGGGTACAAGTAGTATTAATTTTTGTTTTTTTAAAGAAAAATAAGAGGTAATAAAGAGTCTAAGGATTTAATTTGGTTCACATTAGAATTGAAGTTTGCTTGTTTGGTAATAAATAAGAATTGAAATCTAATTAATTAATTAAAATAAATAAATACAGAGTATATTAAAATATATAATACTCACACACATATCTGTGCAGTGTGTGAGAAAGAGAACATGATCCAAGTTAAAAGTGAGGATTAATCTGATCTATCCATCTAGGTAGATCAACAATTGATGGTTACTATAAAATAAGAGAAACAATGTATGTTTTAAAAAAAAAAAAAAATTAAAACTTAAAAGTTTGTAATAATTTAAAAGTAATCCCGTGCTTTTTATTACTAAAGTCATGCATCGATCAACTATTGATGAATCCTAATAAACAAATTCATCTTCACTTTTTACCGGAGGGTTATACTTTCATTTGATCATGTCCCTATATGTTTGTATTTATAAATACTTATTCTTTAAATTAAATAGGCATAAATATTAATTTTTTTACTGTTTTCATTTTTTTAAAAAAAATATTTTTAAAAAAAAAATAGGAAAACAACTTTGAAATGTTTTATGAAGTTTTTGTAAATTTGTGGAAAATATTTTCGTAACTAACAAAAGTTTAGCCTAAAGAGGCAACTCATTGAAAGAAATAAAACAAGTAGGAGATTCTAAAATAAAAGCATAACTAGTTAAAGAGTAACAAAATTTTATTGGGCAAACAAGAGAAAGATGTATTCGAAGTTAATAGACCATAGGCTAAAAAAAAAGTTGTTGTAAATAACAAGTTAATTATATTTGTTGATTCATAACTTGCATTTTTTTTTTGTCAAAACATTGGTATATATAATAATGTTGGTCGGCAGCTTGAAAAGTCGAGTTCAACATTCTATCATGAAATGTGGCAATGATTGTTATATATGCAATTAAAAGAAAATAAAGTTGCGTTTTCACTTTTAGTTATAATTTTTGGATATAGTGGTGTGTGTTTCTATAAATTCATTGTTGTCATCAAGCTTTACAAGTTCATCATTAAAGACTGGTCGAACTCAAACTGTCAAACATGTCAACCTTAGATTAATAACACACTAGTGTTGATTACACTATTGGTAAAATGTAATTAAGGAACCACATTATTATATTTTCGAGTAAAAATTTGTCTAAGGCTCTGTTTGGTAACATAATTAGCTTATCAGTTAATTTTGACTTATTTGATCACTATTATTAGTTGTTTGACTTGGTTAAACAATCAATATGAATGTTTAATTAATTAGTTTTTTGTAACAATTTATTGTTCTAAAATACTAAAATTCAAAAAGCTGCTCAAAGTAGCTTTTTCGATCAGCTTTTTGAGCATGTAATCAGCTACCAGCAAACAATTAATTTACCCAACACTTTTCTACAATCGGCTAATGTTGCCAACTAGTCAGACCTACTAAGTACTAACACAATTAGCTAATAGCTATTTACCAAACATTCCCTAACACTACTGGAAATTATGGAACTTTCGACCACCTGAAAGTGATCTTAAATCAAATCTAAAGTAAAAAGTGGTCGGAAATAACTATAAAGGTTTTTCCGGACATCAAAAGTGGTCGGAAAAAGGCTTTTGACTTGATTTAACATCATTTTCAGGTGGTCGGAAATTTTATAATTTTCAGCAGTGTAAATGTAGAAAGGTGTATGAAGGAGAGCCAAATATGAACATAAATTATGCTTTCCACATTTTCAAGTCTATAGGCAGACATCTATTCTACTCCATTTTCTGATTATAAATCTTTTGCATTTTATATGTTTGTGGACTTTTGGATGGTATATATGAGATTTGACTTCACACAATAATGTAGTTGTTGGATTGTTTGACCTGGGGACTGGGGAGGCAGTTGAACTACGTTTGTGTCTTAGGTTTTTGCCATTTTAGGTTGGGATCGGAGAGGATATATATGATGCATCTATCTGTTCCACGCATTTTTGGAACCAACCACCCACTTAAAATGAATGATGAACAGACACACTACATAAACATTGTGCTCCCTTATCCCCATGAGCAAATACACATTATAACACGTAAATGTTCCGTATATTAATTTAACGAAGAGTATACAAAGTTAATAAATTTATTAGCATGTAATAGGTGTTGAAAAAACGTAGATTGATTATTTAAAAAGTGTTATGAATAAAGTTTGAATAACATTAATGGATGTTGGGTTTCACATGGCTTTTTGAACTATATTGCCAATGCAATTTACCCTCAACAATGAACACACAAATTTAGTCAATGATGCCTTTTTTTTTCTTTTATTTTTTATGTTCACTAGAATCACTAAATAGTTGACATTTTAAAGTTGTAGTGACATTATTTATTTGATCTAAACTTAAAACTTAAAACTTAAAAGTTAATGGCTTAGTTGGAGGGGTAACAATGTTACTGCTAGGAATCAAATCCTGGTATGTTAGCAAAGGGAGGAGACTCAGGCTAATGGACCGGGTTTGGTGCGTGAGCCAAGGGATGCCTTTTAAAGGGAGGAAATTGTGCCTATTTATATTGTTGAAAGACTCAGGGATGGTTAACAAATGGACAGCATTGGGCAACCTTCATTCTTGGCCACACACGTGTCCCTCCACTACTTTGCTTCTAGTGCACTCCCATGCATAAGTGTATCTTCCTTCACTTTAATTTATTAGTATACAAGATCTTAAGTGGTTTGGTGGTTTAGAACTTGTATTGTTATGCTTGAGGTTATGGGTTTGATACCCCTAGTAATACTTCTTATAATATTTTGCTCCGAACTTCCTACTTTCCTTAGCCCAATAGATTTTATTATTCTTATTGGGCCAACACCTCACTATAAAGATGGACACTCCACTTGGGCAATTGGACCGAACTTTTTTTTTTTTTTTAAAGGAGCCAAGGTGGCATTTATTCAAAATATGGTGAAATCATAGACGGGTGGGATTGAATCCCAATACATAGCAGTAGGATGACTAATAGCTGATGTAGCTAGAGTATGAGCTAAATAGTTCTTGGATTTAGGAATAAATTTAACTAAGCAAGAATGAAAAGTAGATATATAATTCCTGCAACTGTCTATTGCGTAGCCAATATACGTGCGATCAGGGCGAGCCGTAGTAGTTAGATATTGTTGAACCGTTAAACAATCCGTGTGTAGCTCTATAGAGTGTTCTCCACGATCCTTTAGCCATGACAAAACTTCTTTACATACAACCGCCTCTGCCATAAGAGAAGAGAAACAATTCGGGAGAGAGGAAGCGTAGGCAGAGATGTAACCTCCACTTCCATCCAACAAAACTGCTCCAACCGTGGCCGTGCTTGTCGAGTGATGGTAGCTGGCGTCTACATAGCAGCGGCGAGGAGACAACCCCGACAGTGCTGTACCAAGGTAGCCGGCAGCGGCGTGTGGTGATTAGGCCAATGCAGAGGTGGCATGCTGTTCGGCCGAGTGGTGTACGGTGCGCCACGCTTGCAATGCGGAAACGGCCGTCATCAAAACTTTCTTCGGCCTTGGCAGGTAGGCATCCCAAACTGCATTGTTCTTTGCCCTACAAATGTGGTAGAGGATTGCAGCTGCATACATCAGACCATCAGTGTCTAGAATATCCAAGATCGCATTAAACCACTCATGAAAAATATTTGTTTGAATAATAGGGATTGGGAGGTTGCAGATTGTCCCTGTTGGAAATCCGTTGGTAGAAAACAAATAATAATAAAAAAATAGGATTATTATTTTCTGGAAAAACAAGGGAAGGAAAGATGGAGAAATTTGGCTAGTGTTTGGTGTTGGGTTTTTGCAAGAGTCAAGTGAGCACTCTTTCCTTAAAACCTTATTTGCCACCTCCCAAAGATGCTAGGAGCGTTGTGGCCTAGGCTTCCCAGGATAAAACTTGCTAGTGATTCAATGTTTGAGCACTCAAACAAGGAATCCGGCAAGCAAGACACAGTTATGAACACAGTAGGGTAAAGAAGGAGTAGAAGCAGAGAGGTTTTCAGGCTAAAAGATGAACTTTCATGTTCTTTATTTTCTGTGTAAAAACTCTACTGCCCAACTCCTCCTTATATAGGGGTGGAGGATTTAAATAGCTTTTATTAGGCACTTAAGGGCACCCCTCCACCTTCCTGTAACAGCAGCCTTAAACATGGGTTTCAATTTGAAAATTAAAAAATTGGAATTAACTCAAACAATTAATTCCATAACAGTAGAATTGAACACCCCAAGAAGCCGAGACCACAGTTTAAGGCGAAACGAGTAGTTCGCAGTTTTGGCCCAAGTGGCCGAAACAGGCAGTTCCAGTTCCAGTTTCGGCCACAAGGTCGAAACTTCCAGTGGCATGTTGGAAAAACCGTTTGGCATAACTTAGCCCGCAAGGCCAGCCAATTTTCGGACGACATTCGTGCCCGCAGGCGCACACGAGCTCGGGCTTGAATCAAGCCTTTTTCAATCTCGTCTAGTTGGAATTTGATTTGCACCCCCTCGCGCGAGAGAGCCTCTATGCTATACAATTCTACTAGCTTTAAAAGAGCTCTTGTATATAAGGGGGACAAATCCTCTTTCCAAACCAATGTGGGACAAAAGCTCACTTTTTCCCTTCATTTTCCAACTCAAATGGGTCTACTTTGAGAATCAATATCTCATTCACCCATTATCCGTTTTGAGCGTACAATATATCAATCTCTTAGTCTCACTACGAAGAACCCGAATCCACTTTGACCCTACCCAAATCGGAAGTAGACCCCACTGATAATTGTACCACAAAATAGCCACTTAACATGCCATTTTAAGCTATTTTTTCCAACAATCCTCCACATGAATGAAAAATTGATTTTCGGGGTATTTTGAAATCGGAAACAACTGTGTTCAAACGGTCGATCCCTGCATATGATAGGTAGGGAGTCACTATACCCTTTGAACCTTCCCTCGTGAAGACATGTTTACTCTACTGGATGTATGGTAGAACGCAATGTCTTTGAACCGACTGTCGTTTGTGTAGACGATGACATATCTCACATAGGAATCTCCCAACCGTGCTCTTGCTCTCACGAGTGTGCCCGTTTTGGTCGTGGGTCACCGTTCCTGGTTCGGCGAGAGTTTCTAAAGAATTGTGCCTAACAATTCTCCTTTGAAGCGACCCTCACTTCTCTCTAACATAGGTGATTCTTTCTCGAGTATCCCGCATACTCAAGAATCATTAAAGCATTAACATGCTAGCCTCTTGCGGGAGTCACTGTTTTAACGAGGAGTGGTAGGGAGTCCGAGACCCCCACAGTGACGCGCTCCGTTCCATAATTTAGTTGTCCCATTGAACCTAGGTGCCAGCTAGGTTGGGTATCCACTATAGAACTTTTTAGTCCAAGGGCATTAGACCCATTCCTCGTGTCAACTTCTCCACAACTTCTTTGCCTAACCCTTTGGTCAGCGGATCCGCTATATTGTCTTTTGACTTTACGTAGTCAATAGAGACAACACCAGTTGTGACTAGTTGTCTAATGGTATTATGTGTACGACGCACGTGTCTAGACTTACCATTATACATATGACTCTGTACTCTCCCAATTGTGGCTTGACTATCGCAATGCACACATATTGGAGGTATCGGTCTTTCCCAATTAGGAATATCCTCTATAAAATGGCGTAGCTATTCAGCCTCTTCACAACCTTTGTCCAAGGCTATCAACTCAGATTCCATCGTGGATCTGGCTATCACAGTTTGCTTAGAGGATTTCCATGCAACGGCTACACCTGCTAGTGTAAACACGTAGCCACTCGTGGACTTAGAGTCCTTAATATCAGATATCCAGTTCGCGTCGCTATACCCTTCAAGTACAGCGTGATATCTCCCGTAGTGCAATCCAAGATCACGAGTATACCTCAAGTATCTCATAACCTTTACTATTGCCTTCCAGTGCATGGCACCGGGGTTACTCGTATATCTATTGAGTTTACTAACCGCATAGGCAATATCCGGCCTAGTACAGCTCATAAGATACATCAAACTACCAATAACCTGAGCATATTCCATTTGTGAAATACCTTCTCAGTGGTTCTTGGTTAGATGAATATTTGTATCAAATGGTGTCCTAGTCGCTTGACTATCATCCTTGTTAAATTTCTCAAGGATTTTGTCAATATAATGTGATTGGCTCAACACGAGACCATCAGGTCTTCTAATGATTCTAATCCCGAGGATTAAATCAGCCAAACCCATATCCTTCATGTCAAATCTCGCATTTAACATGTTCTTGGAAGACTTGATCATCCGATCATTACTGCCAACGATGAGAATATCATCGACATATAAACAAAGAATGACGTAGTCGTCTATCGTTTCCTTAACGTAGACACATTTGTCACTTTCGTTTATTTTAAACCCGTTAGTTAACATCGCATGGTCAAACTTCTCGTGCCACTGGGCACTTGTTTTAACCCATAGAGCGATTTAACCAACTTACACACTTTCCTTTCTTGGCGCGGAACCACGAACCCTTCGGGTTGTTCCATATAGATTTCCTCATCTAATTCGCCATTTAGGAAAGCGGTTTTCACATCCATTTGATGAACTTCCAAGTTCCGCAACGTGGCTATGGCAAGTATCATCCTAACGGGAGAATACGTGTCGAACTAATCGAGGCCCTCGCGTTGCCTGTAACCCTTGATTACAAGCCTAGCCTTATACTTCTCGATGGAACCGTCCGGTTTCATCTTCCTTTTAAAGACCCACTTGGATCCTAAGGGTTTACTACGCGGAGGAAGATCAACCAGTTCCCAAGTGTAATTCTGTAGAATAGAATCCACTTCACTTTTTATAGCCTCTTGATGGATAATTTTAATAATATCCTCGCAAGTGCACGAGTCAGTCGTAGTTATAGTGTGCAATAGCAAGGGTCGATCCCACAGGGAATTGTACGATGCAATTCAATAACTTAAAAGAAATAATTGAATTAATTGACTTGATAATGTAAAGTACTGAATCAAATGCTAAAGATAACTTCAAATGCAACGTAATACGAATGAAAGTAAACGGATAGATCACCAAAAACAATAATATCAAATTAACAATCATAATGGATTAAACTAAATGAAAAAACAGGTAACAAGACCGAACTTAAAATTAAAAGGCATGGTAGTGTATATTCTATAACTCCCTCAAGTGGACTTAATAAGAATTAAATTGGCCAAATTGAACTCAATTAATCTGGACACAAAGCTGTAAGATAAATCATAATTAAATTGATATAAATCGTAATAAATTAAATTGATAACATTAAAACTCTTGTATCATTTCTTAGCAAAAGGAAACTAGCAACACATTCTAAAGAAAAGCTTCACAATTAGAGTTCTTGTACTGTCATAAAACACAAGGCAAATTAAATATTGAAAAGCTAGATAGTAACCTAGAATGTAGAAACACGAAGCAAATTGAAATCTTATGCCAAATTGCTTGATTAAGTACGCAATAATCCAAACTTTAGGTACTAAACATAGTCATTAGCAATTAAAGCTAGGGAATTAAAGAAATAAATAGAGCTTATGCCACTGCTGCTACGAAAGAACAAAGAAGTTGATGCTGCTGCCGCCGGAAATTAACGCAAGAAGATTTGCAGCTGCCACAAAGAATCTCGCTCCCCAAACCAAAATTCTACCCTCCAGAATTGCTCCGGGGTGAAATTGATGATTTCTTCTTCGAATTGGCCTCAATTTATACTGCTCTCTCCCCCAAATTCTTCCGCAATTTTGCCATAAATTGCTATGTGTTTCTTGGTTCAATTACGCAGAAGAACTCGAGCCACACACCATCATGCCTGCTGTTCAATCGGATCGCTTGAAGCTTTGCTCTGTGTTTCGTCCGCCTCTCTCTCGTTGATCGGCTTCTGTTGAATCAGCACCGCACAAAGAGCTTTGACTGAAGAATTATTATTTTTTACTTAAATAAAATAAATTAGAACTCAATAAAATTCTACAATTATTAGAACTCCATATTGACCAAGTATAACTAAACTACTATTACTGCTACTACTACTACTACTATTATTATTATTATTATTATTATTATTATTATTATTATTATTATTATTATTATTATTATTATTATTATTATTATTATGGAATTATTAGATTGTCAGAATTCAAATAATAGGACAACTTTAATAATTAAAACAACCTAAAAATGAATAACATTACTAAAAACTAATTATAGCAATAATAAATAAAAATAGATAATAATTAATTAGTTATTTGCAACTTAACTATAAAAAGATTATCTAAAATAACAACAAAAATAATGTTTATCACCTCTTTCCACATTGGTCCTTCCGTAGAAGTCACGGCTTCTACATACGTTCGAGGCTCGTTCTCTATCAAACAAGATAGAAAATCGGGTTCATTTTCTAATAAACAAGTTAGAGTACCCGAATCATACTCTAACAAGTAAGTAAGAAAATCAGGACCGAATGATTTTCCAACTCTCGCCCGCTTACTGCGTCTCGGCTCGAGCTCAAGTTCTCTCTCAGATTCCCCACTATCATTATCCATAGTTTCGTCAAACGTTCGTTTTGACGTACTTGGTCCCTCGTTGGACCTACAAGGAAATATATTTTCGAAGAAATATGCATTCCTTGATTCTATTATCGTGTTCTCGTGTACGTCTGGATTATGGGACTCGTGTACTAAGAACCGATAAGCACTACTATTATGTGCATAGCCAATAAAGATACAGTCCACCGTCTTAGGACCTATCTTTACTTTCTTAGGTGTTGGCACCAATACTTTGGCAAGACACCCCCACACTTTCAGGTACTGGTAGGAAGGTTTCCTACCGTTCCACAGCTCATAAGGAGTCTTATCGAGCTTCTTGCAGGGTACCTTATTCAAAAGGTAATTACTTGTCAAAATCGCCTCACCCCAAGCATCTTGAGGTAGGCCCGAACTTATAAGCATCGCATTCATCATATCTTTCAATGTACGATTCTTTCGTTCGGCAACACTGTTCGATTGAGGTGAGTAAGGTTCAGTACGCTCGTGTATTATACCTACACTCGCACAGAAGTCACCAATAAGTGCTTCGTACTCACCACATTTATCGCTTCTAACCTTCTTAACTCTCCGATTAAGTTGGTTTTTCACTTCATTCTTCTAAAGAACGAATTTATTAACGGCTCATCTTTGCTTTTAAGAAAATACACATAGCAGTATCGTGTGCTATCGTCGATAAATGTGATAAAATACTTATTACCACCTCTCGTTTGTATCAATCTAAAATCGCACAAATCACTATGGATTAATTCAAGTGGTTCAGTTTCCCTTTCAACCGATTTGAAAGGTACTTTAGTTAGTTTTGCCTCAACACAAATTTCACGTTTGTTATTTGTGTCAATTTGAAAGTTAGGAATATGGTCCATGCTAATTAATCTACGCATAGAATTAAAATTAACATGACCTAGTCTACAATGCCATAAATTAGAACACTCAAGCAAGTAAACAGAATTAACTTTGCTTTTATTGATAACAGGAATTACACTGAGTTTAAAAAGCCCATCAGTTACATATCCTTTACCAACAAACATCCCTAACTTGGACAAAACTACCTTGTCTGACTCGAACACCATGCGAAAGCCTTGCTTGTTCAACAGAGAGCCAGACACAAGATTCTTCCTCAACTCAGGAACATACAACACATTGTTCAACGTCAGTTCCTTCCCGGAAGTCATCTTCAGAACCACCTTGCCCATGCCTTCCACAGCAGACTGAGCAAAGTTTCCCATCCACACCTTTTCACCCTCAATGGTCTCAAAGGTGTTGAACATCTCTCGGTTGCAACACAAGTGCCTGGTTGCACCGGTATCAATGAACCATTCACGAGGTTCACCTCGGTCACCATAGCCGAAAGGCTAATCTCGACCTCCTTCTGATTGCTATCTCCAACAACATTGGCTTCAGAACTCTTGTTCTTCTTCCTTGGAGCCTTGCATTCAGATGCTCTGTGGCCATGCTTGCCACAATTGTAGCATTCACCAGGAAACTTATTCTTGGTAACGCCACCTTTCGGACCTATCTTTCGCTTGTCCTTCTTGTTCCTCTTGGAGCTTTTGCCGTGCTCCACAATGTTGGCCTTAACGCCAACAATGATAGGAACTTTCCTATCATTCGTCATATTCCCCTCATCAATCCTGAGTCGCTGGATCAGGTCCTCTAGATTCATTTCCTTTTGCTTATGCTTAAGGTAGTTCTTGAAGTCCTTCCAACCTCGAGGTAACAAATGGATCACAGATCCTACTTGGAAGGCTTCACTTAGCACCATGCCCTCGTCACGAATCTCATCGAAGATTAATTGCAAATCTTCTACCTGACTTAGCATGGTCTTTGAATCAACCATTTTGAAGTCGAGGAATCGGCCAACCACAAATTTCTTTGAGCCGGCATCCTCACTTCGGTATTTATGATCCAAAGCTTCCCACAACGCTTTTGATGTGCTTATCTTTCGATATACATCGTATAGCGTGTCACACAATCCATTCAGGATGTAGTTTCGGCAAAGGAAGTCCGAATCCTTCCAATAGCCAACTGCCATCACGGATTGTGCATCTTGTTCCTTCAACGCAGGAACACTCTCGGACAAGAACCTTGCCAAGTCGAGAGTAGCTAGGTAGAACAACATCTTTTGTTGCCACCTCTTGAAGTTCGACCCAGCACCGGTGAACTTCTCTAGCTTTTCAGCTGAACCACTCGGTACCGAAGGTACCCGAGACATGGGAATATATCCCTCAGTGCTCCCACCATCTTGTGAACCAACGTTCACTGGTGTAGCTTGGGAATTAGCAACATTGTTGCCGTTTCTTCCATTGTTGTTCTCAACAACATTTTCTTCCCCATTGTTCACGATAGGCAACTCGGGGTTCTCCATTTCTTGAAGGAAATTAGAGAAAACAACCAACGAGAAAACAAGGAATAAGGTTTTAAGACTGTTGGAAATCCGTTGGTAGAAAACAAATAATAATAAAAAAAAAAAAGGATTATTATTTTCTGGAAAAACAAGGGAAGGAAAGATGGAGAAATTTGGCTAGTGTTTGGTGTTGGGTTTTTGCAAGAGTCAAATGAGCACTCTTTCCTTAAAACCTTATTTGCCACCTCCCAAAGATGCTAGGAGCGTTGTGGCCTAGGCTTCCCAGGATAAAACTTGCTAGTGATTCAATGTTTGAGCACTCAAACAAGGAATCCGGCGAGCAAGATACGGTTATGAACACTATAGGCTAAAGAAGGAGTAGAAGCAGAGAGGTTTTCAGGCTAAAAGATGAACTTTCGTGTTCTTTATTTTCTGTGTAAAAACTCTACTGCCCAACTCCTCCTTATATAGGGGTGGAGGATTTAAATAGCTTTTATTAGGAACTTAAGGGCACCCCTCCACCTTCCTGTAACAGCAGCCTTAAACCTGGGTTTCAATTCGAAAATTAAAAAATTAGAATTAACTCAAACAATTAATTCCATAACAGTAGAATTGAACACCCAATGGTCACAAAACTGCACAGGTTCGTGTAGGCCGAAACTTCCAGTTTCGACCCTGCCGAAACTGGAAGTTTCGGCCATGGGTCCCAGTGTCGGCCAGGAGGCCAAGACCACAGTTTCGGCCATCTTCCAGTGGCATGTTGGAAAAATCGGTCCGTTTGGCATAACTTAGCTCGCACGGCCAGCCAATTTTCGGACGACATTCGTGCCCGCATGTGCCGCACACGAGCTCGGGCTTGAATCAAGTCTTTTTGAATCTCGTCTAGTTGGAATTTGATTTGCACCCCCCCCCCCCCCCCCCCGCGCGCGAGAGAGCCTCTATGCTATACAATTCTACAAGCTTCAAAAGAGCTCTTGTATATAAGGGGGGCAAATCCTCTTTCCAAACCAATGTGGGACAAAAGCTCACTTTTTCCCTTCATTTTCCAACTCAAATGGGTCTACTTTGAGAATCAATATCTCATTCACCCATTATCCGTTTTGAGCGTACAATATATCAATCTCTTCGTCTCACTACGAAGAACCTGAATCCACTTTGACCCGACCCAAATCGGAAGTGGACCCCATTGATAATTGTACCACAAAATAGCCATTTAACATGCCATTTTAAGCTATTTTTTCCAACAGTCCCCATATGGTTTTTGTAAAATCACATAAAACTAATGCATGCACAGTATCCTCATGCACAATCCCACATATCCCACATGTCGCAGGGTTAGTTATAAACTTAAGGAAGAAAATTGTTTTCTCTTTATATATCTAAAAAGTGGGAAGTTAAGTATTTAAAGACTTGACGAATAAGTGTTCAAGTATCAGCGCCCAGTTACTTAATTAGGTATTTTCTTTGTTATCTTGTTTTTCATTTTTGTTTTTTTATTTTTATTTTTATTTTTTTTTATTTTCCTATTCTCTATTTTTCTATTTAGAAAACTTGTTTATTACTAATACTCATATTTTCAAAATAAATTTTCTTAAGACCATAACGTTATAATAAAATTAACACAAATATAATTTTGAGTTTTGGATATGTTGGATTTTAACGGTACAAATATATTTTTTTACTTTCGAGTCTAATTAAGATATGTGAGACTTTAACATTAGATATCCAAACTAAATTTACATCCAGATATTACAACTAAAAAATCCAAATCAATAACTTATCGAGCTCACCTAAAATTTAAAAATCAGTTTAAATTTAGGGTTTTAGTTTAGATAATATGAATAGTTTTTTGAACTAATTTTTTAAATAAAATTTTAATATCCTATATCTGGATTGTTAACAGTCTACATTGATAAAATAAGAGATAACATATGAGTTTATAAGGTTATAGGTTATACTAGCTAATTGATTAGATTCAATCTTTTAGTGTGGTTTGACCTATGTGCATTATAGCCCAATTGTGTGACCATGACTCAATCATCTTATATTATAATATGGAACTTATTCAATTTTAAGTGGTTAATCAGTTAGATCAAAATGACTTAGGCTCCGTTTGTAAATCAGGAAAATGACTTCTGGAAAATGAGTCATTTTTCAGAAAATTTTTGGTGTTTGGCTACGCAACGGAAAACTGTCTTTGTGTGTTTGGTTCATTTTCCAGAAAATGAGTAGGAAAATGAAAAGAATTGAATACTTCAAAATTTTAATTATTTGATACTTTTTATAAAATCCTTTTGTAAATAGCACTCTTTATATATATATATATATATATATATATATATATATATATATATATATATATATATATATATATATATATATATATATATATATATATATATATATATATGAGTTTATAAGGTTATAGGTTATATTAGCTAATTGATTAGATTCAATCTTTTAGTGTGGTTTGACCTATGTGCATTATAGCCCTATTGTGTGACCATGACTCAATCATCTTATATTATAATATGGAACTTATTCAATTTTAAGTGGTTAATCAGTTAGATCAAAATGACTTAGGCTCCGTTTGTAAATCAGGAAAATGACTTCTGGAAAATGAGTCATTTTTCAGAAAACATTTTTCTTTTTGGTGTTTGGCTACGCAACGGAAAACTGTCTTTGTGTGTTTGGTTCATTTTCCAGAAAATGAGTAGGAAAATGAAAAGAATTGAATACTTCAAAATTTTAATTATTTGATACTTTTTATAAAATCCTTTTGTAAATAGCACTCTTTATATATATATATATATATATATATATATATATATATATATATATATATATATATATATATATATATATATATATATATATATATATATATAAAGTTCAAATGCGGCGGGGTCTTCCCGTGCGGCGGTGCGGCGGAATTCCAGAATACACCAAAAGTGTTAACAATATGCACCAACAGTGTAAGAAAAACACACAACAATGAAATGCAATAAAACATCACAAAATACACAACAGACCCAAAAAAATACACCATATAACTCACCACCCCCAATGGTGCATTTCCAAACACTGTATGTAACTTTTTTCTTCAAAAAAATGTAACTTTTTTTAATTTTTATATTAAAAAAAATTAATATTATTTGTAGTTTTTTTTTGAACTTTGAACGAAAAAAAAAAAAAAAAAAGTCCGCGGACCAGCTCGCGGAGCCCACCTACCCGCATGGGGCGGGCTTTGGTTGCATGAACTCTAGGCTGCGGGTTTGGTGGGCCGACTCGCAAAAGCCCGCAAAAAATTAGGCACGAAAATTTTTACATGTGCATTCCTTGGAAAATGACTTCCCTAAAAAAAAGGGAAGTCATTTTTCCCCAAAACATACATATTTTCCTTTGACTAATGCATCATTTTCCATTGACCTCATTTTCCTCCCTCTTGCCAAACATTGAAAACTTAGAAAACATTTTCCAGAAGTCATTTTTCGGGTTTCCAAACGCACCCTTAGTTGTCAGGTCCAGTTGTTCACTTGAGGGGAGTGTTAAGAGTCCACATTGATAAAGACTAGCTTTGGCACAATCTTAGAATGTAACATGGACCAAACTTATGTTAGGATATATATAACATAACGAACTAAAAATATGGAGTGTTAAGAGTCAACATTGATAAAGACTAGTTTTGGCACAATCTTCGATTATAACATGGACCAAACTTATGTTACAATATAACATAACGAACTAAAAATATGGAGTTTTAAAAGTCTATATTGATAAATTAAAGACTTGCTTTGGCACAATCTTAGATTATAACATGGACCAATTTTATGTTAGGATATATAACATAACGAACTAAAAATATTCAAACGAATAATCTAGTTTAGATTAGAGTTTTAATTCATATAGTGTGAATAATATCTAACCTTAAGCGTAATTAAATAAGTTCTATGGGAATTTATTTCGGTAACCTAATTCTCTCTCTAGGCTAAGCTAGGGTTTCAGTTTCCCTTCCTTGGATTGCCGAGGGTTTCTTCGACTTTATTTGGTTCTTCTCTACGACGAAGGTCGGCGAGACTAACAGTACGAGTATGGAGGCAGCAACGGAAGCAGGTGTTGTGGAGCGTTTGTCCGAGCGGTGGGCGGACATGGCCTTAGCGGAGGAAGAGGAGGTGTTCGCACCGACGGGGCAGGATGACGCAGAGGAGACGGTGGAGGCAAGGGCGACGTGGAGGTTGGTAGGCCGATTCTTGACAACGAAGATAATCAAAGTTGAGTTCATGAGCCAAGTTCGGCGGTAATGCCGCGGGGTCAGGTTCTGGCCGGCAGGGGCTCGAGCAGATTCTTGTGGCGGCTACGAAGAGGAGGCGGGAAGGGGATGGTGGTAATGGGTTGGAGGGTGATGATAATGGGGATGTTGCAATGACAGAGGTTTCAAAAATCTTGTTCATGGCGGGTTCTGGTTCCCTGGCCCGCCCATCATCATGAGTACTCTAAGCTGGAACTGTCGTGACTTGGGCAATCCACGAACAGTTCGCGAAGTGATAGACATTGTGTCACGTAAGAAGCCAGATTTTGTTTTTCTCATGGAGACTAAGGTGGGACGCATACATGCTGAGCGTATACGTGTCCAACTTGGTTTCGATGGCCTTTTTTATGTTGATAGTAGTGGTAGAAACGGTCTAAGCGGCGGACTAGCTTTGTTGTGGCGAAAGAATAATACAGCAATGCTCTTTAGCTTTCTGAAAAATCATATTGATGTGGAGGTGAGTATTACGGGTTTTCCGAACTGGAGAATGACATGCTATTACGGTTTTCCAGAGCGGCATAGGCGGTATGAGGCTTGGGATCTGATTAAATCGCTAGCACCACGATCTGACCTTCCATGGATTATGGTGAGCAATTTTAATGATCTCTTATATCAGTATGAGAAGCGAGGAGGGAATCCACACCCTGATAATCTTCTTCGTGGATTTGGGGAGGTTATTGAGCAGTGTGGGTTATCACAGTTGACAACAAATGGGTATCAGTTTACATGGGAAAAAGGAAAGGGCATGGAGGACTGGATTGAGGAGAAATTAGACAAGGTGTTGGTGACGGATGGTTGGCGTGGTGTGGTTCCTGGGGCCAGTGTCACGAATATATTGACAAGGAAATCAGACCACTCAGCCATATTTTTAGGGATACATGGTTATAATGAGCAAGGAAGCATGAGACGGAGGGGTTTCCGTTTTGAGATGGCATGGCTATATGGCGAGGGGTGCAGGGAGGTGGTGGAGAGATCATGGGGTGATGGGAGGAGTATGGGTTTGCAGGATTGTATCTCGCACTGTGGAAATTGTTTGTCAAAATGGGGAGGAGATCGATATCATAAGTTTGGGGAGAAGATCATGGAGCTGCGCAGGGAATAGTCGCGTCTCAGAGGCCGCACTGACATGGCTACTTTGGCTGAGTTCCAACATCTGGAGGAAACCCTGAATAATATGGAGGCTCAGGATGATGCTTACTGGAGGCAGAGAGCTAAACATCACTGGCTTAAAAATGCTAATGCCAGTGCAAAGTTCTATCACAGGTATGCCTCTCATCGTAGAAAAAAGAATATTTTGTCTAAGCTTATGAATGATGATGGGGAGTGGGTAGAAGGGAGTGCCATGCAGAATGTTGTTCTTGACTATTTTGGTAAAATATTTTGTTCTAGTAGCCTGGTAAATGGGGAGCCATTTTTTCAAAAAGTAGCGCCATGGGTTACCCAGGCTCAGAATGAAATGTTGCTACGACCTTTTGAGATAGCTGAGGTAAAAGATGCACTTTTCGCAATGTTTTTTGATAAGGCCCTAGGCCCGGATGGAATGAATCCAGGTTTTTATCAGCATTTCTGGGATGTGGTAGGGGGGATTTTTCAGATTTTATATTGAATTGTTTGAATACGTGCTCTTCGCCCCTGATTTGAATAATATGGATGTCGTGTTGATCCCTAAGAAAACTACACCTGAGCTGGTCACATATCTAAGGCCTATAGCATTAAGTAATGTGGTATACAGGGTGATGGCTAAGATGATACCCACAGAATGAAGCCCATGATGGGGGATATTATCTCAGACTCGCAGAGTGCTTTTATACCAGATAGGCTTATCACTGATAATATTTTGATAGCTGCAAAAGTGGGACACTATTTGAATAGGAAACAATGTGGAGCTGTTGGTTGGGGAGCTCTCAAACTAGACATGGCTAAAGCCTATGACCGTATGGAGTGGTCATTCTTGCAAGGGATGCTTGTAGCTCTGGGTTTTGATGAGAAGTGGATTAAACTTATTATGATGTGTGTTTCTACAGTATCGTACAATTTTCTAATTAATGGGTCTCATACAGAGTCGATCACGCCCACGAGGGGATTAAGACAGGGTGATCCCCTATCTCCCTATCTTTTTATTATCTGTGCTGAAGGACTCTCTTTATTGCTACAGCAGGCACAGGACACTGGTCTGATTCATGGATGCAGGGTTGCTAGAGGTGCCCCCCAATCTCCCACTTATTTTTTGCAGATGATATCCTTTTATTTTTCAAAGCTAATATGCAGGAGGCCACTGGGGTTAAAAACTGTTTGTCCCAATATGAGGCACTATCTGGGCAAGTGGTTAATTACCATAAGTCCAGTATATGTTACTGTAAGAATACGAATGAGGAGGATAGGGAAGTGGTAGCACAGGTGTTAGGAGTAACCCAGGCTCCTAATTTTGGAAAGTATTTAGGCGTACCCTCGTTTGTTCGGAGAAATAAGAAAGCAGTTTTTGCTTATAATGAGGATAAAATCAGGCAAAGGATTAGGTCGTGGAATAAAAGATTTCTCTCGTAGGTAGGAAAGGAAATCTTGTTGAAAAGTGTGGCTCAAGCTATGCCTACCTTTTCAATGGGAGTATTTTTACTGCCAATATCTATGTGCGCGGCGATAGAAAGAACAATGAACCGTTATTGGTGGGGGTCAGGTACTGAAGGGGGTATCCATTGGAAGGCATGGGATAAACTATGTATCCCAAAGAAGTATGGGGGTCTGGGCTTCAAAGAGTTGTGAGCTTTTAATCTGGCAATGTTGGGTAAGCAGGCATGGCGAATGCTTACCAATGCTGGCTCGTTAGTATCCCGTGTGTATCAAGCAAGGTATTACCCTAAACAGACCTTTTTTTGAGGCATGTATAGGAAATAACCCCAGTTACTGTTGGCGCAGTATTATGGCAGCTAAAGGACTAGTTTGTGGTGGTGTGAGACGGCGTATTGGGAAAGGGACTAGTACTTTGATCTGGGAACACCCGTGGCTCCAGGATGAGCTAGATCCTATGATCCATATAGAGATGCCCCCACAGATGGCAGGAGCTAAAGTGGTTGGACTAATAGACCCAGATACGGGGACTTGGGATCACCATATACTGACAGATATTTTCCAACCAGATGATGTGCCTAGGATTCTGAGGATACCAGTCTCCCCAGATTATGATTATATGTGGTATTGGTATGGGGACCCAAAGGGTTGTTATTCTGTTAAGGATGGCTACAGGCGCATTGTTGGGAATTATACAATTACTAATGATGGAGCTTTTGATAAATGGCTCACCCTATGGAAACTAAAAATCCCCCCAAAATGGAAGACTTTTCTGTGGAGAGCTATAAGTAATATTCTACTCACCATTGATAACTTTCTTATAAAGAGGGTAGATGTTGATCCAAGTTGTGCCATGTGTGGAGTAATGCAAGAGGACATTATGCACTCATTAGTATTGTGTGGTTATGCTAGTTCTATATGGACACAATCCAACCATCCACTCCCCAATATTGTGACAAATGTTTTCCATGAGTGGTTTAGTGCAATCTTGAATGTTCTAGACACTAATGGAATTGTGTATGCAGCTGCGATTTTATATCATATCTGGAGAGCACGGAATGGAGCGGTATGGGATGCCTACCTACTTCTACCCAGGAAGGTGGTCACCGCGGCAACCGCCACCATGCATGCATGGCAGCGTGTACACGGTACGGTGACCGACCGGGACGCTGCCGGCAGCTCTGCCACAGCAGAACAGCCCCCTACTCCACTGCCGGTTCCCGCTGTTACGGCCAGTGTGCTGGCTGCCATTATCCAACCACGAAGATGTTTTGTCGATGCCAGGTACTACCACGACGGGAACTCTGCTGTGATGGGTGTTGTATTGTTAGATGCCGATGGAAGATATGTTACGGCATACAGTGCCCTGTTACCAAATTGTTTCTCCCCACTCATGACCGAGGCGTTTGCGTGCAAAGAGGCCTTATCGTGGCTCCGGGGACGCGGCGAACAGGATGTCCAAATTTACACAGATTGCCCGACGTTATAGACCTATCTGTCATCATCATCGGGAACACCACCCAGATCATATGTTGGCTATGCTATTAATGCCTGCAAAGCTAGCATATCAACCTTTAATTTCTGCGCTATTTCTTTTATTCCTAGAACACAGAATTTACTAGCTCATACTTTAGCTTCTACGGTTTTGGATAATTCCATGACTATGTACTCGGACTCTGTCCCTTCTGACTCTATTTTGGCTTACTTCTAACTATAACCACATTGGTTGCTTTCAAAAAAAATAATAATAAGTTCTATGGATGTAAATAAATGAAAATAGAAAGGATAAAAGATAGGGATAAATAAGAGAATATAATAATAAATGTAGTTATAGTAATTGACAAATATGTAACTAGATAAGGTGATGATGTAGTAAAGATGTGGTGGTGGTAAATATCTAGTCAAGTAAGTGATAAATATTCTGTTTTTCATTTGTAGAATAATTTTTCTAATTTGCAGGCATTTTAAGTGGGTGTATCAGTGTTTGGTGTTCACAGGAGTCATCTCATTGAGTGCAATCTAGCACCAGAGTATCCACTGAGCTACTCATGCAAGCATGTTTTGTATTTTCTATTATTTTTTTTTTGAATGCTACTGGCTCTATTACATTGTAGTATCTGTTCATATACTTTCTCAACCTACTGAAACACAAAGAACCAATAACGCCTCCACTGAGGCTCGAACTCACAACCTTTCAAATGGAAGTCCAACCCGAGTATTTTCTATTATTTAGTTTTCTAATTTTTCAAAAAATTTTAAAAGTTCTCCATTTTTTTTGAAAGAAAAGTTCTCCAATTAATAAAACATACATATTTTTCATTCTCTATTTTTTAAATTAGAAAGACATACAAGTAAATATTGTTTTTTTTTTTTTCATTTCTCCAAGAAAAAAAAAATTCCTCAATTAGTAAACACACCACGTCATCCCTTATTTAAAGTTGTATGCTAATACTAAAGGGCGCTGTTTGGGTGACATTTAACTGCAAAATTTGTAAGACAAAATATGAAGACGCTCTTGTTAAGGTAGCGGTTACGCGGCGCTGTGCTTGGATCGAGTTTGATGGACCTCCGGAGTTTGTTCTGGAGAGCCTCGAGTTTGATAGACGATATGTTAAGTGTTTCAATCCTAGTATAGGGGCTGGGTTCTAGCCTGGTCCCGGTGCCCCCCACCCCCTCTTTGTTCAAAAAAATAAATAAATAAAAATTCACTTTCGATCGAGCACGTCGCATAAGATTTTTTCTAATATAATTTACTTTTTTATGTGGTTTGCAGGTTATTACGTAGGAGTGGATTTACCAAATGTAAATTCACGAATAGTAACTTCTGGTTTCTTCCGTCACTTTAGGAAAAAAAAAAAAAAAAAACAAATGAGCACCCTTGATTACCTGATCTCTACAAATCAAGGGTTTAAGTTTCACCGAGAGTACTTAACACCATATTTTAGTATTTGGTTAGGACATGAGCAATGGAAACTCTAAAGTGCAATCTGTTTTTAAAGCCCACCTGAAAAAATTGTTGGGCTATCTTTGTCGGATCGGCCCACATAAAGAGACCCCAATAGTCATGCTGTGGAACGGTGTTTATCATGCGCATGGTGAACAGAGATAGATCCATAATTTTTAAGCTGTAGATTCATAATTATTATGAATCTACAGCATAGAAATTATGGAGATGTAGATTCATAATTTCTATACCGTACTGTAGATTCATAATTTCTATATTGTAGATTCATAATTTCTACAGCATAGAAATTATGGATCTACCCCTGTGTTCACCATGCGCATGGTGAACACGTTTTCACAGCATAATTTGCGAAGAGACCCATTAAAACAATTTGATTGGACTGATCTTAGTTGGCAAATTATATCGTGCACCGCGGTGCATAATCGCTTATGCACCGAGCTTCAAAACGACGTTGTTTTATTTAATGAAAAGAAACGGCACTCGTTTCGCACCATTCCGCAAAAAGTAACTTTGTTATTTAGTTTCATTTTGTATACACTGCAGTTTCAGTTCAACACAACTACAGTTTCATTTCGATATAACTATAGTTTCATTCGATATTTATACACTCAAATATGTGAAAATGTTATTTAATTTTATTTTATATACACTATAGTTTCATTAAAACACAACTACATGATCATTTCGATATAACTGCAGCTTCATTGCACAATATACACTCAAATATGTGAAATGTTATTCAGTTTCATTTTATATACATTGCAATTTCATTTCACCACAACTATAGTATCACTTTGATATAACTGCAGTTTCATTTGATAATATATAAAATAATACATGAAGCAGTGTCGGTTTAGATACACTATAGTGACAGTTTAGATACATTGTAGTTTCAGTTGGTAATTAACACACCAAAAAATGCGCGCTCCGTTAACAGTAACAGAGCCGTTTTGACCGCGGTACGCGTGATATAACGACTGATCGGACCATTATGGTGTGCAACTGTGTACACCATGCAAGGTGCACACGGTTCCAATTCATAATTTCTATACTATAGATTCATAATTTATATACTATAGATTCATAATTTATATACTATAGATTCATAAAATCTATACTGTAAATTCATAATTTCTAAACCGTAAATTCATAATTTAAATACAGTAGATTCATAATTTTTATACTATAGATTCATAATTCCTATACTGTAGATTCATAAAATCTATGCTGTAGATTCATAATTTCTAAACCGTAGATTCATAAGTTAAATACAGTAAATTCATAATTTTTATACTATAGATTCATAATTTAAATACAGTAGATTTATAATTTCTATATAGTAGATTCAAATTATGAACATATAGTTCTGTGATTTGTGAATACAGAGTTCAACAATTGGGTATATGGACATCGAAAATTATTAACATAGAGTTCTGTAATTGCGAATATAGAGTTCAATAATTATGAATATGAAGTTCAAAAATTATGAATATATAGATTTATAATTATGAACATCTAGTTCAGTAATCGAACATGGTGCACACAATTACATAGCATAATTTGCTCGATTGATCAACAAATTATATTGTGCACCAGGGTGCACAATGCATTGTTCGCCCTGGCCCAAAACGGGACGTCGTTTTGTACCTTTTCGCATGTCTGCTGTTAACTCTTTAAAAAAAAAAATCATGTTTCGAATGTACAGAATTGTATATTATACATAGAATTTTATACCTGAAAACACAGAATTTTATAACTGAAAATTCACATGTTTCAAATGTACAAAATTATATAATAGAATACACAGAATTTTATACCTAAAAATATAAAACTTACCAAAATAATATCATTTTGTGAGGCGCGGGACGCACATTGCTATGTGCGCTCTGGTGCACGGTATGACGATTGCGACTGATCTTACTAGGCCTAATCTTTCTTTAATGGGCTGGATTGCAGGATCCATTCAAAGCCCATCTGAACCCTCTGAGAATCTGAGATGCCCACCCAGGCACCCAGAAAGAATATTCCTTTTGTTATCAAATTGTCTACCACTGAGTTAGTTTTTTTTTTTTTTTTTTTTTTTTTTTTTTTTTTTTTTTTAATAAAGAATTGCACTTATTACTTTTTTTTTTTTTTTAGAAAAAGAAAAGACTTCATTAATTCAAATCGGGATACATATTGTTGACAATAAAAAAAATAAAAAATAAAAAATAAAAAAAGGGAAAGAGATCCATTCCTGACATATAGACATAGAACATGCTGCCCTATTTAGATTATGGGCTACTCTATTCGCAGTACGACTAATATAAGAGATAGCTATATGCATAAGTGAGCATAGCATATCTTTAATATCTAAAAGCACTAAATCAAATGAGGAAGCCTCCCCAAGCTGATTAAGACCCTGAATGATCTTCAGATTCAACTTGGACAAAGTTATAATTGTGACTCTTCAGCCACAATTACATTTATTACTTATACATTCAATTTAGTATATTAGTTAGCATAAATTAGGCTTTGACAGGTGTCCGTGTAGGTGAACTAACAATGATATTGGTAGGCTAAAAGCAATGACAAAGACTTCACCTGGACCACTACGACCACCCACTTATTTTATAATAATTAAATTATTCATTTTGTTTCAAAATATAAAAAATAATTGTTATTTAATGATACTAAGAGACTCTACCGGTAGATATATCATCAACTAGTAGCCTTGTATCAAGTGATTTATAGTCCACTGGTATCCGATTGTCTCTTTATATGAGAAGTCTAAGATTTAAACTTTGGTGTAGGTATAGATAATATATGTAGGTATTTTTTACAATGAATTAATTTATCAAAAACAGCGGATATGTACAAATTTTATCGAATAATTCGTTTTGTTCGGGTTGAATAAAATAATTCAAAAAATAATAAATTTAGTAAAATACTAAACTGTAAACTTTCAAGTTACAACCTACAACTTCAACTTTAAATTCTTAAAGGCAATTAACTTACAAAAACATACAAATACTTTTTCCAAATCTAACTTAATAATAATATAAAAATTTATAAAATACATTTTAGAATTTACACATTTCCAAGACAAAATACAAATATCAACTTGACAACTTCATACCAAGGACCTTGTAGTCCAATGGTATCATGTTGCTCCCTTATGTGGGAGGTGATAGGTTTGAGTTTCAGTGGGAGGCATTCACTGCTGGAAATTATGAAATTTCCGATCACCTGAAAGTGATTTTAAATTAAATCGAAAGTCTTGTTCCGACCACTTTTAGTATCCGGAAAAACCTTTGTTGCTATTTCCGACCATTTTTTTACTTTTGACTTGATTTAAGATCACTTTCAGGTAGTCGAAAATTCCATAATTTCCAGTAGTGATTTGATGTAAATGGATATCTCCCTTCCACTAAATATTAATTAAATATATAAAAAAAATTGACAACTTCATGCATCCAACCCTACTTCCTACTCTTCTTCCTGTTAAATACATAAATATTTAACAGGTTAACAGGTGTGCCAAAAAAAAAAAACAAAAAACAAAACTTGACAACTTCATGCATCCAACCCTACATCCTACTCTTCTTCCTGTTCAATAGCAAGTTAAAACATAAATATTTAACAGGTTTACAGGTGTGCTAAAAAAAATATACAATACATAAATATTTAAGAGGTTTACAGGTGTGCTAAAAAAAATATTTAACAAGTTTACAGGTGTGCTAAAAAAAAAAAAAAAAAAAAAAAAAGTTCAGGACTTTTCTATATCAAGATTATAATTGGGAGTAAATTGCTACTTGAGTTTTATAACTAAACTCAAAACTCATAAGCAACATACCAATCCAAAGTCTAGAAGCAGTATCATAGCCAACATAAACTGATTGAAGTTAGTAAAGTAGTAAACAATTAAGAAGTAGTTAGTAAAGTAGTAAACAATTAAGAAGTGAATGAGAATAAGGGAGAGTGATAAACACTTTCTAAGGTCTCTATCGCTTGTACTGAATACACTTTCAAAGACAACTGTTGATGTGTGAACTGCTAGCACATCCCTTGTCATTTTTTAGAAAATATGAAATCTCTCACTATTCACACACCATCTAGATAGGTCAAAGTCACTACTTTCCTCCAGTGATCCTCTTTATGCTTTCAAATGCTCAATTTAATGTCTAAAAGTGTATGTGTGTCTTACTATTGTGTAAAAAAATAAAAAAAAATTAAATTAAATTAAAAAAAAAAAAACCTTAGCATTCAAGTGAACCACTTTGTCTTCAAGTACACAGTTTTATGCCTTCAAGTGCATGTTTCTTTGACTTCAAGTGCACAACTTCTACGTAGTATTTGTTATAAATTGTGCATTCTTTTCAATAACATATAACTAAGTTTCTAATGAAATTTGTGAGATTTACAAACGATTAGTATGAGTAATTGGTTTAATAACACTTAAGTTGCATAACCTCATTTTTTGGCACTATAAATTGCATCAATTGCACATCTATTTGCCTTCGAATGCAACTTTTTAGCCTTTAAGTGCACATTTTTTTTACCTTCAAGTGCACTTGATCCTAAACATATATATATATATATATATATATATATATATATATATATATATATATATATATATATATATATATATATATAATTTAGTTCAAGTGAGGTTGGGGTGTGTCCTGTAGCGTTTCTACGGTTAAATCCGAGACATTGATCTTACTTAAATCAACATCCAGGATTAACAATGATTAAAAAAATGCGATGGTAATTTGGTCTTTTTGCATCTAGGTCAAATTTAAAATGCGTGGTTTTCCTTCTTAAGGTGCGTTCTTTTCCTTCTTAAGGTGCGTCAGTTGTTAAAACTTAAGGTGCGTCATTCTAAAACTTTAGGTGTGTAGTTTGTGTTCTTAAGGTGCTTTGTTTGTGTGCTTAAGGTGCGTATTTTCTGTACTTAAGATGCGTCATTTTAACGCTTAAGGTTAGGTGCGTCAATTCTACACTTAAGGTGCGTCTTTTTGTGTTAACTGCACGGAAAGTTATATTTGCACCTGATCCACTCCATATATATATATATATATAGGGAAGGGTTCAGGTGCGGGTGATGCTTCCATGAGGTTGTGGTTGGACGCACCTTAAGCATTAACATGGCGCACCTTAAGCACACAAACAAAGCATCTTAAGAACACAAACTACTCACTTTAAGTACACAAACCACGCACCATAAGCACACAACAAAGCACCTTAAGAACACAAACCACGCACCTAAGGTTTTAAAATGTCTTACCTTAAGTTTCACAAAATTGACGCACCTTAAGCATACAAATCACGCACCATAAGAAGGTAAACAAACGCACCTTAAGAAGAAAAATCACGCACATTAAGTTTCAACAACTACTCACATTAAGCACAGAACCCACGCACCTTAAGCACATAACCCACGCACCTTAAGCACTAAACTCATGCATTAAGCACAAAACCCACGCACCTTAAGTTTTAACAACTACTCACATTAAACACATAATCCACGCACCTTAAGTACAAAACCCACGCACCTTAAGCATAAAATCCACGCACCTTATGCACAAAATCCACGCATCTTAAATTTGACCTCGATTCAAAAATTACAAACTTGTCACCGCCTTTTTTTTTTTTTTTAATTTTGGTAATCTTGGACGTTGATTTAAGCAAGATCAATGGCTCAAATTTAACCTCACAAGCGCACCTGGGCGCACCAACCGCACCAGAACCTAATTTTTTAATATATATATATATATATATATATATATATATATATATATATATATATATAGTCAGGTTCCTGTGAGAACAGGTCTTCCCGTGCGGTTAGTGCGGCATACATCATTAGGTATGCATAAATGCACCACACGGTGTTTGAAAATACACCATTATGTGTGGTGTATTTTTTTTGTGTGGTGCATTTTTTGGCATTTCATTCTGGTGTATTCTCGAACACTGTATGGTGCATTTATGCATACCTAATGGTGTATGCCGCACTGACCGCACGAGAAGACCTATTCTCATATGCGGCGGGGTCTTACGGTGCGGCGGTGCGGTCAAATTCCAGAATACACCAACAGTGTTAACAATATGCACCAACAGTGTAATAAAAACACACCCCAATGAAATGTAATAAAACATCACAAAATACACCACAAACTCAAAAAAAAACACACCATATAACTCACCACCCCCAATGGTGTATTTCCGAACAGTGTATGGTGTTTTTACTAACACCTAATGGTGTGTGTTTGGTGATGCAGGGCTCTGTTTACTCTGTTTTGTGTGGTGTATTTCCTAACGTTGATGGTGCATATTTGGTGAACTATTGGTGTTGCCGCACCGTAAGAAATAACCGCAACGTAAGACACTGCCGCACCTGAACCCGCCTCTATATATATATATATATATATATATATATATATATATATATATATATATATATATATATATATATATATATATATATATATATATATATATATATATATATATATATATATATATATATATATATATATATATATAGGGAAGGTTTCAAGTGTAGGGTTAGCTTCCCGTGCGGTTGATGCAACTTAAGCATTAAAATGGAACACCTTAAGGGGGCGTTTGGTTCACGGAATCTTGGATTACCCCAGGTAATAGGATTACCTTCAGGAAGGTAATGTGAGATTTTGGGAATGTAAGATTACCTGATGTGTTTGGTTTGGATTGTATAATATAATATTACCTTGTTTGGTTAAGAGTTATATTTTAGGTTATATGGATCAATTTACTATAATGTCCTTATATATATATATGTGTGTGTGTGTGTGTGTGTGTGTGTGTATGTGTGTGTGTGTGTGTGTGTATGTGTGTGTGTGTGTATTTATTCAAAAAGTTATGAACTTTTGTAGACTTTTTAATTTTATGACTTTTGTAGACTTTTCCTTCTCAAATATAAATAGTTGAAATCTAACCATCAACCTCAAGATTTCAAAATTTTCTTTCTAACAACTTTGAATGTTCTCTCTCTATTTAAACTCTATTTTTTCTCCCTATTTAAAGTTTATAAACCTATCTAAATTCAATAAAATTATTTTTTTTCTTCATTATCCTATATTTTCGTCATACCTAAACTCTACTAATTTTTCTCTCTCTAAACTTTACACTCTTCATCTAAATATTCGAAATAATATTATTTTTACTTCATTATTGCTTGTTTATATTGATTTTCATTTTTTCTATGAATTTTTTATCTATAACTTTCTCTAATTCTCACTAAATACATGAACAAAGCAAATTTTTAATCGTCAAATTTTAGTATATGTTTCATAATATTCATATAAATACTTATATATTTTTATTTTTATTCTTTTTATGTTTATATTCGTAATATATATTTTTCCTTTTTTTAACAACAGGTTATTACGATTAGCGAACTATTGTTCGCAAAAACAATTTAGGGTTGCAAACAGTAGCACCTTGTTGTTGTTCGTAGTCTCAAATTGCTATTGCAAATAATAGTACTTTGTGAGAATGCCTAGCAATATATCAAGTATAATTTTTTATATATATTATTAATATTAGATTTTTATTTTTTTATTTTATGTAACTTGTAATTACATTTTTAAATATTTTATTTGATCAATTCTTTTATTATAAATTTTATTGTTCAATATTGTTATGAATTTCTAATGAAATAGTTTTTTTTTGTTGATGTTTATTAATAATATATATAAGTAATTAGCATTTTTTTTCGAAGAATAAGTAATTAGCATATAAGTCTAAGCATACTATGGATAAAAATAATAATATTGAGAATGTTGATGTGGGTGAAGAACTATATAATAAGAAGAATTTTATGATATATTATAAATGTTTTGTAAGAAAATTATAAATGATAAGAATCAAAATCATTGAAAGTTTGTAAGGATGTATTCAGTTTAGAATTTCAATGACTTTTGTAGACTTTTTAAAATAAAAAGTTGATAAAAGTCTATAAATGTTTTTTATATAGACTTTATAGACTCTTATAAAGTTTTAAAAAGTTTTGAACGACTCTATGAAAGTCAATCAAAGTTTATTAAAATCTATAATTTTAAAACTCTTTAAAACTCTACAAAAGTCATAATTGAATACACCCCCCTAAGATGACCCGAACCAAACGCCCCCTAAATACACAAACCACGGTATCTCCTATCACCAGTGAATATGATGAGGCTGAATTAGAACTCTTTTCGGTCTGAATGCCCTTAATTGTGGGCGGTGGTCTCATTGAGCTTCTCAAAGGTTGCCGGCGGTATTTATGAGCATGGGAAACCCACAAAAATTTATTGCACGTGTTTTAACTTTTATTTGTTGAATTAAACCTATGATGGCGTTATTTGAAAAAAAGAAAGATAAAAATAAAGCACCTTAATAAGGAAAAGCATGTACTTAAAGGTTTAAGCCAACGCACCTTAAGTATACAAATCACGCACCGTAAGAAGGAAAACCACGCACCTTAAACTTCAGGTTGACGCATCTTAAGTTTCAACAACTACTCACATTAAACACACAAACCACGCAGCTTAAGCACAAAAACCACGCACCTTAAGCACAAAAACCACGCACTTAAATTTTCAACTACTCACCTTAAGCACAAAAATCACGCACATTAAGCACAAAAACCACGCACCTTAAATTTGACCCAGATACAAAAAATTACCAAATTGCCACCGCATTTTTTTTTTATTTTGTTAATCTTGGACGTTGATTTTGGCAAGATCAATGGCTCTCCTCTCACAGCACAGTTACACCTGGGTGCACCAACCGCATTTGAACCTAATTATATATATATATATATATATATATATATATATATATATATATATATATATATATAGAGAGAGAGAGAGAGGGCGGAGGTACGTGGGGGCTGTGGGGGGCCTTGGCCCCCTACGTGGGCATCCCACCCTAACTTAAAAATTTTAATAAATATTTAAATATATATTATTATATTATGAATAAAAAATTCTCTTTTGACCTCCTTTATATTTTCTTTTACAAAATTTTACTATGTACTTATTAAATATAAGACTAAAACATATATTGAAGTTCAAATTCACCAAATAAAAAGAAATAAATCAAACAATTAATTAGTTAGTTATTATGTATTTTTATTATTTATTTACACTTTTAAGATGTATATTTGCTAATTCAGTATAGTTTTGAAATTGGAAAAACTAATGTTAATATTGATTTTTTAATTCGTGATTTTGAGTTTCGTCCTCATTTTTCAAATTTTGGTAAATAGTAAAATGAATATCAATTAATTAATTATGTAAAAAAAATGTTGCCAACAAAATAATTGAAAACTTTTATTTGATAAAAGAGTGGCAAGCAACATTGTTATCATATATATATTTTGTGTTATGTGCAAAATTATAAATTATCAATTAACATCAATGTCAATCCTTTCAAAAAATCTCAATGTCAATCATTTCATAAAGTATCATTATAAATTATAATATATAGTACAATTATGCATGGTATATATAATGATATCATGTATGACCGGTACTATTGTTAATTTTGTGTGTGTGTGTGTGTGTGGACCACACTTAAAGTTTGAACACTCAAACTATAAGCGCAACGAACTAGAACAAAGATCGTGCACTTCGTACAATTTACAGAAGTGTTGGAAAAATATCTTTAAAGAAAATAATATTTCAAGATGGACGAGAGAAGTCCAAAGGATTTTGATGCTTCAAAAAACTAGCAACTCATCTGCCAACAACAAGGTTTTTATAGGAGATGTAGAATTTAATAGTACTAATCAGTTACATTAAACGTCTGAATTAAATTAGATTTGTAACCCCCATAACTGAAAACTTTAATATGAAGATTAATTCTAAAAATTAAAATTGGAATTAATTTAAAATAATTCCTATAGATTAGAATTAATGTTTCTAGAAATGTAAAAACTTATTCGCTACCTCATGATGGTGATAGGAGCGTTGTAGTGTCAGTCTCACGGGATAAAATAGACCATAGCTTAAAGTTTGAGCACTCAAACTATAAGCTCGGCGAACTAGAACAAAGATCGAGCACTTCGTATAATTTACGTAAGTGTTGGCAGAATATTTTTCAAGAAAAGAATATTTTAAGATGGAAGAGAGAAAATCAAAGGATTTTGATGCTTCAAAAAACCAGCAAACCATCTGCCAACAACAAGGCTTTTATAGGAGATGTATAATTTAATAGTATTAATCAATGGCGTTAAACATTTGAATTAAATCAGATTTGTAACCCCATAATTGACAACTTTAATCTGGAGATTAATCTAAAAATTTAAATTTAAATTAATTCCTACATATCAGAATTAATGTTTCCAAAAAGGTACTCTAAGAAGTTACCCAAAAAGTTGTCTGCGAGAAATACCTACAAAGAGTTCTTCGAGCAGTACTCATGAAGAGTACTCGGAGTAGTACTCACGAAGAGTACCCGAATGGTTATCTACAAGCAGTCAACTGCTTGTCTAGTCCCAAAAATCAAAAAGTTCTAAGAGTAGCATAACTACTTGGATTTGTCTGGAGATTCGTGTTCGCAAGTGCCGATGTACACGAGTCAAACCTTTTTAGGCTGATTTTGGATTTAATTTGCACCCCTTGCACACGAGAGAAAACTTCTATGCTTTATAATTTATATACCTCTGAAAGGGTCTTGTAAATATAATGGTACGGTGCAAATCCACTTCCTAAATCAATGTGAGACAAGTGTTTTCTTGAAAGCCTTTCGATCTTCATTTCCAACTTAAATGAGTCTATTTTAAGAATCAATTTATCATTCACCATTATCCATTTTAAACGTACAATATATCAATTTCTTCTTCTCACTATGAAGAGTGCAAATCTACTTTGATCTGACCAAATCGGAAGTAGACGCCTACATATATTTGTACTACAAAATAGCTACTTAAATGTCATTTATGCTAAAATTTCAACATTACCGGATACCTAATACCTAATACCTAATTTAAATTAGGTTATGAATTTTGTAATTATAGTTATAGGGATAATGAAATCTCATACCTGTGTTTTAAAAAGTTATCAACCAAATAAGTTGTATGATTTTCATTCTCATTCTATGTTTAACCCATGAACTAAACACACTCTTACGGGGTGTTTGGTTGGGAGGAATGAATTAGGAAGGAAAGGAATTGTAATTCGGTGGAAAAAGAATAAGGTAGGAATAATATAGGAATTCAAATTACATTGTTTGGTATGGAAGAATAGAATTATGGGAGATGAGAATGATAAAGTTGTATAAAGACTAAAATGTCCTTGTATAATAATAATAATAACAATCAACAAGTGTATTTTTGTTAATTATTACACTTTTTCATTTCCCAACAACGTTGAATTGCAATTCATGAGGTTACCCCATGAATTGCAATTCAACAAAAGGAGCGAATTACAATTTCATGGAATTGCAATTCCCTCCAACCAAACACTGTAATTGAAGCCTTCATTAAATTACAATTCAATTACAACTAAATTACATCCAACACTTTCATATTTAGTATTTAAACTTTAGTATGAACTGTGAACATGGAAAAAAAAAAAAGTATCATCCAACATTTAAGACATGCCACAAAAGGCTATCGTCCGAGAATTTCCACATAAAATAAGAAAGAGGATGGTGAGCATCCCAAGTATCTTGGAAGTCTAAACAAAAGTGAAATTTAGCCGTAAAAAGCATATAATATTAAAACAATATGATATTTGAAATAAAATTTTAATATAAACATTACTTATCCATCAACAAATATGGAACCTATCTAATAATAATTATATTTGAATCAACTTTTTTAAAATTAAATAGAAAATAAAAATGTAATAACAAATTTAGTCAAAATATAATAATGTATAAATATTCAACAAAGACAAATAAAATATAAAATTTAATTTAAAAGTCTTACAAATTGTATATACTCATGGTAGATAACAAGGAGAGGAAGAGAGGAAGAATGAAGTAAATGTGAAAAAGGAAAGAACTTTCCTGATTTTAAAATTACAGAAAAGAGATGGAGAAGATGTTTATATAGGAAGAATCTATTAGAGAATTGAATAATATTTATAAACTTACTCTAATATTGTTTTCTAGTCTTGTGTAGTGATTTCTATAATTTCTCTTTGCCTAGCTATTTTATACTTTTGTGATATAATTGTGTATATATACTTGTTCCTTATTAATGAAATATACAAGTTATTTATATCTCATAACATGGTATCAAGAGCTTGATCCTATTGGGTAATTTTTTTTTATCTTCTTCATGGCTTTGGAAAACCCATCTCCCCCCCCCCCCCCCCCCCCCCTCCCAACTACAACTACAGATGATCCTCCTACTATCATTCCTACTACACAAGATCCTCAAAATCCTCTTCTTATAATTAATTTCTCAAATATAACCAAGTTAACAGACACAAACTACCTCACTTGGAGTCTTCAGATCACATCCCTTCTTGAAGGATATGATCTTCATCACCACCTTGATGACACTCATATTTCCCCTACAGCCACCATCACCACTGACGGTGTTACATCACCAAATCCTACTTATACAAAATGGAAACGTCAAGATCATCTCATTTTTAGTGCTCTTCTTGGTGCTATATCCACTCCTTTACAACCACTAATTGCCCGTGCCACCACCTCTCTCACAGCATGGCAACTTCTTGCTAGTACCTTTGCAAAATCCTCTCGTGGTCACATAAGACAATTAAAGGAGCAATTGAAACGGCTAACAAAGGGCACAACATAATCTAGCAGATAACCGCTCTCAACAAACTTATTGCTTAGCTGGCATTTTTCTAACATTCACTATGACCCTGTTTGGTAAAATAGTTAGTCTATACGTCAATTTTGGCTTATTTGACCACTATTAGCTTTTTAATTTGGTTTAAAAAACAATATAAGTGTTTGGTTAATTAGTTTTTTGTAACTTCAAAATGCTAAAATTCAAAAAGCAGCTCAAAGAAACTTTTTCAATTAGCTTTTTGAAAAAGGAAATTATACCAAACAACTATCAGCTAACAGCTAGTATACCAAACACCTTCCTACAATCTGCTAATGTTATCAACTAGTTATACCCTCAAATTAACCCAATCAACTAACAGCTAACAGTCATTTACCAAATAGGGCCAATATCTTCCGTTAAAAAGTGATTTTTTTTTTTTACATATTGAAATACAAAATTATACATAAAAGTTTGGATGTCAATTTCTCTTAAAATTCAATTTTGTATTACAATTAAAATTAAATCAATCTATCTATGGATTCTAAAAATATAATTATCAAATAGAAAGATAATGAATTATATATATATATATATATATATATATATATATATATATATATATATATATATAATTAGAAACCTTGTATTGTGACTCTAGTTGTACATGGTCTCGACATGCTCTATATAAATATAGTATTTGAAATAAAAATTTAATATAAATACTTCATTTGTCTCATTTATGTGTTTTGTTTAATTAACCATATTTATAAATTATTTTTATCTTATTTTACTTTACAAGCTATGTAATATATGAGTTTTTTTTTTTTGAAAGTTACTAGCTCTATTACATTGTAGTATCTGTTCATATACTTTCTCAACCTATCCAACCCGGATACCATTAGACCACATAGTCCTGGTATATAATAATATAATATATGAGTATAAACACAAGTGAATTTTAAAGTTATAAAACAATTAATTTAATTATTAAATTGTAAATATTAATTATAAAATCGAAAATAAATATTACATTTTTCATTTAATTAGCATACGAAATAAATTAAAGACAAAGCATAAATATAAAGCAGCTCACGTCACGAGACATAAAAGAAGTACCGTACCGGGTTCCGTTATCACGTGGATTTGATGTACGTGGAAACCTCCCATTGGCTATCAGCAACGCTGGTTTGTTGAGACTTGAGAATTGAGATCGTGCGATTGCCAGCTAAGGGGAGAAGCTGACGTTAGATCCGTTTGAAGGAAAACCGCGTGGATGCGATAGATTTCTTGTGCTGACGTGTGATCGTGACCCCACATGATTATGAACTGTCCTTTTATGACAAGGAAAATAGTGCTCATAGTCTTAAATTCTACTCTTAACTTTTACTCAATCTCATAAAATTTTAATGTCAACATATACATTGGATTCCATAGGATGAAGATAACTAAAGCTATCGTTATCCCTGCAATACTATCTCACTTTTAAAAGTAGGACTCACTTATACATCACGCAATTTGTAATTCATTTATTATTCACACTACTTCCCAGCAAATCTAATTAACTTTTAAAAGTGAGCTCCAATATAATATTAATTTAAAACATTAACTCAAAAAAAAAAAAAGTGCTACACAGAAACTTTTGCTGCCATTTTACAGCAAAGGCTGTCATTAACAAGTTTGCTAAAACAGTAAACTTGCTATCCTATGTGGCAAACTAAGTAATAAAAAAAATGACTACTCACCTAGCAAGTGAACCACTTGTTAAGTTGAAGTCAGCTTAATCACAAATTATTATATAAGGAAGTAAAAGTGAAGAAATAGATATAGAGAATACATATAGTAGAAGTCTTGTGACAATTATAGAAAGGAAAGTCGGAAACTTGGAATAAAGGGTAATACTTTACATTGTATTCCATAATATTTTTATTTGATATAATTAAATAATATAATATATACTTTTGTCAATTTTATTCATACTTAATAAGTTACTTATATTATATCAAAATGAAAAAATAAAATAAATATATGTAAGATTTAGGTAATGGGGCCATGTAGCAGGTGGCGAGAGAAGTATTCTATCCCACCCTGCATCCCCATCCCCATATGCATGTATATATATGTAGTAGTTTTTCACGCGCATTGTGCGAATGGATAATCTCAATATTTATTTCTAAATAAGTACTTCAATGCAATATTATATAGGAGATGTTTATGCATAAGTAATTGAATGTTGAATAATAATAATAATAATAATAATAATAATAATAATAATAATAATAATAATAATCTACTATCTATCTACTATATATATATATACTAATAAGAGCCCAAGAGAGTTAGGCCTATAATGGGTAGAAAAAATGGCGGTCACAGATTTTAATCAAATAAATGGCTCAAATTGATTAAAAGATTGATAAGATTTAAATTTTACACTAAAATTTTCTAAAATACCCACACACCGTTACTAATTTCGTTAAAATTTTAAGAATTTCCGTTAGTTCACCGTTAATTTACTCATTGATTTCAATAATAAAAAAAAAAAGGTCTTAGGTTCGAACCTCATTCCAATCAAAGTTGGCATAATTAGTACTCTACTTTACTCTTATTAAATTATATAAATAATAATTTAGTAGCTACAACAAAAAAAATTATAGATATGCATTTCTTTAATTTAGAATTATGAGTCCACAATGCCTTTATTAAAAAAAAAATTATTCATTATCAATAAATTAAATAAGAGAAATAATTGTATTAGTTATATTGTCTTTATTTTTCTACAATATAAAAATTTTTTATATTCAAATTTATTAATTGATTATATTCGCTACATTGTCCTTACAATGTCTTAATTCAGTGAAAAAAATTATTCATTATCAATAAATTAATTAAGAGAAATATTTTCATTAGTTATATTGTATTTATTTTTCTCAAATGTAAAAATTTTTACATTCAAATTCATCAATTGATTATATTCACTACATTGTCTATTATATTTTTTGTGCACTATTTTTCTAATTAAATATCAAAGTTATAACACAAAATAATGTTATATATTTGTTTACCAAGTATTTTATTAATACCATGAAAAAGCACTATTTTTCTAATTAAATATCAAAGTTATAACACAAAATAATGCTATATATTTGTTTACCAAGTATTTTATTAATACCATGAAAAAATTAAAAAAATATAATTAATAAAGCCAATCATATTAACTACTTGAGAGATTTTGTGACAAAGAGAGTATTCAAATCACACAACAAATTGAAGTGAGAACTACCTTGCAATGTCCTTGTTTGACAATCAGCAGTTAGCGGATTATATTAGTGGATTTGACCAACGAATTTATTTAATTATTAACATTGGGTAGAAAAAATGACCACCAAATTATTAAATCAAATGAATGGTTCAAATTGTTCAGGTTTTATTTTTTTTAAAGTTTTTTTAATTTATCCTTAATTATATGATTATCCATTTAACTTTTCCGTTAAATACCGTTAATTCACCGTTAGTCTAATTCTAATATTAACGTCTAATATAGAATTATAATTACACCATTAATCTAATTCTAATATTAAAGTCTTAATAGAACTTAACCACAAATCCTAATGTCGAAATCTCTTCAAACAATATTAGTATATATTTAATATTTTATGCCCTGATTTTTATTTGTTCTCCCTTTTGTCCAGTATTTGGTTTCAATCGTACCTATACAATTATTTTATTGACAATTATAATCAATCTTGACTATATTATCTTGCATTTGTAAACTTAGAATTACCTATTTAACCCGCACGGGCTTAGCTCAATGGTTTAGTGGGTAGTATTTGAGAGAAGAGACCAAGGTTTGAACCTCGGCGGCGGCAGTGCGGGAATTATGTCCAAAGTGGGAAGATTCCTTGTTCGCACTGGCATTTGGTCCTGTCTGCTGAACCATTGAGTCACCGTGATTTACAACTTCCCACAATGCTCTGTCGGGTCGGAGTGTGGGGGCCCTTAGGGTTGGGGACTCAACCTTTGGAACCTTCAATTACCTATGCATGAACAATTTCAATATAATCTTGCCTTAATATACTTTAAAGTACTTATTTAAAAAAAAAAAAAAAAAAAAAAAAAAAAAAAAAAAAACAATGGGCATTATTCCAATCGCGCAATGCGCGTAAAAAACTAGTAATAATAATAATGAGAAACTTTTTTTTATTAATTACTTACAGTTTCATCCTCGAGGACAATGAACATATACTTTTCTTCCAGGCATTGCAATAGCGTTCTTTGATTTGTTTTTCTTAATGAAACGAACTTTACAATTCCATCCCATAGTTTATGTGTCAATATAATATCAATTAAGTTTAGTGTATTTGTCATGACTAATATCCTTGTGCCATTGAAAATATGTTCATAAAAAAATGTTATAAAATAATATAATGGGAACCACAACATAAATTCAAAAACCATAGATTATGGAGAAAGATTATGGAATAAGGTCCAAATTGGCCCCTGAACGAAACGTGAAAGTGCAATTTGGTCCCTGAACGTAAAAGAAGTGCAATTACCCCCCTCAACATCTCAAATATGTGCAATTTGACCTGATAGCAGGTTAACATTCCATCCAACCGGTTATATGATGATGTGTATGCTGACTTGGCATTTTTTTTATTTCCTTTTATTTCCTTTTCTTCCATTCACCGTGTATTAAGGCAAAGCTTCAATAGAAATTCCCAAACCACGCATCAAAATTCCCAAACCTGCATCAGAAATTCCATTCATCGTGTACCTGCATCAGAAATTCCATTCACCGTGTACCTGCAGGCTGCATCAGAAATTCCCAAACCACGCTCGTGAAAGCTATTAACTTGTTCGTTGTTAATATAACTATGTAAAATTGAATATTTTTTCATGAAATTTATCCTGCTTGTAAATTTGAGAGAAGATATCAATGCTGGAATATTACAACTGCTAGAGTTAGTTGTTTTGTAAAGAAGAAGACAAAAGAAGGAAATAAAAAAAAAAATGCCAAGTCATCTTTCCAAAAAAAATGTCAAGTCATCATCCACGTCACACATGCAACCTGCTAGATGGGATGCTAACCTGCTATCAGGTCAAATTGCACATATTTGAGGTGTTGAGGGGGATAATTGCACTTTTTTTTTTACGTTCAGGGACCTAATTGCACTTTCACGTTTCGTTCAGGGGCCAATTTGGACCTTATTCCAGAAAGATATCATTTGGTTGTGCCTTTGGAACATACTAAAGCTATTCTCATTAGTATAAAGAATCTAGGATCCTTTTTTAAGAGAATTGAAATGGATATATTTACCTAACGATATTGAAGTTATATTAAATAATGACTATACGATGATTAAATTTTTTTAAGAAATGGCTCTAAGCATTTTGATTACAAATAATATTTTAAAATAATCATGATAAGAGATTTACAATCATACTAGAATGTCTCGTCAATGGTGTACGTGTTGTAGAATAAGTTAGCTTTTGTTTTTGTTGAATACCAGTAAGCAGTGGTTAATATACGGTTGTTTTGGGTATTAGAATAATGGTTTAGTTAAGACTCTATAAAGATTTGTATTATAGAATCCTATTAAGACTTTAATATTCTAATTATAAATTAGAATTCTATAGAGATTTGTATTCTAGAATCTTAAGACTTCAATATTCTAATTATAAGTTAGAATTCTATAGAGATTTGTATTTAGAATTTTTTTAAGACTTTAATATTCTAAATATAAGTTAGAATTCTATAAAGAATTGTATTCTAAAATCCTATTAAGACTTTAATATTCTAATTATAAGTAAGAATTTTATAAAGATTTTATTGTATTCTAAAATCATATTAAGACTTCAATATTCTAATTATAAGTTAGAATTTTATAAAGATTTAATTTGTATTCTATATGAATAATTTAGGTAATGGAGCCATGGAGCAAATGGCGAGAGAGGTATCATGAATAGTAAATTAGAGGAATATATAAGCTAATTAGAGGAATATATGAATAGTAAATTATGGTTTAGTATGAGCTGGATAATGTATGTGATAGATTGTATTACGAGCAATTCAATTTTAATACGAGTGGAGGCTATGTGATAGTTATATGTTTCTAGCGTATGCATGTTAGCATAATGTCTGTGCAAGATGTCTTGTATGTTTAGTCTAGCGTTACCAATAAATTAAGTTTAATAGTGTGTACAAATTTTGTTTTAGGGTGTGCAAGTTAGGGTAGTTGCATGTGCAAGTTAGTGTAGTTGCATGTGCAAGTTACTGTACGTAAAGGCTATGCACTGTATTTGTAATGAGAGTGCAAGATATGTGAAATAGTGAGGAAGGGCATCTAATAAACATATTTCATAGATGTTTAGGCATGGCTATAGCAAGAGCAGAAAAACTGCAACAGATGAGATAGTGGATTGAAGTGTTTGAAGCGACATTAGGGGTGGGGGAAGAACAAGGGACGTCTGAATTTGGGAAACGTGCAATTATGAAATCGTATTGCGGTGTTCCAGCCCCAGAGGTGATAGAAGTGCACCCACCTCCAGAGGCAAAAAACAAAGGGTCGGGCAAACGACTGAAATCAGCTAGGGAGGTAGCTAGGAATGATGGAGCAGGTTAAGAAAAAATGAACTTGCAAAACGTGCGGAATGACGGCGGACCATAATAAACGAAGCTGCCCACAAAAGTAGTTATGCCACTAATTTGTTATTATTGAGTAGCCCAATAATGTTTGCATTTTAAAACGCTGGTTGTGTGAGTTGATGATGGTGTGATGTTATTTAAGGCGAAATATGCCCTAGCCTTTATTGAGATTGACAAATAATTATAAATTGATAAATTCTCCATTAGACGATGAATTGTGCATGCGTGTGCATCATGTGCGACCAAATAAAACTGCGCAATAAGTCATGGAGAACAAATTAAGGGGGCAGTGTTGTTGGGTTTTGGTGGTCTGTGCGTGGGAATCACACGGTTAGTGCAAGTGTAGTAGGTTGAGTTGGATGACGGTCACAAATGTATGTGTAAACTGCTCAAAAAGGTGTATGCGTTAGCGTATGGAGCAGTGTGCGAATACGTGTTAGTTTAATATGAGCTGGATAATGTGGCATTCCGATTTATAGGTGCGTTGGTGCGATTTAGAGTGTTAGTTTAATGTGAGCAGGATAATGTGGCATGCCGATTTATGGGTGCGTTGGTGCGAATTAGAAGGATTTTTCCATTAAGACAGCTTCTTAAAATGATTTTAAATGATGATTTTGCGTATATATAGACGTGAAGGTGTGAAGAATTTGCCCTAGGCTTGTACATGAAAATGAGATAGTCTGTGCGTACATATTCGCATTTACAACCTGCATTAATAATGGTATATATAAAAACGTAAAGGATAAATTAAAGTAACTGCATTTCGTCCGTATATACTGCCATGAGGTTAAATACGAATAGTAAATAGATTAGAGGAATATATGAATAGTAAATTATGTGGTGATAAATAATTCACGAGCATCTTCATTAATCATGTATTAATTAAGTGAAATAAAAATCTAGTTTTTGGCAATTGGCATGTTAAAAACGTACAATCATCTCAACCATTTAGCCACCCGACAAATTAAAGAATTTACAGGGCGTTTGGTTGGAAGGGGGAATTACGTGGGAAAGGATTTGCAATTCCATGAGAGAAAAATTACTGAGAATAAAGTGGGAATTTAAATTACAATGTTTGATTGACAGGAATAGAATTACTGGAAATTTCAAATCCAATGTTTGGTATACATGGGAATTGAAAGGGAATAAGTAGTATAAAGTCCAAACTATCCATTGTTGTTCTCAAGCATTAATTTTAAGTTAAAAAAGGGAGGGGTAATTTTGACTCATCACTTTCTTTTTTCTTCCTAAAATTCCAGGAATTAAAATACCGGGGGGAGGGGGGGGGGGGGGGGGGGGAGGGGGAGGCATGGGATTTTAATTCCATGAAAATGGGGGAATTGCAATTCCTTTCAACCAAATAAGGGAATTTTGTGACCTTTGGAATTAGGTGGGAATTAAGTGGGAAGAGAATTTAAAATTCCTTCAACCAAACACCCTGTTAGGGTTTTTTCCTCTTTAAGGAAAAAACAAGAGGGTATTCCATATGCACAAGCAAAGTTAGACACGCATGGCACTATCAATGTTAAACATGCATGGTAATATCTTCGATCTCATAAACTCGCTTCTAAATCTTGACAAATTATATTGTGGATCATAAATAAATGTATATTTTTAATATACTGAATGTACATTATTTGTGTATTGAAGGTATATTATTTGATATACTACCAAATAATGTACCTTCAGTACTCAAATAATGTAATTTTAAAAAATGAATATTTAATGTATTAAAAATGTACTTTTAATATATTCAAAATATTTCAATTCTTCATTTGTTTGTGTTGGGTAATATGGTTGAAAATTTCCAAAAATAATAATAATCCTACGGAAATATTAATATTATATGGGAAAACAGAAAATTGCAATTCCTTTCAACCAAACAAGGAAATTTTGTGACCTTTGGAATTAGGTGGGAATTAAGTGGGAAGAAAATTTAAAATTCCTTCAACCAAACACCCTGTTAGGGTTTTTTCCTCTTTAAGGAAAAAACAAGAGGGTATTCCATATGCACAAGCAAAGTTAGACACGCATGGCACTATCAATGTTAAACATGCATGGTAATATCTTCGATCTCATAAACTCGCTTCTAAATCTTGACAAATTATATTGTGGATCATAAATAAATGTATATTTTTAATATACTGAATGTACATTATTTGTGTATTGAAGGTATATTATTTGATATACTACCAAATAATGTACCTTCAGTACTCAAATAATGTAATTTTAAAAAATGAATATTTAATGTATTAAAAATGTACTTTTAATATATTCAAAATATTTCAATTCTTCATTTGTTTGTGTTGGGTAATATGGTTGAAAATTCCCAAAAATAATAATAATCCTACGGAAAGATTAATATTATATGGGAAAACAGAAAATTGGGAAGGAAAAAGAGGAGTGTTTGGGTAAAGGTTTAGCACGAGTTCGAACACGAAGTTCTTTTCCTTAAAACCTTATTTGCTACCTCCCACAAGTGCTAGGAGCGTTGTAGCCTAGGTTTCCTAGGATAAAACGTGCTACGATTCCTTGTTTAAGCACCTAAACAAGGAACCCGGCAAACAAAGCAAAGCTGGAACACTGGTTGGCTAAAAGAAGAGAGTAGAAGCAGAGTTTTGAGATGAAAAGCTACTGGAATTCCTTTGTTTCTCACTATGTAAAATGTTACTGCTTCTACCTCTCTTTATATAGGGATGTTGGAGTGATAGCATTCAACATGGCCATTAAATTGGTGTTAAAACCAATTGTGTAACACCTGTAACGGTCACCACTAAGTAGGATTAAACTCAGAATTTAAAAATTGGAATTAAAACAGTATTAATTCCGTAACAGATGAGTTTAATCTTCTGCAGTTTCGGGTTTCAGACCGTTGGGGTGCAGGTTCACACGAGAGCTAAGGCCAGCCCATTTCCGGACGACATTCGTGCCCGCAGGTGCCGGCGCACGCGAGCTCGGGCTTGATTTCAAGCCTTTTTGATGTCCTCTAGTTGGATTTTGATTCGCACCCCCCCCCCCCCCCCCCCCCCCCCGCGAGAGAGCCTCTATGCTATACAATTCTACAAGCTTGAAAAGAGCTCATGTATATAAGGGGGGCAAATCTTGTTTCCAAACCAATGTGGGACAAAGTCCTACATTTTCCCTTCATTTCCCAACTTAAATGGGTCTACTTTGAGAATCAATATCTCATTCACCCATTATCCGTTTTGAGCGTACAATATATAAATCTCTTCGTCTTACTACGAAGAATCCGAATCCACTTTGACCCGACCCAAATCAGAAGTGAACCCCACTGATAATTGTACCACAAAATAGCCACTTAATATGCCATTTTAAGCTAATTTTTCCAACAGTTTGTTTAATTTAAAAGAGGAGAGTATGCATGGTTATCCCGTTAATTTCTTTTAATTATTCATTTTTTCAATTTTAAAACGCGGCTGAAATTTTTTTCTAAATTAAAAAAATTCATAGGTAAAAAACAACTTGGATTTGGGTGAGTACATATAAACTTCTTATTTCATAAGTTAAGGGAATGTTTGGTTCACGGAATGTGATAGAATATAGTAATATATCTGTCATATTTAAATATTATTAAGTACAGAGAACTTAGTACTATTTTTTTAAAAATACATTTTTTTTTATCATGTCAAATGAGAAAATCTTAAAGAGATTTCAGCATACAAGACAACATAGAAATATATTATATATCTTCAAAAAAGAAATATATTATATATCTTACAATACGTGATGACTATTAAGTAATATATGTAATTTTGTATTTAAACTAGTTTGTGCAATTAATATTATTTTAATATTGTCAACTACTATGTAGTAAGATGACACCTTTGTTATCTTTCTAAATGGCCGGTGATCACAAGATTGAACCCAATAGTGGAGGCATTGAGATTTTTTAGACTGAAAATGTTTGTGAAAGTATAAAATAAATACTACTATACATTGTAAAAAATTTTGAATGTTTCGAAAAAAAATGTTATTTTAATGTTTATGATGAGATAACATATTTATTTTGATTACTTTTTTTTTTTTTTTTTATAGTAAACTCTTAAATATGCCAAGAAAGTAACACCGATGTTATCAAACATTAAAATCATAAAATACTTGACATATTTATCTTGTTGCCTTATAGAGATTTTTTTTTAGTACTCAAAATATATATATAGAGATTTGACTATTTGTAAGATTTAGATTTTCTCGAACTTGAGCAACTTATAATCCGCCAATGAGGGCTGATAGCTTAACCATTTTTGTGTCAGACAGTCGAGTATGCTCTCGATTCCAATAATTAATAAAGGAGTTAATATCAAATTTAATCATCGATTATAATGATTTTCTAGATTTAGTCTTAAACGACTTTTTATGCTTAATTAAGTCATCAATTTTGATGGTTTTATCCAATCGAGTCCTCTGTTACGATAGTTCGGTAATTTCACCTTTATAATTAAATATTCAATCCAGTCCTAGACTATAGTACTTTTATCCAAATTAGTCTTCGATTATAGTGATTTTACCCAATTTAGTTCTCGACTATAATGATTTTTATTTATTTAGTCCTTGATTCTAACAGCCGATCGAGTATTCAATTAGATAAAATCATCGAAGTCGAGGACCTAATTAAGCACAAAAAGTCATTTAGGATTAAATCGAGAAAAGACACCATAGTAGAGGGCTAAATTGAGTATGAACTCATTAATAAATATTTGAGTTCAAAACTTCTAATTATTCAAAAGGCAAGTTAAATGTTTCAACTTTACACAAGAAAGATTAAGAGTTGCTACCATTATTAGTTGTAATTGAGATTTTAATTCATTGAATTAGTATAGTATGTCTAAGGTTAAACCATCTGTCAAATGTTTTAATCTTATGATAGCAACTATTAATTTAATAATTTAATTATCAATTAGTCTAATTAAACGTTTGCTAGTAAACAGGAGATATCAAGTTGAAAAACCAAAGGAAGTGCAGGATAAGGTTTTCATAATGATGATGAAAATAACAACATATGAAACTAGCTTAATTGTAGGTTGGTTGACTCTATTTGTCATATCTAGATAAAAAGTCGAAAACAGTGATTAGGATTAAAAAGTTGGAATAAGCGTCAAATACGTCATTGAATCGCACACAATAATGCAATTAGACTACTGAACTCAAAAAAGCTATAATTGAATCTCTAAACTAACCCATTTCAAGCAATTTGTCCAATTTGCAAGTTTTTTACCTTTCTAACAGGTCACCCAATTTAAAATATTTTTTAAAAATAATTTTAAAAAAAATTATTTAAAATAAACTAAATTTAAAAAAAAAAAAAAAAAAAAAGACTTCATCTATCTTCGTCTCCGGCCAGAGACGAAGAAGGTTTCTTCGTCTCCATGGCTAGAGACGAAGATACGTTCTTCGTCTCCGACGGAGACAAGGTTTTTTTTTTTTTTTTAAATAAATAATTTTTGTTTATTTTATTTAATTTTTTTTTTAAAAAAAACATTTTTAAAAAATATTTTAAATTGGGTGACCTGTTAGAACGGGGAAAACCTGCAAATTGGACAAATTGTTTGAATTAGGTTAGTTTAGGTAGGAGTAGTGTTGCAAAAATCGCGCCTAGGCGCCGATTAATCGGCGCTAGGCGGTCGGCCTCCTAGGCACCCTAGGCGCCCGCCTAGGCATTCTAGGCACCCGCCTAGGCGCCCTAGGCGGTCCCAAGCGCCTAGCAATTTTTTCATCATTGGGTAGGGGTGTGCAAATTTCGAATAATTTTCGGTTAACCGACCGAACCGACAAAGTTCGGTTAACCATTATTTCACCGAACTTTTTCAATTCGGTTAATGGTTAAAGGTTTTTCTACAGTTCGGTTAACGGTTAATTCGGTTCAAAAGTATCGATTAACCGAATTAACTGAACGGTTAACCGAACTTATATATATATATATATATATATATATATATATATATATATATATATATATATATATATATATATTTTTTTTTTTTTTTTGATAATATATCTTTAGATTGAGCTTATATCTTCACCATTGTGTTTAGAAAGATATGGTTTTGTGACTTCTTTCTTAGTTATCCCATCACTTTCGAAGTCAAATGTGTTGGCCCAAAATAATGTTATCTAAAATTATTGGTAAAAACATTATCTCAATCCTATTAGGATACAACAAGGAATATGAAGATTAGTCAAAGTGGGAAACAAAAATAATCTCAAATAAAGTGAGACTTATATTCTCAACACCTCAAGGATTAGGACATCAAAGAATATTATATAAAAAGATAAATTGGTTGAAATTGAAAACAATTCGATGGTCAAATTGGTTAAAATTGAGAACTAGTGACTACATTGACATTTGAGAAACAATTGAGAGACCAAAATGATAATTTCTCCTAAATATTAATATTTTATTCAATACTTCCACATAAAACATGTAGGGGAACAAACTACTACTGCAAAATATCAATAGGCGCTTGCAAGATCAAGAGTTCATAGTACAACTAAGATCTAGTCATATACACAACAAGGCAAATTCACAGCTTCCCCTAGACCATAATCTCATTACATGACGTTGACATCTATGTTACCACTAGTAACCCAATTGCAAATAACACACTACCAACAAAAAAGAAGATAACAAATAGTAAAGATGAAGACAATGACAATGCTACTCAAAAGAGAATTAAGAAGACTTAGAGAAATTCAAGCCAAAAGTAGTATTTATTTAGACTATCGTTTTTAGACTAAGTATTTAGACTATCGATTTTACAAAGTTGCAAACATTTATTTTAGTGACAATTATAATGAATCTAATATATTATCTTGCATTCATATACTGTGAATTACCTATTTAAATAAACAAATTCAACATTCAATTACCTATGTATGAACTTCTTATACATAATCTTGTATTGATATACTTTGAAATACTTATTTAAATATAAATATTGGACATTAGTTTATTCGCGCAATGCAGGGGTAAAACTAATTAATTAAATAAGAATGTATCAACTAACAAAAATCACATTTCTAAACTTAGGGGACAAGCTTGGGGAACGCTTTTACCCCACACACGTTAGGGACGTGATGTACAAAGAGTTCCTTGCTAACTATTTTTTATTCAGATTAATTAAATAAGAACGCATCAATTAGAAAAAATCTCATTTCTTATCGTGATCGAAGTGCTGTAATTATTAATTAATCACCAAAAGAATAAACAAATTTTTATTCACACTAATTAATTTATATATATATTTGTTCACTGTCGAATTCACAACCTCTCATTATAAGAGTGCAACTTAGTGCCACTAGATCACAAGATCCTTGACATTCACGCTAATTAATTAAATAATCAAGAACACATCAGATTGCGGAAAGTGACTGGATGTCCCTCTTTTGTGTCTTGTTAATTTGTCTTGCTGATGATTTAATGAATTAAACCTTTATTCTAAAAATAATAATAATAATAAAGAACGCATCAATTAACAAAAATATCACTCCTTAACGTAAAGTACTGTTGTTGATTACCAAAAGAATCAACTATTTATATTTACACTAATTAAATAAGAATACGCAAAGCACTTTGTGCTCATATAGCATGTAGTGACTTTTTCATATGAGAGGTTATGAGATCAAGTTTCAGTGGAGGTGGTGGTGCTCAGATGACACCTTTGTCCCTTCTATCTTATACTAGGGTCAATAGTATTAAACAAGCACACATCAACTAGACTAGAATTGATTAATTTTCATTCATACTAATTAAACAAGCACACATCAACTAACAAAAATCACATTGAAATAATCATGTTTTGTTTTCTAAAAAAAAAATTAAAAAATCATGTTTCTTTATAAGATAATATCATACTTTTTAAAATATTTTCAATCAAAAAAAATTCACCATCAAAATTTAAACTTATAACTTTTTATTTAAAATAGTAACTGAAATATCATTACAATACATGGTAATTCTCAAAATAATTAAACAATAATACATGCAACTATGCAAGTAACAAAAATCTCATCGTCAAACATTGCGTCTCCCATAATTTTCCATTTCCTTTGGGGTAACACAACAAGTCAACTCAACTGTTGGATAGTCGGTGTTTTTTTAAAAAAAAAAAAAAATTGTTGGATGGTCGGTTAAAATTCAAATTAAAGACACCTACGTAAGCGTACACTTGAAAAGCTGCCAACATTTCACTCTTAATTTAGTATGAGTACACCCAACCATATTCAATCTATAACGAACACCTAACGACCATTTTAGAATTTCCTCATTGTACCAACGGTAGTTGGTGAACTCAAATTTCTTATAACATTGTAATTATCAAGACTAATCAATTTAGTTGAATAAATTTATAAATTTTTTATATCACAATTAATATAATAATATGAATATCATTTAAAAAATCTTAATTAGAGTTTTTTTTTTTTAATGATATGGAGTATATTTTTATAATTTTATGTATTAATTTTATTTGTACAAAAATAAAGAAAAAAGAATTTAAATTGAATAAAATTAAGAAAAAAAAATGTATGTCTTTGGTACAGCATGAATCCTGGTTCATGATATATTTTTAATTTACGAAAAATTTCACAATTGTTATTTGAAGGTACATACTGTGTGAAGGTCGCCTTGTGACTATCTAGTAAAAAATTACAAAAAAAAAAAAAAAAAAGGTAAATCCATTTAGATTGCCCTGGTTGATAGGATTGTGCATAACCCGACTTATTCAAAATTTTTGACCGACTTGAAACACGAGATTGTTTACTAAATGGGAAGTCGAAACCAAATTCTGGATAGCCAACCCTAATCGTAAAAATGGCCTCGTTGTATATAAAATAATACTTGATTCACCTGAATATCTAAATTTTTTTTAGGTTTTGCTTATGCATATATGTATATGGCACGCTTAGACGTGTGTGTGTTAATAGTCATATGTTCTCACTTTTCATTTTCGCAGTTGCATCTAAAACTCTCATATGTTATCTCATATTCTCTCATTTATCTCTACCTCTACCACTCACTCTCAAACTCTCTTCTCTCTTCTCAAAGTTCTCGACTCTCTTCTTTGAATGCTCGAGACTCCTTTCTGAATATATGAAATATTATTCATGTCTATCTCTTACAAACTCTAGTGGGCCATTACTAGTAGTCTAGTGATGGAAGCCCGTAGACTAGAAAGCTTGTGTGTGATGGTGACATACGCCAAAGGTGATATAAGCTCGAAGCCCTTGTTCTCTAGAGATTTTTTGGAGATATGAAGTAATTCATAAAACCCTAATTTTAAAAGGTGACTGAGTGGTTCGTAAGTCTCTAAAAACAGCCCTCTAATCAGTCCCTCTCATCCCATTTTCTCTCTCCCGTTTTCTCTTTTGTTTCGTGAAGAGTTCTTTCTGGTTTCCCTTGTGACCTTGTGTCATATCGAGTGTGTGGACTATCTTAGTGAGTGTATCTGAGTGAGGTTTTCGTGGTTTTTAGCATGGAGAAGGGTGAAGCAAGTGGTTTGGCGGATGCGTGTGAAGCTTTGTCTCTCCATGATGATGAAGAGGGAGCCATTGTCGACGTCGATGACGCGGAGACACTGTCTTTTTACTTCCGTTTCTTGGCCGTCGGCAGGGTTGTTACTGATCGCACGATCAAATTTGTTGTGTTCCGTGATGTGATGGCGACGACATGGAGGCCTGTGAATAGAGTGCATGTCCGCGAGTTGAGTACAAAAAAGTTTCTCTTTACTTCCTTTTATGGACGATAGTCCTTGGACTTTCGATCAAAATTTAGTTTTGTTACATAGGTTGGAGAAGTAGGATGATCCAATGAATCTACAGTTGAACAAATCAACATTTTGGGTGCAAGTTCGTAACTTGCCCATTGGTTTTATGTCTGAAAATGTGGCCAAGATCGTTGGGAATTTCATTGGGGAGTTCATTGCTGTCAACCCATGAAATTTCAAAGGTCCTTGGAAATCTATTATGTGTGTTCGGGTTATGCTACATGTCACGAATCCTTTGAAGAAACGTATGAAAATGAAGAAGCCAAGAGGTGATTGGGTTTGGGTTGGTTTACGATATGAATGCCTTCCATCTTTCTATTTTCATTGTGGAATTATGGGGCATGCGGATAGGTTTTGTCCTACCGATTTTGAAAAGAACTTGCATGGTGTGGAGAAGCCGTTTGGGCCATGGCTTCGCACTGGTGGACGGAGGAGTGCGACGGTTCCTACGAACAAGTAGCTGGTCTTAGACCCGGCTGTGATGAACTCAACGGTCGACGATGGGTCTAGCCAAAGGGTAATGGCCGAAACTGATGGGGAATTAATTAAGCAATCATTAGGAGTGGATATTAATGAGGGTGTGAATGGGAGTGAAGGGAAGGATAATAATGAGGGTGTTAATGCTAGGGAAGAGAATGAAGGGGGTTGTTATTTTGGACTCTAAGAGGCGTGGGATGAGTGGGGGTGAGGGAATTAATGATATTTCAACTTGGATTAGCCTAATGGTTGTTGAGCAGCATGACTCTATTTCTTGTGAGGTGGGCTTTGGGACCCAGGCCCACCAGGCCCAATGAGTTGCTTAAGTTGGAACTGGCGTGGGTTTGGAAACCCACTGGAAGTTCAGGCTCTATTGGGCTTGGTTATTTATAGGAAGCCAATATTCTTTTTTTAGTCGAGAAAATGTATTCCGCGAATCGGTTAGAGGGGATTAGAGTCAAATTAAATTATGATAGTTGTTTTGTGATGGATGCGAATGGAAGGAGATGAGGTCTTGCTTTATTGTGGAACAGTGGCCTAAATGCGGAGATGAAGGGATACTCAAATCACTATATCGACACAATAGTTACCAGCGGTGATCACCGATGGAGGTTCACGGGTTTCTACGGTAATCAGGATCGCAATTGAAGGTGTGAGTCTTGGGACCTCCTCAGGTACTTGTTTTCTCTTCATAACCTTCCTTGGGTTCTAATAGGGGATTTCAACGACCTTTTATAGGAGAGAGGGAAGGCTGGTAGGGTCCCATCTCTGGTTGCTTTTAAGAGGTTTTGGTGAGGCAGTGAGGGAAAGTGGTTTATCCGATTTTGCCTTCAAGGGTTTTCAATTCACCTGGGAAAGGGGGATATGGACTCCGAATTGGGTCCAAAAAATGTTAGATAGGATATTGGTCTCAAGGGGTTGGCGTAATTTGTTCTCGAGAGCAAGGGCGTGGTCAGTTGAAGGAAGTAGTAGTGATCATGTTCCTTTGTTCTTGGTTACAAATGGGCGGGGGGGGGGGGGGGGGGTATGTCTAGCTACCAGAGACGGTTGCATTTTGAAAATAGTTGGGGTAGGAATCCAGTGTGTCGAGATGTGGTTAATCGTACCTGGGCTCAGTTGGAGGGGGTTGATATTGGGCATAGATTAGGACAGAGGCAATTGAGTTTCGCCGGTGTAGGGATGCTTTGGGGAGATTGATATGACTAGGGATGAGGGGAGTATTAGGGATTTTGGGGTGCGTTAACGGCGGTTTCTAGAGCTTCTCCAAGACCAAAGAAACCGATGGAGATAGAGGGTGAAGGAAATGTGGTATAGGGAGGGGGATAGTAATACTAGGTTTTTCCATAACTCTGTGAATAGACGGAGGTGAAAAAATATAATTACGAAGCTGAGAGATTCAGAGGGTGTTTTGCTGTCGGATGAGGGGCAGATGGGGCGTGTCATGGTGGATTATTTTTCTGCCTTATTCGCAACAAAAGCTGGGGGTGCGAGGCAGGTAGTGGACTATCTAGAGCAAAAAATTACAGACACCAGAATGAGATGCTTCTAAGGGAGGTTTCAGCTGAGGAGGTGAAGGAAGCGGTGTTCGCAATTGTAACACCCCACTTTTCGTAAATCTAAATCACAAATACTTAACTTCAAAAGATAAACTAAACAATATTAAAATAAGATTAGTAACTTAAAGCCATCCCAAAAGGGTGTCACCGCCACAACCACCACACACGATGACTGCACAGGCTAAGAAAGGTACTATCTAGAGTCAAGCTCATCAAATACTATATCCAAACTTGGGGAACAAAACCCCGGTGTTCAACACCAACAAAAGACTAGCAAAAATATCTAAATATCAGAGTTTTAAACATCATCATCCAAATCAATGTCTATACTAGCATCTAATATCTCATAACTACGCGTTATACTATCTCGTACGCGCTCAAACACTGCGCCCACCTGAAAGGGGTTATAAAAACAGTGGAAAATAAACTCGTTAGCACGAATGATAAGTATAACGCCACTCAACCATGTAAAGTAATATAGATATAGATTTTGAAAATCATTTGGCAAGCACACTTAAGCTCAAGTACTTAGAACACTTTAATCAACAAACTCAAGTCATGCTCATCAACATACTATATGCTTGCAACCTATTCAACATATAAACATGCTTACACAAGTACTCATCTTACACATACTCTCATGCTTTAACAGATATTTCTAATCATAGCTCAATACTCAAACTCATGCTCAAACTAGTAGGTAAAGAGATATCAAATAACTCAACAAGCAATCTTATAATAACATGCTAGCTCAAAACCATCAACAAGGTACTATGCTTCTCATCATACTTTAATGCTAATCATGCAAATCATGTAATAAGATAATCATGATACTTCACAGATATATATAGATATATATAAACTCTCGCTCTTTTATTAAAAGAATATTACTTTTGTGGAGGTTTCTATTGAGTCACATTGACTTGCTTTTCTCTTCTTTCTCTTGAGTCACACAGACTCGCTTCCTTTCTTTCTTTCTTTCTTTCTTTATTCGTAGGCGAGGTAGGAACTTCACCGATATGTGAACGAACTTATCCGGGCTTGGCATCTAGCCAGCCTAATACTCATCTTGCCCACGGAACCACTCTTGGTTCTTATCTCAATCTTTGTGGAATCAGGTATCGTACTTGTCAGTGTGCACACCCCCTAACCAGGATCCCAAGCCCGGCGGGTAGTATCCAACCTAGTAACTCGGAAATATCGACCTCGTTACTTCAAATGATCTGTCAGTTCGTAATCTCTGATTTCTTTCCTTTCTCAAACTTTCTTTCTTTCTCTCTCTCTCTCTTTTTTTTTTTTTTTCCCGGAAGGACATAGTCCTAACGGGCCTCCAAAAACACTATTTTCTCACCTTAGATAGCATATAGATATATCACATGCAACTTCTTTCTTATGCAACTTCCTATGTACATAATTCTCAACAATTTCTCTTTCTCACATTTTGGAAATCAAATATCATGCAATCTTCTTAAAGCAACTAGATAATGATTTTCCAAAATAAATATAGGTTTTTGAATTAGATTTTAGGCTACTTAGAGCCAAATGCACTTTACTCAATGAAATCTACTAATCATGCTCTTTACTGTGAAAATATACTTTGCATTCTCATTCTCTGTGAAACAAGGAAATCATGCACTTGCTTCATGCTAAAATCTCAACACTTAACAAACCTTCTCAATGAATAAAATCAAGTATTGATCATGCTTCTCAACTCAAAACATACTTCAAGTGTCAACAATTCTATTTACTGTAAACAGGGAAATCATGCACTTGACATATTCAATTTCTCAAACTCTTAGCAAGCTTCTCAACAATTATTGGCAAGTATTTAGACATGTTTCTCAATCAAATAGCAATACTCAGATGCTAAAATATACTAGCTGATAACTTCACAGACAACAACAACAACAACAGAGAACCCGATTATCACATTTTTAACTATAATTCATGCTTTAACTCCAAATTCAACGAAACTAACTTCTAATAGTGCGTTGTAACGAGCCCGAGTATCCGAGCCTTAAGGGCCCACGAGTCCCGGTCCGAACAACGCGTAGCTGAGCCACAGAGGGCCCGACCAGAACCTTCTTTGGCCTGGCGAAGCTTGGTGACGGGGCTAGGGGAGCCCCGCCAAGCCACGGTGCAAGGCAACGGACCGTGCCAAGGTCCATTGCCTTGTTCCGCCCCTCAACGGGGCTTGCCAACGGACCATGCTCGGGTCCGTTGGCTAGCTCCGTTGGATGATCTGGTGCACCATCTATGTGCACCAGACATCCTCTTCTTCACCTGATAGATAAGCAGATACAATCCAACACTCCCAAATCTCAATAAATCAAACATGGATCATTAACAACACACCAAAAGCTCAACAACAACATTGATCAAACATTTCTAAGCATCTAATACTCATTCTAGTATCTTAACAGAGTCAAAAATGTAGTTGGGAGTCCATGTGTTATACCTTAACTTCTTCTTCCTCTCTACTTAGCTAGCACATCCTTCACCACCTAAACTCCCAAACAAGCCACACAACAAAGCTTGAGATTGGAGACCTCAGAGATTGAATGGAAAAGAGTGAAGAAACTAGAAGGAAATGTGTAACACCCCCGATTTTCAGGCCATTTAAAACTTAAATATGCAGATAATCTAACCATAACATAAGCATACACAACGAAAGACTTAACTATATAAAAGCTGGAAAACTAAGACTGTTACGCCACGTCCACGCTAAGGTGAACGCACAGGTGAAAACATCATCCACATTATCAGTCTAAAGGAACAAGGTTAAACCATACACAAGTCTAAAATCCAACATAGAAGGCACACATGCCCAAAACAAACTACATAGTCTGAGGGATCTACACTATCCATTACTAGATCGCGCTCGCCACTATTCGGGACCTGAAAAGCACATAGATAAATGGGACGACGCTCGGTCAGCGAATAATGCTGGTAACCCACCAATACATGTCAATAGCATATATAGATAGATAGTTTATTGCAAAATCATTTCGAAACGGAATACTGTATATATAAGTTTCAAAGCCAAGGATAGAAGTCAACCACAAGACTCTATACCACTCTCAATAAGAATAAGGGAACACATCCCAAGACAACAAGAAGTAACAATGACAACACAAGTAAGGCTCAAGGTATATTCTACCATCACTTAGTAGAGTAACACCCGACATACTCAACACAAGAGGATAAGAGACACACATTGACAACACATGCCTTCACGATATCACTCGTCACGAATATAGAATTACACAACGGCAACACTTGCCTTCATGACATCACCCATCACGAATTGATATGCCTTCCTTATGCCCGGTTCCAACCTTATGGCTACCCCCAACCTTATAGCTAGTTCCAACCTTTTACCTCCAGGACCCCTGTACTTCTGAGTCCAACCTTATTCCTCCGAGGACCGTCATCCCCATCCACCAACAAACCAGCAACGATTTCCACCAACAAAAGTACACGAGGGAACCAATCACACACATGGCAACACATGCCTCCTAAGAAATACGTGAACCCATCACTCAGGTCACAAACTCCATAATCACGTCATGGCCACCACGAGGACCACTGCCATACCTTGGTGACTAATATCCCATACCATTAATCGTGCAATCCAGGTACAACCACACACACAACACCATCATAGGAATCAATCAACGGATCACAACGAAGATATGAAACCATACTCAACAAGAGAAGGATCATAATCTGACAACAACGACGATTAACACAAGTCATCATCTACAATAGGAAAGGACAAACCACACACGCTAGCATTTAAACACCGAACTAGCATGCTTATCAAACGGGTAAACCAAACATAGTTCCGAAGAACACACAAGACTCATCATGGTTCAACGAATCACAAGGTTGAACACTTAGCACGATTCAAGACATCAACACCTACATGGAATCCTACCATATAGTTCTAAACATACGAAACATCAAGAAGACACTCAAATAGCCCAACAAGAGAACATCGGGAAGTCAAAACATCAATTACCGAGTCAAAAGAATCACGGGGAACAAATCCCCAACAACCAACATATACGTACCCGCGGGTGGGGCCACGGGTGGACCCCCACCCGTGGTTCCGCCAGCGGGAACCACTTTCCCACGAGGTGTGTACCCCGCGGGTGGGGCGGCGGGTAGGCCACTGCCCGCTGTTTCGCCCGCGGGTACAACTCTTGTACCAAAAATATCCCTTCGGGAATTTTCAACTCCAATCTCAAATTCAATCCCAAAACATGCCAAATCTCACCAAATACAACAAAATGACTTGAATCAAAGGAATAGCCAAGCAATGGCACACATGAACCCTAATAACAAGCTCTAGATATGCATTTTCACAAGACAATGCATCAACACTCATATTTCATAACAAAATCATATGTAGAATCTAATAAATCATCATATAGGTAAGCAAAATAGATTTTGTAGAGCATGGGTTACCTCTTGTAGACTCAACCTTCACTTAACACTTCTCAAAGCCCCTAACAAGGTTCACCTTCAACACCCACTTCAAGAACACACCAACAGATCATAAAGATTTCATCTTTTAAGAAAAGATACCTTAGAAAACACTAAAAACACAAAAGGAACATAGATCTTACCCTCCTAGATGCTCAAGAGTAGGAAAGGTGGAATCTTGGAGACAAACTTTGAAGATCTTGGAAAGCCTAAACTTAGCTTGGAGAGAAAGCTAGCTAGGTTTTTAGAGAGAAAGAAGAGCTTTTGATTTCAAAGTGTTAGGGGAGAAATGAAAGATGTCTTCTAGGTTAGCTTGTAATACAATCATAAGGGAAATGTCTTCTTTACCCTTACTAAGGTGAAAAAGTGTAAGGGAACAAGGGAACTATTCACAAAGCTTTAGGTACAACATCTTGACTTGGGTTGACTAGTCAATTACTAGTCCTCGACTATTAAATTTTCAGGACTTTAAAGAATTAAATTACCAATTGGATTAGGATTAATTACTTAATTAATCCCTAAATAGAATCCGGATTTACGGGGTGTCACAAAATGAATGAATGGATGAGAATGAAACTTAGAAATCCTTACCGTGTTTTCTTCTTCTACTTGGCAGACAAAAGCTTGGGAGAGGCAAAGAAAGAGATCAGGAGAAAACAAAGGGTTACTATTCTATTTATATAGGTTCAAAACCCTAGGAGGATCTTCAATGATTGGTGGAGGGCAAAGAAGGAATTTGGCTTGATTCTAAAAAATATCAGACAAGTTAGTAGAAGGCTTATGGTTCACCTTGCATCATGGACGAAAGTCTAGAAAGTGAATTTTGGATAACTTGGGGTCAAAATAGATCTTCTAAAAATAGTTTCTAATTAAAACACTTGGTTTAAGTTTCACAGTTTCCTCCCCGGTTTCACTCAGATTGACTTTTTGGGTCAAAACTTAGTACATAAATGTACCTGAAATTTAGGATTTTCGAAATAGAATATTCCCGGTGTCGAATTTATTTAAAAACTCGATTTAAAATATTTAATTCAAACATCGTTTTCAAAATAAAAATTTTGAAAGAGTGAAAATAGCTGTTTTGGAATTTATAAAATAGAATTTTGGAAAAATTATTTTTGGGTTGTCATAGTGATGCACTTGGATAAGTCCCCACGGCTAGATGGTCTGTCACCAGCTTTCTTTCAAACTTACTGAGATGTGGTGGGCAGTGAGGTAGTCTCCTTTTTCCAAACTTTTATTTCTTCTAGCAGATTACCTGATAATGTAAATGATACCCATATTGTATTGATCCCAAAATGTAATTCTCCTGAGCAGATGTCTGATTTTCGTCCTATTTCCTTATGTAATGTGGTTTATCGTGTTCTGGCAAAGGTCTTAGCTAATATAGGTTGAGGGTGTTTTTGAATTTTATTATATCTCCTGCTCAAAGTGCTTTTATCTAGGTTGTTCTATAGTTTATAATGTGCTGATTGTATTTGAGTCTATCCACTCTTTAAATAGACAGAGGGGGTGTCGGGGAGGGCATGAGGCTTTAAAAGTATATATGAGCAAAACATATGACCGGGTATAGTGGGATTTTTTACAAAAGTTTATGCTCAAAATGGGTTTTTGTGAGCGATGGGTAGGTTTGATGGTGGAGTGTGTTTCAACTATTCAATATAAGATTCTGGTTGAGGGGACGGATTGGGGGCCTGTCATTCCAGATAGGGGGTTACGCCAGGGGATCCTTTGTCGCCTTGTTTGTTTATTCTAGTGGTTGAAAGTCTTAGTGCTATGCTGAGAGTTTAGGAGGATGAAGGGGCTTTACACGGGGTGAGGGTTGCGTGGGGGGCTTCGGATATAACCCATTTGTTCTTTGCAAATGATTGTCTCTTTTTCTTTAGGGCTAATAACTTGGAGGCAAGAGTTTTGAAGGCTGTTTTAGGGGAGTATGGAGTTGCGATTGGTCAGAAGGTTAACTTGGATAAGACATCAATTGTCTTTGGGAGAAACATTCATGAAGAGGATAAGGAAGCTGTTTGTGAAACCTTAGGGGTTCACGAACAGCATGGAAGAGGGAAATACTTGGGTTTACCTAGGTATGTGGGTCGACGGAAGAGAGAGATCTTGGGTTTTGTCCAGGATAGGGTAAGGGTGAGGATTATGCACTGGGGTAATCGGTTTTTATCGAGGGCGGGGCATGAGGTTTTTTTGAAGCCTATCCTTCAGAGTATACCAAATTACGCGATGAATGTTTTTCTTTTGCCAAAAGGGTTGTGCGAGGAGATTGAGCGGACTATGAATTCGTTCTGGTGGGTTTGTGAGAGAAGATGATGAAGTGGAATTAGGTGGAGTACTTGGGGTGCTTTATGTAAACCGAAAAAGGTAGGGGCATGGGATTCTATGTTGTTAGAGAGATGAATATTGCCATGTTAGGAAAACAGGGGTAGAAGTTCCTAACGCATCATGATGCTTTGGTTACAAAGGTCTTTAAAGCTAGGTGTTTTCCTAAGTGCTCTTTCCTTGAGACACAATCGGGCTCAAATCCTTCTTTTGTTTGGACTAGTATTGTAACACCCCAGATTTTTGAAACTTTTAAAACTTATATAATAAAGGTAGTATTATCATTAAATCCTAAAACAGAGAATACTAAACATAGGAGTTTGGGGTGCTATGCCACATCTGAGCTGGAGAACTCAGATGCACAGGCTATACTAACTAAATATCCTCAAAGCAATGTCAATACATCATCATGGCACGCAGGCCGAAAGGAAAACTATCTATCTAAGCTTCGGTTCTCTAGCGCGCTCCGGAGTCTACTCATATGTGCCTGAAAGCCAAATATATCTGTTCAGCGAATAATGCCGGTAACCCACTCCAACGCATTGAAATACAATATATATATATATATATATATATATATATATATATATATATATATATATATATATATATATATATATATATATATATATATATATATATGATATTGGATCCAATGAGACCCATAATTTGATGAGATGGTGAGACGTCATCTTGTTCATTTATTTTTAATTCTTAACGGTTCAGATTGGTTGTTTTTGGATCCCATGTGCTGATCATTTTTAAAGGAGCTAGGGTCATTTTTGTCTTTTGTCTGTGTATTTATTTCAGATCCCTTAATTATAGCGCGTGTGTATGATTGTGCAGCGTTATTTTTGGCATAAAATCAATACCAATCTTTTGAATGCTCTGCCGGGACTCTTCACTTCCTCAGCGTCGATAGACTTCCTCTTCTATCTCTTCTCTCCATCGTTGCCACGCAAGTTTTAGGGCGGAGTCTTCTGTGTTTCGCGAGCGAGCTCCTCTCCTTTTTCGGTCTGTCCCAGTCGTTATATATATATAAAGATAAATATTTGTTACTTGTGCTCTGTTACGTTATTTTCTCGGGACTTGCGGAAGTATTCCCAACTCGAACGGTTCTCCTCCGCCGCTGCTTGCCGCCTCTCTCCTCTAATCTTTCGGCGTTTTGATTCCATGTTTTTCTCTCAAACCCAATTTGCTTTGCTGCTGTGTGTGTATGTACATACGTAAGTATGAATGTATATGTTTTTATACAGTCTTCTGGATTTTAAAGCAATGTGGATTAAGTTTTGATTTTAAAATTTTAGAATAAAAAATCTAGGTTTACAAAGTTTGAATGCTAGAAATTTGTTTGTTTTGAATTCGTTGTTTCTTATTTCTACTCTACATAGTCCATCTATGATGTTTGGCATATTGCTATAAACCTATCTGTGTTTAAGACTTGCAATTTAATTATTATGGCCAAGTTAACCCATTTTTGGATATGTTTTAGATTTTGATTAATTTATTAGTTAATTTGCATAGGTTAAGGTTATTGGATTATTGGTTGGTGCATTCTACGTTTTCAGCTTGTGCGTAACATTGTAATTAGTAATTCGTTCAAGCGTTCTACGTTTTAGGCTTGTGCGTTGAGTCACTAAACTAATCACGTGTGTTAACAAAATGGATGGTTAGATAATTGTATTTCTTTTAATGAGATTTTTGTAAAATTGGTGTTATTTTTTTTTTTTTGAATACTTGAATTCATATATTATATTTTATTTTGTTTTTATAAACTTAATATTCTCATCTAATTCGTATTCCTTTTATCAAATCCACCTTAGCTTATAGTGATTTACATATGTGTGCGTTATTGGTATGAGGTTTGTGTGTGATATTGTATTTAGTAATTCGTTGATGCGTTCTACATTTTAGGCGTGTGCGTTCTTGGGGTGACGTTTGTGCGTAATACTGTAATTGCTGATTGGTTGGTGCGTTCTAAGTAATAAGCTAGTGCGTACTATTGGGCTGCTGGGAGGGGGGTTCTGGTCTGTGCGCTGGGGGAAAAGTCAGTGCTCACGAGTATGATAATTTTTTTTACTATTTTGTGGTAATTTTTTGTTGATAATAATGCATTAATTTTGGTATGTTTAGGTGTCACGACTGTACATTTGATGCCGTCCGAGGATGTTGAAGATATTTCTTTTTATGAGATATTTGAAAATTTGGTGATATTTTTTTGAATACTTGAATTCATATATTATATCTTATTTTGTATTTATAAACTTAATATTCCCATCTAATTCGTATCACATTCATAAAATCCACCTTAGCTTATATTGCTTTACATCTGTGTATTCCACATTAAATATTGTGTAGCATACGGGAGTATTAATTAGTTTGTGCGTTGTTGGTATGAGGTTTGTGCGTAATATTGTATTTTTAGGATCTACATTTACGTGTGTACGGTGGTGTGGGGAAGTGTGTGCGCTTGTTGGACATATTTGGAGTTGGGGTTCATTAATGTTGGTTTTGTTAGAAGTATCCGGAATATATTTTGTTTTTTTTTTTTTTTTTTTTTTTTTTTTTGTGTTTGTGTATATAAGGTAGCTTTAATCGTGATTGGCTTGTCATGTTCTCATTTGTTATAATATTGTAGAGCATATTGTACTGGCAATTAGTGTGTGCGTTCTTGGGGTGATGTTTGTGCGTAATACTGTAATTGCTACTTGGTTGGTGCGTTCTAAGTAATGAGCTAGTGTGTAATATTGGGCTGCTGGTTTCCCGATTCTGGTATGTGCGTTGGGAGGGAAAAGTGAGTGCTCAGGAGTATGATAATTTTTTTTACTGTTTTGTGGTATCTTTTGTTGCTAATAGTGCATCAATTTTGGTATGTCTAGGTGTCACGGCTGTAGAGACGGTAGATGCGGTAGAAGCTGCACATTTGATGTTGTCCGAGGATGTTGAAGCACCCCCTGTTCCGCAACCATACACGAATTCGGATGAGGAGGACGATGGGCTAGACGCGGATGACTTGAAACTATTTCCACTTTTGAAGATTCGTGCTTCTCCCAAGCATTGGTTCGCACCGATGAGGCAGTTTAATGCTTGTCAGAAGAGAGTTGTGGTCGAGTTGGGGTTAGGAGAGTTGTTGAATCTTCAAATCCACGAAGGTTTATAGCTTATGTGTAATGTTGTGTTTTTATGAGGGGCAGTAGGTGCGTTCTAGGCCAATATTTAAGTCCCTAAATTAGTCACGAGCGTAACAAAATTGATGATTACATAATTGTAATTCTTTTTGACTCCTTGAATATATATATTTTATTTTATTGTATTTTTATAAACTTAGTACTAACCTTCTAATTCGTATCCCATTCATCGAATCCACCTTAGCTTATATTGAATTACATCTGTATATTCCACATTACATATTAATTGTCATCACACACAGACCACAAATAATACACACACGCACAGGCCGACGTGAACAAACGCACACTCCGTCATAAACAAACGCACACACCGCATTTTATGCAGTAACCACAAAAACAGTCATACCGTCTAATTCATTCAAAATAAACATACAAATTCCGTTCACGCACACGCCGTAGGACCTAGATGCACAGACCAACGTACAAAGTTAATTACATACTTAAGTCAGCAACTCTCATACATACGCTACTCGCCATCTTCAACCTCTGAAAATTCGTCCCAATCACAAATCAAAAGCTCACGGTTAAACTCTTACTGACATTGTCTAGAATTGACTACGACTTATTTCCATAATATTTGTAATCTTTGATTATGGCAAAGATTCCAATCTAATTCTAACCAAAATTAACACATTAATACAATTACTTTTAAACCCCCTATTTAAAATATGCCCTTATTTACATTATATTCCCCATTCAATCTCATCCATCCATTACAAATTTATAAATGGATGGAATCTCATCTCACCATCTCATTTAATAAAGGGGTCTCATGGGATCTGCACCCATATATATATATATATATATATATATATATATATATATATATATATATAGGAAAATTATTTTGAAGCCGGAAGATATATACTTAGGAGACTCTAGCTTTAAAAACCGAGAATAGACTCAACAAGTAGGGACAAACACATTCAACAGTTATAATCAAGCATATAAAGATACTAGCATGTATACTAAGGTCACAAGATTATTTCACGTCATTCATATCATTATTCAATCATTATCTCAATCACATAAACACACTTTGGTGGTGCCGCATGACCCTTCACGCGCCCATACACGAAGCTCCAGCGCATATAGCTCTGACATAGCCCCGAAACACCCTGCCTGTACCGCAGCACAAGGGGTCGATCGCAACCGACCGATGAACCGTAACTCATCATAACGTTTGATCGCAACCAAACAGTTAACTGCAGCCCAAAAGTGTATTTCTGATCGCAACCAGATTATGAACCGCAGCTCATGTAAAACGTTTGATCGCAACCAAACGGTGGACCGCAACCCTATATAATATTTATATACCTGACCGATCGCAACCGGCCTGGTTAACAGTCGGTATGGTTCTCAACCCATCCAACTGCCCGTATAGCCAATTTGATCGCAACCAAATTGGGGTATCATGCACACATAACACATAGCAAGCAGATGCAACCCACAGTAGCACATTGGGAAAGGGGAGAAACGTATAAATAAACTTATGCGTGGTCATCCACATACTAGGAATATTCATAAAGGGTTCATACATCTGTCACCTAAGCCAACGAGATACCAATTCAACTAGCATGCAATACACAAGACTTTTTTATCATACGAATGGTACCTGAAACATCAAACTAGACTCAGGCACGATAAACGGAGTCCGTTGGGACACCACGAGGGTCGGGGAAACATCAAACGGGGGAAACCACCATCCCACATTGGGAGAAACCAGCAGGTGGCCGGCGGCGAGACTACTGGCAGCCGATGCTTGGCGGGCAGTCGCCTGCTCGCCGGCTGCCCGCTGCCGGCAACGCCCTTAGGGGCAGCGGGTAGGTGGCAAGTTCCCCTACCCCCACCTACCCCCCACTGACTCTTTTTCAATACTTGGGTCCGGGATCTTTTGTGGAACCCGAAACCATGTTTAGACACTTTTAAACGCAAACGACAACACCACGTTGTCAAATAACGGATTAAAATCAAGAATCACACTGAACATATCCTAACATGACTTCTAAACATAATTAACACCCGAACATGCGAATTCCCACCCAAATATACCAAGAATATCACAATACGAAATTCACGATTCAACCTAGGGCTCTAATCATATTTAAATCACAAAATCATACTTTATCTTTAAAATCAAGAACATCAAGATTTATCAAGAATCAACACACAATTATCAAGATCCTCTTATAATCATCAAGATTATCAAGATCAACACATAAGATCATCTCATCAACATCAAGAGCATATCATAATCATCATAAAAGATTTATTAAGACATGAGTATAGAATAAGGAGCCAAAGAAGAAGATTATAGCAAGGAAAATAGGTTTTGTTGAGACATGGGTTACCTCTTAGCCTTAATTAGAATCCTTGGCTATAAAGGGTCTTTCTCTTAAGATCTCCTCTTCTTGATTTCTCCTATGGGAATTCTTGTGTGGTGAAAGCTATTGTGGTGTGAGTCCTAGGTGCCTCCTATGTCCTTATATATATCTAAGAGTCCTAATTAGGGTCTGAATGATATGGATTTACTAATTCTATTCCCTATAGGACTAAGAGTTTGGTTTAGGGGTAAGGGTCCATGGCTTATGGTGGACCCTCATTAATTAATTAAGAGAATTTAATCCCCTTTTAAGGGTAAGTAATTAAATAATTAATTTGGGTTAGAGGCCGTAACACGGGGTGTTACAAGTATCTGCGAGTCTTAGGGTTTACTTAGGGAGGGAGTGAGATGGAGGATTGGGAATGGGGAGGGAGTGAGGGTTTGGGGGGATCCGTGGCTTCCGAATGATACCCAGCCTTATATTTATACTTTGGAACCAACTTACCTAAATAACCCTCTTGTAAAGTCTCTTTTTTGTCCAGATTCAAATTGATGGGATCATGATTTGGTGAGAGATATTTTTCCTGATCGAGATTGTAATCTTATTTTGAGCATACCTACTCATTTGTGTGTGTTCCGGATCCTATGTTTTGGAGTCGGGAGGAAAGGGGGGTGTATACAGTTAAAAGTGGATATAGGGTGGTGAGGGGGATTGAAGAGGGCGGGGTGGGGCTTACATGGAGGGGTTTGTGGAACTTGTGTTTGCACAAAAAATTAAGTGTCCTTTTCTAGAATCTTTGTACCCTTCGTCTGCCTACTAAGGATGTTTTGTTGGTTAAACATGTTAATTGTGATTCCGTTTGTCCCTTGTGTGGAATGGCAAATGGAATTGTTATTCACCTGTTTGAAAATTGTGTTTTTGCTCACCAGTGTTGGAAAGTGCAAAATGATAGTTGGGGTTGAACTATGTTGAGTTTGTTAGGCAGTGGATGGAGGAGATGTAGTCAATTCTGTCTGTTGGGAGCTTGAGAAAGTGGTTGTGATATGTTGGGCCTTGTGGGAGAATAGAAATTCTATGGTTTGGAAGCATCAATGTACGAACCCAAGGACCTTAGTGCAACAAGCTTTACACTTTGCTCATAATTGGAAGATGGTCCATAGTCGAGACATATCCCAAGTTGTCCCTGTTGCGCAGATTCACCATGCTGCTGGTTCGGGCAGTTTGTTACGAGGCCATCTGAAGATAATCATAGAAGTGGCGATGGACTTTGCTAGTAGAAAATGGGTTATGGATTGAGTGTTTGTGACGAGGAAGGGGTGGTGCTGGGGGCGGTTATGTCTGTGTTGAATGAGTTGTATACGGTGATTACGGTCCGTGAAGCAGAGGCTATGGGCGCAAGAGAGGTTTTGAGCTGGTTGAAAGACAAAGGCTGTCAGAATGCGGTAGTTGAAACCGACGCCCAGGTTGTTACTTGTGTTGTTCATACAGGGATAAATATTACACCATTTGGTTGCATTATTGATGAGATCCGCCAACAACTACGATGTATGCCTATGATTTCTTTTCGTTTTGTGCCTCGTAGTAGAAATATGTTGGCCCATATTTTAGCTATAGCTAAGCATGTTTCGAGTGATGTCGAGGAAGGTAAGATTAAGTACTTAGATTGTATTCCTCTTTTTCTTTTTGCTTTCGTTTGTAACAACTCTATTCGGTTTAATTAAATTGATGTTTTTGTTGTTGTTTTTTTTTTTTTAACCCTAATTTTAAAATTTTCCTTTTTGTGATTTACTATTTGAAATTTCATATGATATGTCCTATACGTTTAATTTTGTTCTAGACTAAAATTTTCAGTGTTCAGATGATTGACTGATTTTAAATAATAAATTTTTAATTTTAATTTGGTGGAAGCCCTAATTTGTACACTATATATGACTATATGAGCCCAAATTTTGGGAATGTCCAAAAGTTATAATATGATGAATTTATTAGATTACTTCATTGTTTGGTTATGGATTTATGGATTTATGTTTATGAATAAAGTATCCTTAAAATTGAAAAATTTATGATTTTGTGATTTGTATTTATTGATTGTTGGCCATTTGAAACGTTGGCACAAATATGATGAAAATTAATTTTGAATTTGTGATTTTTTAGACTTAAAATTCAAGAATATATTTTGTGAAAGCTTTTGAGTATGCTGGATTGTTGGTTAATATGGTCATTTGAAATATGGTCACTAATATGATGAAAATTAATTCTGAATTTGTGATTTGGGAGCTTTAATATATTCTGTGAGTACGATGGATTGTTGGTTAATATGGCTATTGAATGTTGTCACAAATATGAGGAAAATTAAATATGAATTTGTGATTTGTGAGCCTTAAAATTCTAGAATATATTATGTGAAAGTTCTTGAGTATGTTGGATTGTTGGTTAATATGGTCATTTGAAATGTTGTAACAAATATGATGAAAACTAATTTTGAATTTGTGATTTATGAGCCTTAATATATTTTGTGAGTATATTGGATTGTTGGTTAATGTAACCATTTGAATACTGTCACTAAGGCAAATTTCTCCATCTCCTCGACAACTTGTTCATTCAAAGGCATAAAGATATGCATTCAAAATAGAAATTAAATACTGAAACAAAAGTGATGCACTTAAAGAAGGACAAATATGTATTCGAGTACAAAAGAGAAACTGACTTATTTGTTCAAAATTATAAGAATGTCACCGCGTATTTTTTCTTTTAGTTATCTTCAATCTGGATGGTTGATTTGGAATACATCTATGATTAAAACTTAACCCTATTTTTTTTTACCTAAAGACCTCTTGCACATTTGATCCGCATCTTTTATATATATATGGGGTCATGCCGTCATGGCCTCATAGGTGTTTCTCGTATTCGCGGAAATTCATTTAGGCCCTGTTTGGTAAAATGGCTGTTAGCTGATAGCTGTTTGCTATTAGCTGATTGTGTTAATTAGATGGTATAAATAGTTGATAACATTAGCTGATTGTATAAAAGTATTTGGTAAATTAGCTGTTAGCTGTTTGGTATAATTTCTTTTCTAAAAAGCTAATTGAAAAAGTTGCTAGGAGTAACTTTTTTAATTTTAGCCTTTTGGAGTTGCAAAACGCTAATTAACCAAACATTTATATTAATATTTTAACTAAATCAAATAATTAATAGTGGTCAAATAAGCTAAAATTGGCCTATAAGCCAATATTTTACCAAACAGGGCCTTAGTCCGTATTATATTATATATTAGTTTTGGAAAAGGCAAACACAATAATTCAGTCCAGAGAGTTTACACCACAAACACCGCAGACATCATCTGATGCTGTAAACTACTTTGAATTCTCCCAAAAACGTATAATTTTGTGTTTGTTTCTAGCAATCTGGTAGTTAGCTGTGCAGCCATGGCCACCGCCGCCGCGCCCTCTACTGCGGCGAGAAGCTCGAGCAAGAAAGAATACCCGGGAGGGCTTATACTGGATCGGTACGAGGTGGGGAAGCTCCTGGGACACGGGACGTTCGCGAAGGTGTACCACGCTCGGAACATCAAGACCAACGAGAGCGTGGCGATTAAGGTGATCGACAAGGAGAAGATCCTGAAAGTGGGGTTGACCGCCCACGTGAAGCGCGAGGTGTCGATTCTCCGGCGGGTGCGCCACCCCAACATCGTCCAGCTGTACGAGGTTATGGCGACCAAGTCCAAGATTTTCTTCGTGATGGAGTACGTGAAGGGCGGGGAGCTGTTCAACAAGGTCGCCAAGGGGCGCCTCAAGGAGGAGGACGCCCGGAAGTACTTCCAGCAGCTGATCTCCGCGGTGGCGTTCTGCCACGCCCGCGGCGTCTACCACCGCGATTTGAAGCCGGAGAACATCCTCCTCGACGAGGACGGGAACGTCAAGGTTTCGGATTTCGGGTTGAGCGCCATATCGGAGCAGATTAAGCAGGACGGGCTGTTCCACACGTTTTGCGGCACGCCGGCTTATGTCGCCCCGGAGGTTTTAGCAAGAAAAGGCTACGATGCGGCTAAGGTAGATATATGGTCTTGTGGGGTGATTCTATTTGTGTTAATGGCAGGCTATTTACCCTTTCATGATCAGAATATTATGGCTATGTATAAGAAGATTTACAAAGGGGAATTTAGGTGCCCTAGATGGTTTTCCCCCGCATTAACCCGATTTCTCACTCGATTACTCGATACCAATCCTGATACAAGGATAACCATCTCTGAGGTAATGAATAACAGATGGTTCAAGAAAGGGTTCAAGGATGTGAAGTTTTATATTGAGGATGATAAATTGTGCAATGTTATTGATGATGGAATTGATTATTCCTCTGATTTGTCCGAGTCGGAGTCCGAGATGGAGAGCCGGAGGAGGATAAGCGGTTTGCCTAGGCCTGCTAGCTTGAATGCCTTTGATATCATCTCGTTTTCGCGTGGTTTTGATCTGTCGGGGTTGTTCGAGGAGGGAGGGGACGGGGAGAGGTTCGTTTCAGGGGCGCCCGTGTATAAGATCATAAATAAGTTGGAAGAGATTGCGAAAGTCGTGAGCTTTAAGGTGAGGAAGAAGGATTGCAGGGTTAGTTTGGAGGGGACTAAGGAGGGCGCGAAAGGGCCACTTACAATTGCTGCCGAGATATTCGAACTAACCCCGTCTTTGAGAGTCGTGGAGGTGAAGAAGAAGGCGGGGGATAAAACGGAGTTCGAAGAGTTCTGCAAGAGAGAATTGAAGCCCGGGTTACAGAACCTAACGCTAGAAGATGCTTCACATTTACCTTCGGATACTGAATAGAGGGGGGAAGGAAGAGAAAAGGTTATACTCTTTTCTCCCCCTTTTGCTCTTACTTGATGCTATTGTATATTTCTTTCTTCGTGTCCTTCTTTTCTCGCAGTTGTGTTGATTATGTCGCTGATGTTACTTTGTCTTGTACTCACTACTTCCCGTTTAAGTAGGCTATACGAACAATCAAGAAATGAATACACCTTTTTACCAAAGCTCGCTTCTTTACAAGTTTCTTAGAGTAGTCTCATCCTAATTTATTACTACTTGTACGTTTCTTAGAAAATAGATTGCTTTGATACGGTTCATTGTTCAACTGAATCTCTATGCACATAACACTGTTTGTAAAGAAAAACGTGGTGGTGATATTGCTTGGTGCAACTGGATCAAGCCTGCATGCTTGCAAGTCGGGAAGTTGCGTTTGATAGGTCTAAAAGAGCCGAAATTAACACCTATAGACTTGTAAAGGCTTCCCGGTCAATGCAAATAGCCAAACAGCTTGGTATGGGCATATCAAAAGAGTGAAACTTCATCAACGATGTGATAATTTAGCTTCCCTCGGTGAGTAAATAATTGATAATCAACTTCCGTTTCTCCGTTGTGGCCATTATTGTCTTGAACTTGTGATTTCAGGTACCAAACCTCAAATGCACACTTGTTTGGTCTCTTGGGGAATTGAGAAGAAGTCGGCTATTGGGAGGGAGTACGGTGAGTATCTGCATAGAATAGTCCTTCCTTTTTCCTCTGAGATCATGATGGAGTATGCCTACTGAAAAAGGGAAGATGTGCAGTCTCTTGTTATCTCTTTTTCTTTGAGCCTTTGAGGTGTTCTTTTTTGTCCCAAAAGGTTGAATCCCCAACCCTAAAGGGCCCCCACGCCTCGGCTCGACAGAGCATTTGTGAGAATATAAATCACGGTAACTCAGTGGCTCAACAGACAGGGCCAAATGCTGGTGTACATAAGGGATCTGCTCACTTTGGGCATAATCTCCACACCGGCCACTACCGAGTTTCGAATCTTGGTTTCTTGTCCCAAATACTGCTTACTGAACCAATGAGTTAAGCCCGTGTGGGCGTGTTCTTTGAGTTTGCATGAATTGACTCGTTAGTTAGGGTGCTTTGAGGTAACCCTTCTTTAGAGTGGAATATCTCATCTTAGCCCACCTATGGTTGTCGGTGGGTGATTATTCCAATAAGTACATGTCAGAATTTAGATACCGAAATATGTTTGAATGATTAAACGTTTTTTCTCCGGAAATTATTTGTCTGAACAGAGTCGAAAACGGAGGCACCTAAGTCCAGAGCTTGGCAGTCGAAGCTGTCTCATCTCGGAATCATAAATAATTGCAGCAGTGGAATTGCAGGTATAATATCTTCTAGTGGCTTGACTTCTCGAGTATTTGGATGGTTGCGAACTTGCCATCCACTTTCACTTTGATATCTACTTTTTTGGTCCAAAATTGTTTCGTCAATTATTACTCTAATGTCCAAACAAATTACGCACAAGTTGGTGTCTGTCTTATGGGACATCCTTTGGACATTATTGGTAGGAGGTTCCATTCTCAGTAGGATTTTTCACGTGTTCTTTTCACTGTCTTGTTTGTTTGCTCTCGTACAATAACCGAACGCACCGTCTTTGTGCTTTTCTACCTTATTATTCTCCAATTATTATAGGAAACAGGTAAATGACAGATTTGGCCATCTGGGTACTACCGAATATTTGAGTATTCTTGATCTTTACTCGGGAAATTAGCAAGACAGAATCACAGAAAGGAGTGTGTCTGCCCTCATTTAGGATGGACAAATTTAAGGTTAGAAAAGGGCATTTGTTTACTTGATGTTTTCTACCTCCAAGTTGCCATTTTAACCACAAAACAACTAAAGTATCTTTATGGCAACAACCTTTTGATGTGGACAGCACAGCACAAACATGTTTGTGGACTAAAATCTCAGCTTTTTCTCATTTGCCCTCTTGAATCTGGAAAGAAAAAATGATTCTGATGCCTTAAACCTACCAGCATTTAAGGCACATCTTCTGGCTATTATAGTTAATGCAAAGAGATTATAATTATGGCGTCGTAGATATTAAGTTAGAACATTATTACTGTATGTTGTCTTATGAGTTAATTCTATTTTTGGTCCTTGATTTATAGGTGACAGTCCACTTTTAGTCCTTTTTTATTAGAACATTATCATTTGGTCATAGGATTATTGTGACATGACTATTTTTAGTCCTTCATCAACAAAATCGTTGAAATGTCGTTAAATACAAAGGCATTTTAATCTGTTTTTATACAAAGTAAGTTGAACTGCTATATTATTTGTTTGAAAAAATTCATAATTTAAAACTGAAATGCCCTTATAGTTAACGATATTTAAACTGTTTTGTTAATAAAGGACAAAAAATAGTCAGTCCACAATAATATTAGGACTAAGAGTGGAATAGTGGATGTTTTGATAAAAAAAAAAAAAAAGGACTTAAATTGGCTATCACCTATAAATTTAGGACAAAAAATGGAATTAACTCTTGTCTTATCGTATCAAACAAAAAAATAAAAAATTTAAATGAAGGATAATTCTTTTCCTGTATCCACATTTTCCCTAAATAGATGCAGACAAGAAACATTGTAGTTGTATAGAACTGATTAAGTATATGTCCTATAGTAACATCAGTGCTAATGTTTTTGTTTCCTTAATTGTCAGTTAAATAGCATCTAGTATCTGGTGTAAAACATCATTAGAAATGTTAGCGAGAGGTGTTTGGTAAATGACTGTTAGCTGATTGGGTTAGTAGGTTTTATTAGTTGATAACATTAGGTGATTGTATAAAAGTGTTTGGTAAATTAGCTGTTAGCTGATTACATACAAAATGATTTTTCTCAAACAGCTAATCAAAAAAACTACTTTGAGCAGCTTTTTGAATTTTAGCATTTTTGAACAATAAGTTGTTACAAAAAGCTAATTAGTCAAATACTTATATTGATTGTTTAATCAATTCAAACAACTAATAGTGGTCAAATATGCTAAAATTGACGGATAGGCTAATTATTTTACCAAATAGGGCCTTTATGCCAGTAGCCTCACCTAAGGATTGAATCATGGTCTACAGTTGCTTATACATTGGTGTTCACAATATGGTGAATTTCATACTTGGACCTTGCATTCCGTGATTGTCAGTGAAGCAGAGCTATTAACTCTTCTTTGGATTAGTTAATTGACCATTTTATACGTAATCCTAGTAGGAATCCCTGCATCTCGTGGCCGCTAGCAATTCGGGGCTAATTATTCTTCTTTGGATTAGTCAACTAATTGAGTTATATCCCAATTCGCAATGTGTACTAAGTTATTATACTAGAGTGGAAGTAAGAAAATGTTGTTTACCTGCAACTTTTTTGGATGGTTGGTGTTCTTGAAGATGGGTAGTTGTGGACAAATTGTGAGTGGTGGAGATTGATACTTCACACCAAGGGCAAAACCTAAAGGCCACAAAATCAGAATCACGTGCCAGAACCAGCACGGTCGACCATCAAGTCATTTCCTTGCAAGTTCAATGCACAATAGAAAAACCAATCTCGTATTTCTCTTGGCACTTTCATTTACTCTTGTCCCTTAAGAAAGGTACTCCCTATTGTATGAAAAAATCAATCTGATCAGCATTTTGTCTTTTAATTGGGTTGGTCCGGTGCGTACGGGGATTAGTCTGAATATGGTACGGGCTTAAATGTGCTTCCTATAGTTAGGGCTTACTTAGGACACCTTATGGTCTGACCAAAAAAAAAAAAAAAAAAAAAAAAAGCAAAGTGAAAATAGTCTATTGGATAGTTGGCTTGGTCTAAGTTTCACTTTTTGTGGGAGTTTTTTATTGACTTTCTTAACTTGAGCCGGCAATATAGGCAGGAGATTCATATTAACAATTTAAAAGACTTTTTTGGATTACCAAGCACTCGTGCAAAGAAAAAAAATCTAACTTGCACGAGGAATTCATATTAACAATTTAAAAGACTTTTTTGGATTACCAAGCACTCGTGCAAAGAAAAAAAATCTAACTCGCACGAGGAACTCAGTTGGTTCATGAGTAGCAGATTGTGTATGCATAGTTAAACCCTAGCAGCCAGAGTGTGAGTCACATTTAATGTGGTGGTTCATTGTGAACACCAAGTACGTACTCTCTCATTTAATGGGCCCCCTCTACAAATCTTGTCGAGTTGGGATGTGGTGTCTCATTCACCTAAATAGTGCGAAACTTTTATGATGTGTTATGTGTAGATGAAAAAAATTATTTTATTTTTATTTTATTTTTAAAAAAATAACTTTTAAATAAAATCAATGGTACGGTTACTAGTTTTCTCATAGCAGTTTAAAGATAACGAGAGTGCATATTTTACGATGTATAAACAGGGTTGTTGCATTAACCAATTTTACACATAAATTTTAGAATTAATTACACTTTCTTTTTTCTTTTTTTTTTTTGGTTTTTTGTTTTTTGTTTTTTTTTTTGAATACTATTAACTATATTACATGTAGTATTTATTCATCACTTTTTGGTTCTTAAAAGAAGTAGGAATTGTCAAATCAGGTATCAATTAAATAGGTGATTTAAGGATAACACTAATTTAAATCTCTCATATGAGAAATTCGTTAGAAACATTGCACATTTTGTAGTCGTCAATGTCAAAAATGAAAATAAGTTAAGTTATAACTTAATAATATTATTATAATTACAAAATAAAAATTTTTAATGTAAATTTTATTAGTATTAAATATAAATGAAATAAATTATAATTATATGTTAAAAATTAAAATCTAATTATATATATAGATGTCAGCTCAAATGTGGTCATGCTTTAATTGTGATCGGTGCAGGCGTATCGTTAGGTATGTAAAAACGCACCAATAATGCTAGAAAAATGTACAACAATGAAATGCACTATTGCATCACAAAACACACCACACTCAAAAAAAATGCACCATACCTCCTCACACCTAAGTGTGCATTTTCGAACACTATGTGATGTATTTATGCATATCTAATGGTACATTTTGTGGTGATGCGTACTTAATTGTGCATTTTTGGTGCATTTTTGTTATTGTGTGTTTTCTAACACTATTGGTGTGTGTGTTTGCATATCTAATGGTGCGATCTCACAGACCGCACGTTAAAGCCTAGCCGTACTAGAACTTGGCCATATGTGTGTGTGTGTGTGTGTGTAGATTTAGGATTATATGAGATCATATTTTTAAATGAGATTGCGAGATCAAATCATAGGCATGAATCTAAAAAATTTTAATGGTCATGATTGATCAAGAGTCCAAGTTGTAATTGATTTAAATTAAATAAAAAAGGTGAAATAGTTTGTTTTCAAAAAAAAAATGGTGAAATAGTAATGTAATGTAGAATGTTTAAATTTTATAAACATATAGTTATAATTTTATGAATGTGCTGTAATTATTTAATGAACATGATCAGAACATACAGTAGGAACTTTTAGAAATAGGTGGAAAATTTGTCTTTTGACTTTTGGATGTAATGCATTCATTAATAGTCGAAATACCATAATTAAAATAAAGGAAAATGGAAATAAGTAGAACTGTAGAAATACCGTAGTTAACAATAACTGCGTCAAAATTCTAAAGCATTTGGAAAATACAAAACTTCCGTTGCCGGGAATCGAACCCGGGTCTTTTGGGTGAGAGACGAATATCCTAACCAACTAGACTACAACGGATTAATGTTCACAAAATCACACTGTAACACTTGAAGTCTTGGTTCATAAAACTGGTGTCAATGCATCGATTATCACTTAAATAAATCATTATCTAATTCTTTTTATAAATTAAAATCAATATATATAAAATATCTTACTAAAAATTCTCGTTGAGATATTTTAGGTCAAAATACATATGAAGTCCTGTAGTATAATGTTTTGTTTAATTTAGTCCCTCTACTTTAAAAAGTTATAAAACTAAGGACAATAGTTAATGATGTTAATATTACGGTTAACTTAGTTTAAATAGCGCTGACATCATTACTGCCACATTATGATATTTATATTTCAACTCATATATTATTTTATAAATATTTAAAATTAATTATTTTGCCACTAATATATTATTACATTAATATGTCCAAAATAAATAATTACAACCATGCTGGCATCAAGTGTCCAAATCTCATTAGGAACATGGTTGTTATTATTTATTTTGGATATACTAATTTAATATACTGGTGGTAAAAATAATTAATTTTAAATATTTATAAAGTAATATATGAGTAGAAACAAAATATCATGATGTGACAATGATATGATGATGTCAACGTCACGTAACCTAAGTTAACGGTAATATTAACACAGTTAACTAGTATCTTTAATTGCGTCACTTTTTAAAGTACATGGACTTAATTCAACAAAATAAAGGTCATCGAACTACATGCAACAATACAACTGGGTCATTCAACTAAAAAAAAAAAAAACTACAATTGAGTCTTTGAAAGGTCCAAAATTATGCAACTAAATCAAACTTAACTTGTTCTTCTGGTTATTGTTAATGTTGCGGTCATCTTATTTAAATAAAATAAAATTTAAAAAAAAAAAAAAACACTTTCGTCTTCGATGGAGATGAAGACCTTCTTGTCGCCAGGCCGGAGGCGAAGAAATGGCCCTTGTCTTTGGCTTAGAGATGAAGATGCTTTCTTCATATATGGCCGGAGACAAAGGTGATTTTTTCTTTTTAAATATAATTTATTAAAAAAATTTAAAATATTATTTTTTAATAGAATGACGACACGTTAGCGGTAACGAAAGGAACATGTCAATTTTGGTTTAATTGCATAACTTTAGAATATTCAGTGACTCGATTATAATTTTTTTGAGTTCAATGTCTCAATTACATTTTCACATGTAGTTCAATGGCCTATTTAAATATTATTCCAACAAAAAATAATTTACTCTCTAGATCCTACAAAATCATTATACTTTTAATATTTGGCACTTTGAATTGGAAAATTTGTATATATCTAACTATAGGGTGTAACATAGTTAACTAACTTACTTATGAGTTACTTGTTGGAAAATATATAACTTGTTGAATATTATAAATTAATTATTAGGATATTATTTCTTTTTATAATTTTTTAAAAAAGGAAAGTAATTATGTGAACTAATAATTTTGGAACAAATTTAATAAATGATTAATATATATGGTATGATTAAATAGATTTTCCATTCTTCCAAAAGGTTAAATAGATTTTCCAAAAATTACAATTACATGTTCATAAAATCAATATTGCAAGTTCAAAAAGTTACTAGCAGTTTTAAAACATTACTATTATAAATCAAATAACTACGAGAGATTCATAAAGTTTTTACTATATGTTCATAAAATCACTACAAGCTCATAAAATTTCTAATGAAAGTTTATGAAAAATTATTAAAATGATTTATTGGAAAATATATCAGCGAGAATTTTTAGTAAGATATTTTCTATATATTAATTTTAGTTTTATAAAAAGAATTAGATAATGATTTATTTAAGTCCATTGACACCATTTTATGTTCAAGTAGTTCAAGTTTTGAAATATAAATATTAATGTAGTCTAGTTGGTTAGGATATTCGGTTCGATTCCCAGCAACACAGAAGTTTTGCGTAACCTGTATTTCTACTTCTTCCGTTTTTCCTTTATTTTAAATATATATGGTATTTCGATAATTAATGAATGCATTTATATTTATTATATCCAAAAGTCAAAGACAAATTTTCCACCTATTTCTAAAAGTTCCTACTATATGTTCATTAAATAATTACAGCACATTCATAAAATTATAACTATATCTTTATAAAATTACTATTAAATGTTGATCACAAATTATTTAAATGATATATATTGAAAAATATATCAATACGTGTGTTATTTCAAATATTTCAATGAGATATTTTTTATATTGAATTTTTTTATACAAAAAATAGAATAATATATTTAAGTAATAATTGATCAATGGAAAAATCTTCTATGAGACCACATCCATGAGATAAGTTGAGCTCCTCACAAGTATTGCAATTTTTTTCATAAGTAACTCTTCCATCCCTAACAAATTTTTTTTTAATCAAAAATATCATATTTTTTCTCATGGGTGTTACAATTTCCTACATAAATACAATCATTATAGTTTATACCATGGACTATCATTGGTCACCTTGTAAGATAAACCACTGATGTAAGGTTCATTTTTAGTATAACGAAAGTTCATTTCTAATACATTGAATGTTATTTTTTGAAGAGTTAAATCCACTTTTGGTCCTACATTTATTGTGCATTGGACACATTTTGCCCGCTATTATTAATTTTGTCACATTTTGTCTAGACTTTATAAAAGTTGGCAACGTTACTTGGCGTTAAGCAATAACCGTGAAGTAGAAGGGCAATTCTATCCTTTCATGTGTAATTCTTCATCAGCCTTGTTTCTTGGTCTCCCAGTCAAAGTCGAAGAGAACATCATATGGGTGGAAGAGCAACCCATTTATGCTAGGTACAAAGTTGTAGATCACTTCATTACGCTGGGGAGATTAACATGAGATTTGGGAATCTTTGTGGCTTTTTCTGAGGCTTATGAATTCTCAGATTTTATGGGTTGAGGTCAAAATTTAATCTTTTTGGTTGCTGTAATGGGTGCGATAGTTATAAATTACAGAGAGAATAATAAAAGACTTAATTTTTTTGAATGAAGTCTTTGATTTTTGTTTTTAACCGAAATTTAAAAAATTTGCACTATCCTAGTGATGGAAGAATTGTGTTTTTAACTGTGCTGTTTATGATCCTAGTACTCTATTATGTTTGTAGTGTCAGAAATATTATAGAGTGACTCATAGGCATGTAGTTTTTACTTTATATTATCCTTGGGGTATGAATGATGCATTGAGTTCTTACAGAGCAACCTTATCGGTTGGGATTTGTTATGAGTTATTTGTGAGTTCCACCCCCAGCATTCACATCATTCTCTACTATCTCACTCAATCACAAAAAATTCTTCTGCACATCACTTTGAAGTTTTTTTTCAGTTTTTTGTGGACCCATAATTTAACCCATTATATTTTAATTATTTCTTTATCTATTTTATTTATAAATTTTTAAATAAAATTATGCTCAACTTTGTGGACCCATCTGTCCATTTCAATTTTTTCTGACATTATACTTTAACTTTGGAGGATAATTATTTTTCAAATAATTCACACACACATCAACTATTATTTTGGGGATGAGATATTCACTGTACCAATAACTTAGAATTATGCTCTAGTGTGGATGCTCTGAATCATAGATATAATCATTATATTATAAATTTTTGTCTAATGATTTTGTATTACATACTACTTTCATAACTTTTGGTTTCATCTCTTTGCTCTGTGAGCTGTCAGTGATTGGCAGAGGCATGCTTAGAACTTCATTTGCATTATGTTGATGGCTTTTTAATGCATAGCCAATTTGGAGGCTCTTGTTTTTATGGTTGTAACATATGAAGCCCTACTGGGATATTCTGGGAGTTGATTTGGTCCATTTCTGCAACTCGGTCATCACATCAGGCAGTCTTCCCAATGGCATCAACCACACGCACTTGGTTTTGATTCCAAAGAAGAGTGTCCCAACTAGTATGGGAGACCTCATACCGATCGCCTTGTGCAATGTCATTTACAAAGTCATCTCCAAGGTCCTTGCCAATCGATTGAAGCCTCTTCTTCGCCAACTGGTCTCAGAAAACCAATGTGCCTTCGTTCCCCAAAGATTGATCACGGACAACATCATGCTTGCATTTGAGACTCAACATTTCTTAAAAAGAAAAACTCAGGGCAAAGATGGGTATGCAGCGATCAAGTTGGATATCAGTAAGGCGTATGATAGAGTGGAATGGCCTCTCCTCCAAGCTATTCTCACCAAGATGGGTTTCTGTTCACGTTGGACGAACCTGATTTTCCAGTGCATCTCTACTGTCACCTATTCTGTGTTGCAAGAGGAAGCAGAAATTGGTCCTATAATTCCCAAGAGGGGTCTTCGGCAGGGAGACCCTTTGTCTCCTTATCTCTTTATATTATTAGCTGAGGGCCTTAGCGCGATGATCCGTAATCTGGAGGACAGAGGCATAATTCATGGAATTTCTGTTGCAAAGGAGGCCCCAAAGATTTCTCACCTTTTCTTCGCCGACGATAGCTTCATCTTCATCAAAGCAAATTCTCAGGAGAGTAACATAGTCAAGGACACTCTGGAATTTTATGGGCAAGCATCAGGGCAGCTTATCAATTATGATAAGTCTGCTATCTATTTCAGCATCAATGTTAGGAGTGAGACCAGACACCAAGTGAAAAGCATCCTGCAGATTAGCAATGATGGACGCGAAGGAAATTACTTGGGGTTACCAGCCGTTGTGGGAAGAAATAAAAGAAGCATCCTTGGATTCATTAAGGACAGAATTATGCAGAGAATGCAAAGCTGGACCAACCGTTTCCTGTCAAGAGCCGGGAGAGAGATCCTCCTAAAGAACGTAATTCAAGCCATTCCCCTTCATGCCATGAGCCTATTCCTGCTGCCTAAGGAGCTGACTAAGGAAATTGAAAGAGCCATGAATTCATTCTGGTGGAGAGGAGAAACTGGAGGCAAGAGAGGAATCAACTGGAAAGAATGGAAATATCTAACTATACCACGAAGTTGGGGTGGTCTCAGCTTTAGAAATCTTAGAAATTTTAACCTTGCCATGATCTCGAAGCAATACTGGAGGTTGCTGCAGAATCCTTCATCTTTGGTAGCGAGGGTCTATAAAGCGAGGTATCACCCAAACTGTTCCCTACTTGAGGCCAAAAAAGGTGGCAGTCCATCTTTTATATGGAGTAGTATTATCGAGGCTCAAGAGATTATCCGCAGCAACTATAGATGGCGGATTGGTGATGGTGCTTCCACTAAAATTTGGGGTGAAAAATGGCTCCCATGTCTGGATAACCCGATGGTCATCACACCACCTTTCCCCTTGCTTGAGAACGCCACCGTCTCGGCATTAATGAATGACGACAACTCGGGGTGGGATGAGGGTGTTATTAGGGATATTTTTGTGGAAAGAGATGTCAATTTAATCCTTAGCATCCCTCTGAGCATTATTAAGAGAAGAGACAAGCTGATTTGGAGTGGTGATAGCAATGGTATTTTCTCAGTCAAAGGGTGCTATAAGAATATTTCTGCCCAGTTAAATCTAGCCAACGCGAAGCCGTGGACATCCATGTGGAACCTCAAGTTGCCAAGGAAAATCAAAGTTTTTATATGGCAGGTTTGTTCCGGTTGTTTACCCACAGCAGACAAATTGAGAGTGAAGCGTGTGGACTGCTCTGCAACATGTATTTTATGCACCTCGGCGAATGAAACTGCATCACATCTTTTCACTGAGTGCAGTTTCGCAAGAACGATCTGGGGTCTGAGCAATCTTCCTGTGAGCTCTGGAGGTTTCGACAGTTTTGAGCATTGGATGAACTATCATTTGGCATCATTGGAGGAGGATCGGTGTTGTTTGCTGCTGATGATTCGCTGGAAAATTTGGCGTGCTCGGAATGATCGTATATGGAATGATAAGTCCTCTAATCCCAGTAGTTTACTCAAGGGAGCTATTCATTTTCTGGAGGATTGGAATAATATTGTGAATATCAGAGGCAATAGAGTTGGACCGGGCATACCTCCAGATCAACGATGGGAAAGACCACCTCATGGCTATTTGAAGCTCAACACAGATGCTGCCGTCAACAACAACAACAATCGCATGGGCTTTGGATGGGTGCTTAGGAACGAGCATGGTCAGTTCATCACAGCAGCTTGCATTCCAGGGAGAGGATTGTTCTTACCTAAGGAAGCTGAGGCCATGGCCGTAAGGGAAGCTCTAAGTTGGCTGAAGAATCGCGGGATCAGTCACGTAAAGGTTGAGTTGGATGCTCTCCAAGTTCTACAGAGTCTGAAGCATAATGGGGAGGTCTCTTCTTTTGATTTAGTTATTAATGATGTAAAAGATTTGCTGCATTCACTTAATCATGTAGCTATCTCTCATGTTCGTCGTACTGCGAATAGTGTTGCCCATAATCTAACTAGGGAAGCCTGTTCTTTGTCTGTACGTAAGGAGTGGTCCTCTTGCCCTCCTTCCTTTATTGTCAACGATCTGTATAACGATTTGAATTAATGGAGTTTTCTTTCTTTCAAAAAAAAAAAAAACATATGAAGCCCTTTAATTAGAAAAAAGAATCAATTTTTTTTTCTTGAATGCTTTTAGTGTAGAAGTCATAGCATATTTTATCGATATTGCTAAACTTATGGTCTTGGGAGGTGGCAGTAAGGACTAATTTTTGTTTATTTGTTTGTTTCAGTGGATTTGCCTCTATTCTCAACGAGTAAGGACAATATTTTTTTGCAGTATTTATTTTCTTGTTTTTAGAGGATAATTTCATCTCTGTTGTGGAAGTTTATTTTATGGAACATGGGGACTTTCTGGAAAAAGATGAATTTAGTGTACAAAGTGAATTAAAAAAAAAAAAAAAAAAATCTTTCTAGTGAGTGAGTTGATGATGTGAGTTGCCTTTCCCCAGCAGAGCTAGCTTCGAGACGAATTCTCTAGGCGAAATGCAAATGATGTGTTTGCCTCATCTCAGGACTGGAAAGGACAAAAATGCCCTTCAATTTCACGGAAACTTAATGTCAATTTGAACGGTGGACTAAAAGTGTCTAACTTTTATTAAATCCGGGTAAAATGTGACAAAATTAATAAAAGCGGGTAAAATGTATCCAATGCACAATAAATGTAGGACCAAAAATAGATTTAACTCGTGAATTTTTGTTTACCCACTTTGTATTGCGAGTTTTTTCAATGTTTAATGAAGTTCGTTGTTTGCTTTCAAAAAATAGATTTTTCATAAAATTACAATTACATGTTCATAAAATCAATGTTGCAAGTTCATAAAATTACTATTGCAGGTTCAAAAAATTACTATTATAAATCAAATAACTACGAGAGGTTCATAAAGTCTTTACTATATGTTCATAAAATCACTACAAGCTCATAAAATTTCTACTGAAAGTTTATCAAAACTTATTGAAATGATTTATTGGAAAATATATCAACGAGAATTTTTAGTAAGATATTTTCTATATATTAATTTTAATTTTATAAAAATAATTAGATAATGATTTATTTAACTGATAATTGATCGAGTGACACCATTTTTATGAATCAAATAGCTCAAGTTTTAAATTATGAATAATTATCCGTTGTAGTCTAGTTGGTTAGGATATTCGGCTCTCACCCGAAAGATCCGGGTTCGATTCCCGGCAACGGAAATTTTGCGTCTTCCACGCCTTCACGCAGTTATTCATTTGTTAAGTACTGTACTTTTACCTCTTCCTTTTTCCTTTATTTTAAATATGGTATTCCGACCACTAATGAATGCATTTATATTTATTATATCCAAAAGTCAAAGACAAATTTTCCACCTATTTCTAAAAGTTCCTACTATATGTTCATTAAATAATTACAGCACATTCATAAAATTATAACTATATTTTTATAAAATTATTATTAAATGTTGATCACAAATTATTTAAATGATATATATTGAAAAATATATCAATATGTGTTTTATTTCAAATATTTCAATGAGATATTTTTTATATTAATTTCTTTTATACAAAAAATAGAATAATATATTTAAGTAATAATTGATCAATGGAAAAATCTACTATGAGACCACATTCATGAGATAGGATGAGCTCCACACAAGTATTACAATTATTTTCTTCACAAGTAACTCTTCGATCCCTAATATTATATTTTGATTTAAACGTATTACATTTTTTTTAATCAAAAGTATCATATTTTTTCTCATATGAGTTGTTACAATTTCCTTCATAAATACAATCATTATAGTTTATACCATGGACTATCATTGGTCACCTTGTAAGGTAAACCACTGATGTGAGGTTCATTTTTAGTATAACGAAAGTTCATTTTTAATACATTGAATGTTATTTTTTGAAGGTTCATTTTTTGTGTATTGATTGTTCATTATTTGGTATACTACCTAAAAATGATCATTTAGTACATTAAAAATGAACTTTCAATATACTAAAAATAAACATTTATTAATGGTCCAAATTGCAATGTGGACCATGATCCATAGTATAATTTGCCTCATAAGTAACATTCAATCAATTTATCACGATTAATATTATACTTTTTATCATAAGTAACTCTTCAACCCCTAAATATTAAATTTTGATTTAAAATTATTACATTTTTTCTCAAAAGTATTACATTTTTTCTTATAAATAACAATTAATTTATTCCTATTTAGTATTACATTTTCCATCATAGGTTTACATATAGACATGACCTGACCTATCTCACGGATAAAAATTTGTGAGGCGGTCTCACATGAGAGTCACCCATGATCAATTGGTGTCATTGTATTGAAATTGGAAAATTATATTTATGTACTTGAATTTTTTATGAACCTACAATATTATTTTTATGTATGTATTTGGGTTCATGATATAATTTGCTCTATTTCACACATATATGGGTGAGTTTAAATGAGAACAATCCCATGTAAAAAATGAAGAATGATTATAGCCAAACATTAGAGTTCATGTTGAAAGTTTTAATAAAAGAAAAAAATGGAAGAAAAATACGAATCAAATTTATAATTATTGTAAAATTTTAAGTTTTCAATATTTATAATATTGACATGATCCATTTTTCCAATATTTTTCAATAATCTTCAATTGTTAATCTTACCTACATAGACGGATCAGATCAGTCATAATTTTTAACTTACCATCGTGATCTCACCTAACGCTCCATGTATATAGGGCATACTCTCTTGAGAGCTATTCCTCATGGGGGGAACTAATTAAGAACCAATCATAGATGTCCATCTAAAAAATCTAATAGATTTAAAGCAATTAAAGAGAAAAAAAAAAAAAAAAAAGCATACAATGACATTTTTATAAATAACTCATCAACCTTTAAAGTTTAATTAGTAACACTATAGAGTGCAACTTTTAACATTATAAATTTCAACTACGCAAAACTACATATAGAGCTCATATGCTGTAAAAAACGAAAGACATTTTTGTAAACTACTCAAACTTTAAAGTGTAACTATCAACTAACACTATAGAGTGCAACTAAGCAAAGCTAACAGATGGAGTGCATCTATCCACTGCACTTATACTAGGACAGATGCACTCTATACTGTTGTTAGTTGTGCTCTATAGTGTTGTTTATTACACTTTAGGGGGCGTTTGGTTCAGGTTATATAACATAACCAAGGGAATGTGACATTCCAAAGCTCACATACCTATGTTTGGTTCACATTATCTCAGGGAATCTAACATTCCCCAGGAATGTCACATTCCCTCCATGTAGGATTTTGAAGGGAATGTGATTCCCTTCAATTTCTAAGGTTATGTAAGATAACCTTAGTTATGTTAGTTTATTACACACACACACACACACACACACACACACACACACATATATATATATATATATATATATATATATATATATATATATAAAATTATTTTTGTAATTATATATTTTTTATTTTTATTATGTTAGGTTAGCATATAAAATAATTTTGTTTTTCAAGTTCAATATTTTAGTTAATATTTTAAAATCATGTAATTATATATGATACCGTTATCTTATTTATTTATTTTAATTTTTAAATTTATTAAAATATATGAAAATATGTTAAGGATATTATAGTGTGTGAATAAAAGATAACCCTAAACCAAACATGATTATATTACATACCCCAATTTTAACCAAACACATGAATCTAACATTCCTAATAATCTAACATTCTCAGTAATTTAACATTCTCAGTAATTTAAGGTAATCTGATATTCCTTGAACCAAACGACAAAGTTAAATTATTTATGAAAATATCATAGTACTTTATTCCTCACTCTCTCCTTTCTTTAAAGCCGTTAATTTTTCATAGATTGACTGTTCCGAGTGGTTTTTAATTATCTCATGCAATAGTTTTTTATTTGATTCAAATTATATATATATATATATTGATTTGAGTTTGTAATTAAAGCATATGTAAGCAAACTCCACGTGGGAAGGTACATGAGCCCTCTGATGCCACGTTTGCATGGCCAACCCTATACCACCTGTTTACTTATCACTGTACATGCACTCCATGCAACTTACAAATGCCCCTTCAACCCAGTCAAAAGACCCACCCACCCCCTCCCACCTATACATACACACACATGCGTGTGTATCATTAATTATACTTGGAGTTTTGTTTTCAAGTCCTTGGAAGCCAAGCCGGCAATTTTCTTCGAGTATGAGAAGTAAAGTCGAGGAGAGCTTCACGGATTTCTTCGAGAAATGGATGGCGCAGCTTGAGGAGTGTGCCCAGTTGCTCCTCATTGCGGCCGAGAACGAGAAAGATCACGAATTTTTGGTGAATAAATTGACTACCCACTACAAGAATTACTACACCGCCAAATGGGCGGCGGCGCGTGAGGACGTTCTGGCGTTCTTCGCCCCCGTGTGGCTGACGTCCTTGGAGAGCGCGTACTTGTGGGTGACGGGGTGGAAGCCGTCCACGGCGTTCCGGCTGGTCGCCGGCGAAGGGATGAGCGAGGAGCAGATGAAGAAGGTGGAGGTTTTGCGGGGGAAGATCAAGGCGGAGGAGGAGAAGGTGGAGAGGGAGATGGAGCGGCAGCAGGTGGCCATGGCTGACCGGCGGATGGTGGAGCTTGCTCGCCTGGGCGGCGGCGACACGGTGGCGGATGTGGCGGTGAAGAACATGCTTGGTGGTCTTGAAAAGGTGATGAAAATGGCTGATTGTGTGAGGCTGAAGACACTGAAAGGGTTGCTGGATGTGATGGGTCCCACACACAGTATACACTTCTTGGCTTCTGCTTCAATGCTTCAGATTCAGATGAGGAAATGTGGGAAGACACAACACAATCTTAGTCTCATCACAAATTCATCATAGTAAAAAAATTAAAAAAAAAAATTAGATTTAATTTCCAGTTTCATTTAGTCTTGTATTAGAACATGTATCTGGAATTAGAGGAGATTGGAGTGCATTTGGTAGCTTCTGAAAAAGGAACCATTTTCACTTTTGATTCAATTTATTGCTCTGGTGGTACCATGCATGCTCACATATATGCTTAATTGTAAAGAGGATTGAAAAGCAACCGAGCGAGTCAGCTATGAACAATCTTGACTGATTTAGTTAGCTTTCTTATGTTTTTTTACTGATTAGGGTTATAAGGTGGGATTTATTCAGTACACACATCGGACACTGACTGCTGAAGACTTAGACCCTGATTTACCATTTATCTTTTTGTAGTCCTTTATTGGCTAGGGTCATAAGGTAGGATTTATTCAATTCACACTTTTAAGTAGTGATTACGGACAATCTAGACTAATTTACTTTCTTGTGGTCATTTACTGGCCAAGATCATAAAATGAAGCTTATTCAATGTACACTCTTCAATAATGATTACAATTTTTCCTTGTCATCTAAAAAAAACAGTGAACCCTTTAATAATGAATACCGGTTTTCCTTGTTATCTAAAAAATACAGGGCACCTTGACTGAATTTTCTTCATCCAAAAAGAAAAAGCAGCCAAGCAAAAGTAAGACAGTGATTTGTGGTGTTTCTTAGCTGTGGAATTAAACATTAAAAGCAGAAACACTTGACACACAAAGAAAGAACCAAAATTTTCCATAGCAGCCACTCAGAAGAACCTATGCAGCAGCAGCTAGAAACTACAAAGAGATTTAAAGTAGTCGCCAACACTCAACATCCTGCTGTTCAAATTCATCTTTTTTGTTTTTTTCTTTTCTTTCTTTTATGTTACATACCAATTCTGAATGAATATTCACAGCAGTAGTAGCACTACAATAGTGTGTGTACTATAAAACCTTTTACAATGACAATAAGATGGAAGAATACATACAAATGTGAGCATGGGAGAGGTTTTGACTTTGAGATTGTGTGCATACATACATACATACACATTGTTAAAGCTAAGCAATCCTTTTTTCACTTACAAAAACCGGGTAATATGCAGGGGGACTAAGGCGCCTCAGCTGATAGGATCTCGAGCTCTGCCCACCAGAGCGGCGACAGCCTGGGAACTGCACCCTCGGGGGAGATATCGAGGACTTTCCTTAGCTTCTCTATCACTTCCTTGATGGTTGGTCTCTTCCTGGTGTCTTGTCGGACGCATTCCTGGATTACCTCACACACCACTGCTAGCTCGTCCTCGTTGAAAGAATTCAATGTTGGGTCAACCAGTTTGCTGTAGCTCTGCCTATTGCTCAGGTATTGCACAGCCTACACACAATACTCGTCTCTATATAAGAATGGCGAAGGAAAGAAAGAAAAACACATAGAGAAATAGAAATGTGTTAGGGTGGAGGCCTGAAGGGCCAAGTTAGGAATGTGGGGCACCATCCTACAGAATGCAAATGCAGAGACTTACCCAGTTGAGAAGAGGGCCTTGCTCTTCTGAATAAGGTAGTTTTGCAGTAACTGTTTCCAGTAACACAAGCCCAAAGCTATAGATGTTTGTTTCGGGGTCAGCAAGCGGTGGCAATTCAGAATTCTCTTCGTTTTCTCCAGATTTTGACTTGGCTGCCAGTTCTTCCCAGAAACTCATCTCTGCAATCTGTGTAAATGAAATTGGTTCTTTATATGAACACGGAACAGTTTCACATAAATATGCCAACCTCCTACCTTAGCAGCATAATCATCTGTCAAGTATATGAATTTTGAACTGATGTTTGAATGAGGCAACGGTGGATTTAATTCGTGCATGTACTGGATACAATATGCAGTCCCCATTATAACTCTCATCCTTGTATTCCAGTCGAGATGTTCAACTTCTTTAACTGAAATATACAAAAATTGCATTTTGATTACTTATTAAAGCCACTGCTTTTCAAAATGATTTACATGGAAATTTGTATTAGTAACATATATTACCATGTAGATGTTCAAAAAGAGTTCCATTCGGAGCATACTCGAACACCATCATTCTAGTAAAAGGCTCGTCCTCCTCACAATAGCCAATGAGGTTAACAAAATTCTTGTGGTTGATCCGTGAAAGAGTATCAATCTATGTAAGTGCAAAAACAAGCATAACAAGTGAGTTCTCCAACGGGGAATGAACAATGCACAATAAGCCAATTTGAATTCAACCGAGAATGCCATTGGTCACCAAGTATTAACTTTCACAAACTAACCTTCTTCCTAAAGGCTATTTCTGCCCGTTTGGACCAGTCTTTCGAAAAACTTATGGCGGTTGAAGCAACAACGATCTCGACTCCACTTGACAGAGTACCCTTGTACATAGTGAAAGCAGCATGAGTGCTTATAATATTGCTGAAATCTTCACATGCTGTTTCTAACTCAGATCTATTCAGCTTTGGTACACCTATATTTTTCACAGAGAAGATGATATTACTACGGGAAATAAAACTTTCAGATTGTTGGGCGGAGGCCAGTGAAGGGCCAAGTCCAGCACCAGGTGGCTAGGGGCATTGTTGGGCGGAAGACTGAAAAGTCAATTCCAGCACCCTGCCTCTCGAAAATGTGGCGGTGTAAGGAAATAAAGTTGTGCCTTCATTATAGGTTATAGCTTTTGGCATAGTGATAATGCTTGATCCTAACACAGATTCAACCTCAGATTTCACTCTTTTTTGAGCTACAACCATAGTTAAAGAGAATGGGCAAAAGAGGAACTCTCCTTTATGAAATTCAATGTTCACCTAGGACAACATTACCTGTAACAAATGCTTTCTGCAATTGTCCACTCAATCCAGTCTTCCAAGGGCCAATGGACCTTGCTGCTCTACTTCGGCAAATGCAGATGATTGCTATAATAATGATGAGTAAGAGAAGTCCACAAAAAATGCCTATTATATACTTCCAGCTAAGTCCAGATTTTCCAGAATCCGGAGCTGGAATATCAGTTTCTTCTTGATCAGGGCCATTTTCAAGGGGTGATGCTGGTATGAAAGTCCCAGGCACAGCTGGGAATGACCCGCTACTTCTGCTGCTTGGCTGAGCAACAAGATTACCCAATGGCGCCCCACCATTTGCAGGAGCAGCAACAAGGTTACTCGATTCTTCAAATAACTTGCGTCGTGTGGGGTTAGGTGGACTCTCTAGAGTGTGGATTATGTGCGGGCTAGGCGAACCTGCTAAAGCATGATAAATGAACCCTAAATGAGTTTGGAATCCCCTAAAATTTGAAGACGAGGAAAAGAATCATTTCACTCACTTGGCAGATCATCCGAGTAGCAGCTGGTATTTTGGTGCAAAGATCCCTTTCCAAGATTGAAACTATAGTGAAAAGAGAATCACTTCTCAGAAATGCAATGTTATGAGGAAATACAAGGGAATTTAGTAGACATTTTAGTTACCCACACTGAGATCTGATTGAGGTAACGTATCAGCACCACTTTTATAGATGTCATCAAGAAATCGGCTTTCCTCAATGGATTCCAGCTGACATGCCAGATGCTGTCAAAAACAACATCAAACTCAGAGCAATGTTTGCAATATAACGCATATGAAGATTCGATCATTTATCATGTCATAGCTACCAGAACATACAAATAAGGAAGGCAAAGTTATGAAAAATAAATAAAAACTTACCAGTCCCCGAATTTTCTATTTACACAGCCAGATCCTGAAGCAAAATCAGAACTGAGATTCGGGTCAAACTGAAATTGAGTCAGAAAGTTAAGTTTCCCAATCTCCGAAGGAATGCTTCCTTCAAAGTTATTGTTACAAAGCAACCTGAGAAAAAAAAAGTCATATTAACTCCGTTTGGAAGCACACATGCTTACTGAACCACGAGACTTCCATAGTAACAGTTGAACTCACAAGCTTCTTAGTAACTGCAGGCCTCCTATCTGTGCAGGAATAGTTCCGCTCAAGTTGTTATCCGTCAAATCCAACACTTCCAGCATTTCGAGCTGTCCAACTTCTTGGGGAATTACACCCGAGAAATGGTTATTGGAGAGTACACTTCCAGCGCAATTAGACAGCAAACAACAACATTGTTAAGATTCAAAAGATAATTAAAGTCCCTTATTCACAATGTAAACTAACATAAGATGCATATAGAAACAATTTTCTTGTTCTTGAAAGCGAATAAATGGGCATTTTCCTTAGTGTGTTTGTATAGCAAAGAGTCAAAGACAGATGAATCTAATTCATAAGAGAGTTAATGCTTACAGCGCTTTCAAGTGAGGGAGATCTCCAAGCTCTGGCGCCAGTGTTCCTTCCAGATCGTGCCCGTTAAGGTCTCTGATAGATACCAAACAAACACATCAATGTTATAGCCGAAAGTGCAATGCATATTAACCATTAAAGATAAGAAAGTACACTTATTCAGCGACTTACAGCATTTGCACATTACCATCCACACAATGGATGCCAGACCACAAGCATGGATCACAGTCATCGACATTCCAATTCTCGAGAGCTCGTTGTGGATCATACTCCACTCTTGCCCGGAATTCTAACAAAGCTAGTCCTGATTATCGCATACACCACAGCCAAGAACGACAGGGAATGTTTCAAAAAAAAAAGGATTGAATGTCCAAGTCCAAAAGGCTAAAGATTAACCCTTTACCTTCAGAATTAAGCGAGCAACAGCCATGAACATCAGATACGAGAATCAGAAGGGCGAGGTACGAGAACTGGATTCCATGAATTGTCCATCTACTTCCCATTGCTTTCCAAACACTATGTGGGTGCGGATGAGGCAGTGATAGGCTCTGCCAACAGCTCTATACAAAATCGCCAGCTTTTTTCTTTTTCTTTTATTGTTTTGTTTTTTCTTTTATGAACAAAAAATGGCCCTCCGAGCAACAACTATTACTCGAAAACAACAACACTTATACAACAACGATAACGAAAAACACAAACACTAGTATGTTTTTTGTAGATACAATTCCTATGAATTAGCAAAAGCTATATTGCAAATCAAATGTAAAACTGTCAGCCCTCTTTTGACACACACATTCACCACATTGGTATCTATCCCTCATTGATATGGATATCAAACTCAAGCTATAATACCTCAGTTTTCGCCAGCCACGGCCAATTATTAACAATTTCTCCAAGATTTAATCTTTTTGAGCTGAAAGTTGAGAAAACAAAATTACCCATTCTTGGTTTAACCACAGAAGATCTAAAAGCATATGCAGAATATAAGAATAACCACAATCACAAGCAATCTATATAAAAACTTACCAGAAAAGCAGGGAAAAAGGGCAGTCAACGAATAAATGATATGATAAAAATGAGAGAATCTTCTTTTGCTGCAATTATTGTCACAATCTTGAAATTTGATTTCAAGAAAAAAAAAAAAAAAAAAAAAAAAGGTTATGTCCCAGGTGGTGGTGATGGCGATGGGGGTTAGAACAAAAAATTGACAAATTTTACAATTGAAAAGAATTGAATGATGAGGCAAATGTATTATATGACAATAAATATTATGTAGTTAAGAAATTGAATGAAGCTTTTTTCTTATTTCTTGACTGCCCTTTCCAGGATGATCTCAGAGGAGGAGACTCTCTTCTTCGACCATCTTGTCTGAAAGAGAGGAAGAAAGTTGGGGAAAAAGCTTTCTCTCTCTTGTTTTCTCTCTCTAACACCCCCAACCTTCCCCCACCACACCCAACAAGCTGTGTTCTTTCCGAGTTTTTCCCACTCTTTTCTGATTTCTCTATTTTCCATTGACGCTCGATAATTTTCCTCATTTTTTTTCCCTTAAAATTTTATTTAAACAATTTATGAAAATGATGAGCTAACATATATCTTAGTAATGGAGTATATAATTTTTGGCGGGTTAATGACAGGTCAGTTGACTGGGTCCCACACTCGTCATGCTTGCGTGGCGCCAACTATTATTATTACTTTTATCGAAATTTCTCTCCGAGTTAATGCCATATGGGTCTCCCAAATATAGTAATTTTGTTAGATTTAGTTCTAAATTTTTAAATTGACATTCTTTTAACTTTCAAATTGTTATCATCTATGGTCCAAGTTAATCATGGTCCTTCAACTTTCAAAATTTAACTAGTTGTGGTCCTCCTGGAAGGACCACAACTACTTAAAATTTGATAGTTGAAGGACTATGGATGATTAACTTAGACCAGGCAGGTAACAATTTGAAAGTCGAAGGATCACAAGTGGTCAATTTGAAAGTTTAGAACTAAACCTAGCAAAACGATTATACTTGGAGGACCTCAAATAGTATGAACTCTTTTTAAGAGTTAATGCCACTTGAGGTCCTCTCGAGTATAGTGATTTTGAACTAAACCTAGCAAAACGATTTGGCCCCTCAATTATTAGCAAACTGTCAATGTAGGCCCTCAATTGCTTATTCATCGATTTGGTCCCCGAAATAATTATTTTTAGTCGATTTAGTCCCTCCAGATTGTTGACGGAAGACGGCCGGAGGGACTAAATCAACTAAAAATAATTATTTTCGGGGACCAAATCGATGAATAAGTGATTGAGGGACTACATTGACAGTTCGCTAATAATTGAGGGACCAAAACGTTGATTAACTCTTATTATTATTAAGAAAATCAAATAGTATTCGGTTCGGTTTACAAAAAACTCGAATCGCTCAATTTTTCGGTACATTACTAGTTCGATTTGGTTTGGTTCGGTTCGGGTAAACTAAACCGAATTGCTCACCCCTAATTATTGTAAAAGAGAAAGTTTATCCAGCGCACACCTTTCTTTGGATAGTGATTGCGAGTTTTTCCAAAATTGAAAATAAAGATAACACAAAGAGTTAATACCATTTGAAGTCCTTCGAATATAGTGGTTTTGCCACGATTAATCCTAAACTTTCAAATTGACCATCTGTGGTCCTTCAACTTTTAAATTTAACCATTTGTGATCCAAGTTAACCAGTCATGGTCCTCCAAGTTTCAAAACTTAACCATTTGCGATCCTCATGGAAGGACCATGGTTGGTTAAAATTTAATAGTTGAAGGACCATGGGTGGTTAACTTGGACCACGAATGGTTAAATTTGAAAGTCGAAGGACCACATATGGTCAATTTGATTGTTTAGGACTAAATGTGGCAAAACCACTATACTCGGAGGACCTCAAATGGTATTAACTCATAACACAAATATAAGTAAGTTCTCTTTTTGCATAGTAAAATATTATGAAGTGCAGAATTTATGAAATGTGGATTAAAATCCATGCGCAGCTTGAACAGGTCCCTTCTCGCCAAGCTAGCTAGGCTAGAGAGTCCTTAAAGAAGAGGATAAGACGTGGTCTCAAGTGTTAAGAAAGAAATACATGAAAGCAGGGGCATGCATTGCTAATATGAAGAAGAGGAGGCAATAATATGTCAAACTTGACAAGATAAAAAGTAAAAATCGGTGGTCACTTTTTGACAATTGTTATACCATGGACCATGGTTCATATTGCATTGTAAACCATGATACAAAAATTCTCTACTTTCAGTTAACACATTTTGTACTTATTAGGAGTGGACATTTCGAGATTCGATTTGTTTTTTTTTTTTTTTTTTTTTTTTTTTTTTTTTTTTTTTTTAATGCCAAATTGTGTGTAGTTCAATTTCCTTCCTCTTAATAACTAGTGTGTATGAGTAGTGCCTTTTAGTGTTGGTTAAACATCATCATCATAATTTGTATATTTTGAACTCTAGCTCACATAGCTATGTGAACCTTGATGGATTTCTTTTGCATTGACTATGAAGGTTGAGGCTGATTTGATCTAATCCTCAAGCATGGGAGCTTCAACGCCATTGGACATTTGTTTCCTCGATCTCTTATAATGGCTGGGAATATATATGAGTGCAATGCCTGCCTCTCTACATGTGCCTCGCTATTAGATACTGATTCTCAAAATAGATTTTCTAGAGTCTGATGGAGAAAATTGACCCCGGAGTATGTAATTATACAGGTCAATAATCTCGCGTATAATATAAAAGTAGTAACATAGAAGAACAATATAATCACAATAATATTTCCTTCTATTGATGTAGGACATTACAAGTGGATTGTAATAGTGAAACATGATTTTGTAATAATACGTACAACGCTAATTTATACAAAGGAAATCTCAACCACTTAGGCTAAATTCGTGGTGGGCCACGAGACTAAGTCAGGCCCATATGGTGGGCCACAAGACTAAACCAAAGTCCATCATTATGAGCTTGGAAGTCGGCTCCGGGCTTGAGACTTTTCTTGGGCTGCTCGGGTTTTACATTCCCAGACTCCGTGTCTCTATTATTATTGGGTCATTTCCAATATATCCATCAGAGTCTATATTCATTGCAGTTAGTCTGTTTTTTTGGTAGAGTTATATGATCTTGTTTCTCAATTCCTCATAGTTAGCTTGCTATCTTTGGTTGGATGTATCTATTAACTGCACTTCATTCTGAGGTAAATATATAGCATACAAGTATTATAGAAGTATACAACATGCGGAGTAACATATCATGTTACTCATTCACACTATTGTTCACTTAATATTCAGAATAGCAAACACATTTGTTGCTTATGATGAGTCTGCATTTACTCATTCTCATTTCTATATTGTGTTTCCACAGTTTACTATATTAATCTATTTTATTTCAAGTGCCTATTTAGAGACATATTTCCCTAATGCTTAATGTTTTTAGTATGTATTGCAGGATTAACTATATTGTAGTTGCCAATGGCCTTGTGGTCTAGTGACATGAAATGACTCTCTCAAAAGGAAGGTAATGGATTCGAGCCTAAGTAGGTCGGTATTGACGGTTGAGAAAATAGATATGAACATGTACTATATTGTAATAAAGTCAGTAGTACTAGAAAAAGGTTAAAAATAATATAGAATTAATTGAATGGTTTTTGTTTGTTCAGCATCAATTCAAACTTCTCATTTTCTCAAGTTACTTTCACTTTATATCAACCCTCCTATTGATTAAAAGGTTAAAAATAATATAGAATTAATTGAATCAATATGAATATTAAAATATATATATATATATATATATATATATATATATATATATGAATATTAACAATAATGAAAATTTAAAAAAGATGTCCTTCAAAAAAAAAAAAAACATCGATCTAATGAACTAAAAAATTTAATAATAACTACATTATTAAAAATTTCTTTTGTCTTGATGCATTTCTTGTCAGGCCAATTAGTTGACTGTTGAATATTTTTTTGAGGAACAAAGTTTAATTCATTAAATCGGTCAAAAGAGTAGCAACAAGATAGGGTGGTGGTGTATCCAACCACTCCCCGCAACCTGCTAATGAAACGGCTGCCCGTGTTATAACATGGGCCACCTGATTCGCAGATTGCTTTACAAAATCGAAGTTAACCCCCTCTACCGTAGAGGCAACTTGTTTTATATCATCCACTAAATAACCAAAAGTTCCTAACCGTAAAGTATAGTAACACATTTGCGAATCCATCTCCACATCCACATCCCCATCCCTGTATCTTTCAACCAGGTAAGAGCTTCCCGTACACAAACCATTTCCGCCTCCACCACTGAATATTGCCCCGGCAGCTGCACACCCTTAGCAGCAAGAAAACCACCTTGATTATCCCGCATAACCCATCCCAACCCCATAACACTTAGATTCACGTCCACTGCTGCATCCGTGTTTAGCTTAAGCCTCCCCACTCCCGGTGCTTTCCATTTGGCCTCCCCTTCATGCAAGCCGTCATGCCCATCATCTGCAGAATTCACAGCCTGCCAGTTTGTCAAAAAAGTAAGGGAACTATGCAGAACCGAGTCAGCAGCGAATGCCAACCCCTTCCAGACATGGTCGTTTCTACTCCCCCATATCCCCCAACATAACATGGCAAATCTGCATTGTAAATCTCCATTCAGATTAGCCAAAAGCTCCATAAACCAGTCAGCAATATTACCTGAAGCATGCACCGTTGGAGGCAGGTTTTGTGAGGCCCAGATCGCGACGGCATGCGGACAGTCCCGGAATAGATGTGCTGAGGTCTCGTCCTCACCCCTACACATATGGCATACTATATGACACGCAACATGTTTGGCTAACAAAGCATCCCTGGTAGGCAGTATTCCGTGTGCAAATTGCCAGCAAAACAACCGGACCTTGGGTGGAACATGCAACTGCCAAATGAGGTTCCATTGTTTATTAGTACTGAATTCACCAGCCAGCATCCTATATGAAGATTTCACAGTATAATTCCCCTTATGCTCCATTTTCCACACCCAATCATCTGGAGGGTTTCTACTACTTACCGGGATATTGAGAATGCATTTCGCTTCACCTTCATCGAACATGTCCTTCACACAATCTGTATCCCAGCCCGTGCCAGCTGGGATTATTAAGGACACCACGGGGGCTTCTTTCACGGATGGATGTAGAGTAGTTCTAACATAAGGGTCAACTGTAGTTGTGAGCCAAGGATCATTCCCGATTGTCGTAGTGCGCCCATCTCCAATACTCCTGCAAATACCCCTTTTAATCACATTCTTCGCTTCCACAATTCCCCTCCATATATAGGAAGGGTTTCCACCAGATTCTGCATCCAAAAATGTTAGAAAAATAATATGGGTTGCTCAATTCCATAATTAATATTGGCTATCTTTGACTTAGCATAATTCATCATGCAGCACAGCACGTCACATGTATCCACGTCCTCTTCGATTTCTGCTGTGCATGCCGTTTTTATCTCTTCATTTGAGTGTATAAATAGCATTAGTATTTTGCTTTGAAAATGCATCTCTCATTACATCAATACAGCATTTGAATTCATTCATTTTGTCTTCTGCCTTCACGTATTCTCTGTAAATATATATATTATTTTGTTATTCTCTTTTGTGAGATTATATATATAATTTTTATATTTCCCATTTTGGTTATTTATTTGTCATTCTATACAACTTTCTTTATTTATATATTTTCCCTATTATTTAACTTCTATAATTCTCAATTTTTGATTCTTCGCTTCCGCATTATTCCGCTATATTCCTAACAAGTGGTATCAGAGTGGTTTAATGGAAAATTATTTTCAAAGATGTCGACTGTTACCAAGTTCGATATCGAGAAGTTTGACGGGAAATTAGCTTTTCTATCTGGAAGGTTCAGATGGAAGCCGTTCTAATCCAGAACGGTTTGAAGAAAGCGCTAGCTGGGAAGAAGAAGAAACCGGCTACAATGACAGATGAAACTTGGGAAGATTTGGATGACAAGGCACATTCAACCATTCTTTTGTGTCTGTCTAAAGAGGTTCTACGTGAGGTAGTAAGTGAGACGACTGCGTCAGATTTATGGTCCAAACTGGATACGCTTTACATGGCCAAAACTCTGGCGTACACGCTACGCCTGAAGGAGCGTTTATACACAATCTGTATGACGGAAGGTACTTCTATTAAATCTCACTTGGATGAATTCAATTCTATTTTATTGGACTTGGAAAATATTGATGTCGTAATTGACGATGAGGATTGCGCTGTTTTATTGCTTGTCTCTCTCCCTAAATCATACAAGCATTTCAAAGAAATTATGCTGTATGGTAATAGTTGTGACACCCTTACTTTCGACAATGTTAAGTCAAATCTATTGTCCAAAGAAAAGTTTGACTTTGAAATTAAGTCTGAGGACAAAGGTGAAGGCTTGACTATAAGGGGTCGCTCACTTGAAACAGAGAGTGACAATAAAAAATCTAGATCCAAGTCCAAAAGACGTAAGTCCAACAAATCCTGTAAGTACTGCAAGAAGCAGGGTCATGATGTGACTGAATGCTTCAAGTTGAAAAACAAGCAAGAGAGAGAAAAGAAAAGTCCGCTAAAGCTAGTGTTGTTAAAAGTGATTCAGAAGGCGATGTTATGTTATCTGTTAGCTCCGGTTGCAAACGGAGCAGAACTGAGTGGATTCTAGACTCTGGTTGTACATTCCACATGTGTCTTCACAAAGACTGGTTCGTCTCTCTGGAATCGCTTGATGGTGAAGTTGTCTTGCTGGGTAATGATACCCAATGCAAGGTTAGTGGATTTGGAAGTGTGCAGATTAAAACTCATGATAACGTTATCAGGACTCTTACAAATGTTCGGTATATTCCTGATTTGAAACGCAATTTGATATCCTTGGGCACCTTGGAATCTCTTGGGTGCAAGTACATAGCTGAAGGTGGACTTCTGAAGGTCATAAAAGGCTCTCTTGTTCTCATGAAAGCTTCTCGTTCTGGAAGCTTGTACATCTTGCATGGCAGTACTGTAACAGGTTCAGTAGCAGTATCCTCATCGATGTCTGATGCGGATCTCACTCAATTATGGCATATGTGTATCGGGCATATGAGTGAGAAAGGCATGCATCTCCTGAGCAAGAAAGGCTTCATTATTGGTTCAGGTACGGTTAAATTACAATTTTGTGAGCATTGTGTTTTTGGAAAACAAAAGAGGGTTAGTTTCACTACTGCTACACACCGTACCAAAGATGTATTGGAATATATACATTCCGATTTATGGAGACTGACTAAGTTCCAGTCTATGGGAGGTTGTAGATATTGTACGTCTATTATTGATGACTTTTCTCGTAAAGTCTAGGTCTATTTCCTAAAATATAAAAATCAGACATTTTCTATTTTCAAGAAGTGGAAAATACTTGTTGAGACTCAGACATGTAAAAAAGTCAAGAAGCTTAGGACAGACAATGACTTGAAGTTTTGTGAGTCAGATTTCAATGACTTCTGTGCGGCAAATGGAATCGCCAGGCACAAGACCTTGCCTGGTAAACCCCAGCAAAATGGTGTTGCCGAACGTATAAACAAGACTCTATTAGAAAGAGCTCGTTGTATGCTCTCTAATGCTGGGTTATGGAAACTGCGTGATTTTTGGGCCGAGGCCGTTTCTACTGCTTGCTATTTGGTAAATAGATCTCCACATTCATCCCTTGATTTCAAAATTCCAGAGGAAGTTTGGTCAGGTAATCCTATTGATTACTTTATCTTAAGAGTTTTTGGATGTCCTGCATATGCTCATTCCAGTACGGGTAAATTAAACCCTCGAGCTGTCAAATGCATTTTCCTTGGTTATGCTTCTGAGTCAAAAGGGTATCGTCTATGGTCTCTTGATTCTCAAAAAATCATTCTGAGTCGAGATATCACTTTTGATGAAAATGCACTACTTTCTTCTGGAAAAGTTCCCAGTACAGTTGAGACACAAAGTACTGGTGAGAAGGTGGAGTTTGAGTTCAGGCTTATTGATAGTATTACTACAACTGATGGTAATACTAAAGATGATGCATCTACTAGCGTCGCACCTCTCGTCGAGCCACAACGAGAGTATTCCATTGCTATGGATCGTCCTAGGAGGACAATTAAAAAACTTGCTAGGTATGCTAGTGATGATGAAACCAATATGGTTGCTTATGCTCTTTCAGTCGCATAGGAAGTTGATGGTTATCCATCCTGCTATTCTGAAGTTTTTCCTATTGCTAAGTTCAAACAGTGTTTGAGTTTAGTCGGCTGTTCAGTTGTTAATTCCCACAGTGGATTTGGTCCAATGTGGAGATTGTTAGAAAAATAATACGGGTGACTCAATTCCATAATTAATATTGACTATCTTTGACTTAACATAATTCATCATGCAGCGCAACACGTCGCATGTATCCACGTCCTCTCCGATTTCTGCTGTGCATGCCGTTTTTATCTCTTCATTTGAGTATATAAATAGCATTAGTATTTTGCTCTGTAAATGCATCTCTCATTACATCAATACAACATTTGAATTCATTCATTTTGTCTTCTGCCTTCACGTATTCTCTATAAATATATATATTATTTTGTTATTCTCTTTTGTGAGATTATATATATAATTTTTATATTTCCCATTTTGGTTATTTATTTGTCATTCTATACAACTTTCTTTATTTATATATTTTCCCTATTATTTAACTTCTATAATTCTCAATTTTTGATTCTTCGCTTCCGTATTATTCCACTATATTCCTAACAAAAAATGAGATATTAGGGTAATATTACTTTTATAAACCCGTGCAACAAGGGAGTCAGGACTCGGGACGCGTCAGTAAGCGCCATGCTTGCTTTCCCAACAGAGCCAGATTCATCTCCCTTAATTTCTTGAAGCCCATGCCCACCTTAGCCTTCGGGGCACACAATCCACGCCACGCTTTCCACCTAACTCCACGTGCCTCACTGACCGTGCCACTCCACTAGTAGCGGCTTAGGATAATCTCAATCTCATTGCACAGACTTACTGGTAACATGAACACCATCATTGCATAGCCCTGCAAGACATTCTTCAGTAACACTTCACGACCTGCTCTTGATATGAATCGTGTTTTCCAACTACGCACACGTTCCAGTACCTTATCCCTCAAGAAGCCCAGAATCTGCTTCTTATTCCGCCCGACCAACGACGGCAAGCCTAGATATCGCCCTGCAGTGTCTCCGTGCCGGACACCCAAGACAGATATTACATCTTCCCTTCCCTGCTGATCAAAATTAGTGCTAAAGCAAGCCACATACTTGTCATAATTAACCATCTGACCTGAAGCCTCTGCATAGACATCTAACACCTTTTTCATTTGCTGATTCTCGGCAAAGTTGGCTCTTAAAAATAAAAAGCAATCATCCGCGAACAAGAGATGCGAGATCGGAGGTGCCCCTCTCGCAACCCTCTCTCCGTGCAACAGTCCCCTACTCATCCTGTTCTCAATCAAAGTACTTAGGCCTTCAGTTACCAACAGGAAAAGATATGGCGACAAGGGGTCGCCTTGCCGGATACCCCGCCCCGACCTGATAGGTCCCAACTGTTTCTGCTCATACAGGATGCGGTACTGCGGTACTCGACAGTGCTGACCGTTTCCATCCTTCCCTCTATATATATATATATATATATATATATATATATATATATATATTTGAATGCTACTGGCTCTATTACATTGTAATATCTGTTCGTATACTTTCTCAACAATGCTTAGTTTTTAACTCCAGGCTTTAAGATGGAACTTTTTTCGATACACATTGAAAGGTTTATGAGTGAAATTGAAAAGTTAATGAAAGATGTAGAAAAGCAGGATACACAGATTGAGTCTCATCCTGTTGCTGATGCAGCACAAGGAAATACTACTACTTCAAATGCCTTCAAGAAAACAGAAGAAGACGCACAACATGGAGCAAAGTACCACAATAGTATGAGGTGTTGTGCTCTGCCCTGGGCGATTGTGTGCATTGGGAAGAAAATTTGCAATGGATTTGGGAAGAGTTCTATGGAAGAAATAATAATTTTCACCCACCTCCAAATTCTCCAAGTTTCTACATTTTTTCAAAGAAGTTATGAAGCTTAACTCTGATGAATTCAAGAAGATCCTGACCCACTTGATAGGTTGTTAATTTGCATAATAAACTTGAAGAGACCAAAAGTAGAAAACACACATTTTACAGCCTTTTCTTCTTTAACCACTTGCTGGACCAATGCATAGTTTTAGTTCTTTAGGTGCTCAAGTGGATTGTATAAGCATACAGATTTTTAGGTGTTAGAAATATAGCATTTGAATGTACTGCAAATCCAAATGAATCAAATGGCAATTTTGTTCCGTAGATTCTAAACGTTGTGAAGGAAACCACAGCCATAGCCATATAACTGAACAAAGACGATAAAAGATAAACAAACACCTCCCATTCATTTCAAGGAAGTTTACATGTTCCATGTAAGTAGAAATCTACAGTGAGAAAACTCGGATTTTTTTTTTTCTCAGCTCGCTACAACATCATTCGAAGAATTCATAAACTTCAGCTATAAATTATGCACTCGACAAATAAAAACTTGTTCCTGGTGTACCCTCACTAAAAAACAATCAAGAGGGAAAAACCAGGGGCAAAAAAATCAAGAAAGTTGGATACCTCGTATATAGAGAGACTGACTATACAGGAGCGAGATGCTCCACATTACTGTAAATGAATCCTTGAGGTTGGCATTCGGCTTCTAAACTCTTTTTTGCTGACGAGAACTGTGAGGAACAAGTTCCTGTTCGAATAAAAAATGGTAGCCCGATCAAATAAATGTGGTTACTCAAACACGAACTTCTATTAAAAGGAAAAAAAAAGAAGTAACCTCAGAATAGCGGGTGTGGTCGTGATGTAAATTCGACGATTTCACAATCGTCTCCCATTTGGTAGCAGTCTTGGTAGCATTTGGTCTCGGTTTCTGTGGATTCTGCAAAGGAACAGAAGGAAGTGTACGCCAAAGCCACGATTCAGAAGGGGATTTGGGTAAGGGCGGGGGTAATGGCGATTGTGAGGAGTTGCTCTCATCATCTGGCTTCGAGTTATCTTCATTGCCCGAAGCTATATTCCCATTGGTGCACACAATTGCCAATTCTAACGAACCGAGTTCTTGATTGGAGTCCGAATTTAGTTTCGAAGCATCCTTCTTCTCTGTAAGGCCGCCTCTGAGCTTTGATACACATGTGGTAGAAGCTAGCACCTTTTCAGCCAGCTCCAAAGATTCGGGGTTGAATTTTCTTCTCACATCTACAACTCGTATGTTTCTTATTAGATTCTTTAGATTCTCATTAGAGCCAGTAACAACACTCTTGGGCTTCGAAGATGCCAAATCTTGACTTGGAATTTCTACGTTATTAACAGAATCTACATATACCGTTTTCTCATCCGAGGCTATCTTACCTGTGCTCTTTCTAGGAGTATCTCGAACATAACCACTGGCCTTCTCAACTTCCCTCGGTACTCCTAGAAACCTAGCACCTTCGTTAAACGGTGATCGTGGAGCAACATTTCGGTAGGGAGATATTGCACCACTTCTGGAGTTCCTGTGTGGAGACAGTCCATCGTAACCAGGCAGCTGGTTAGGCGCCCTTTTGTTATCAGCAACTTTATACAGCTCCCCCGATAGGGGATGAAATCTTTTGTTGTACATGGCCTCACAAACTTGCTGCACAAATACGGGAATTTAGTAAAAGAGAGTAATGGTTAATATAGTTTAAGTGTTACGATTTCTACCTTGTCAAGAGGTCCACTATAAGCTTTTCGGGGCATGTTAAGGGGTCCGCTGTAAGCGTTTCTGGTCAGCCGTTTTATATCTTTAGCTGGCGGGGGAGGTGTAGGTGCGGGTGAAGGAGCTCGTGTTCTACTTTTCATTCCCGGCAAAGGACTTAGAAGGCACAACGAGTTCTTTACACAAAGGCGGGGGAAGAGCTTCCAAGATATACCCGACCGTTTGTGTTGTTTCTCGGGCACGTTTTCATCCATTTCGTCTTCACTTTCGCTAGCAATGTTCTCGGTATACTTGCTATAATGTGATATAACGTGAGGGTCGTATTTCTGGATAGGCAGAGGCTTGTTTTCAACCGGGATAACCTTTTTCACCGGGGGCTTAGGTTGCTCGGCTACTACTACAAGTTCCTTCTTTGGAACATATTGAGGCGTCTCCAAAACCACGGCTTTCGCTGCGGGCAAAAACCGGCTCATCATAAAGTCTCGAGTTTGCACATCGACAGCAAAGGCTCCGGACGGTTTTACATCGAGGCCTTGGTAGCCACTCAAGCCACTTATACTGCAGTTCAACGACAAAGATTCGCTCGGGGATAGCGTGTCGGTTGCATCAGAATACGCCTCGTCCCTGCTTTCCCCATCGGATTCCCCTTTCGTATACATGCTCTCAACCAAGCTATCCAACAAAGCAGCATGATCATTCCAAGGATGAGCGTTGTAAATATTCTGACTTCGAGGCCTTTCGCCCGAATAGAATCTTATACTATCCCGCATCCTTCCTGGAGGGAGCTTTGGGGTAGTACTCGAAGGCTCCTCATAGGCATAGGCTTTCCTCTCGTTCTCGGGTTTTCGCCTCCCGGGAGTTTGCTCCCACACAAACGGAACTGCAGCCGGTTTAGTCACCTCGCCCACATCCCGCTTACACTTTAGCACGGGCAGAGATTGCTGCCTGTTCGGGGGCGCCTTCCCAATCGTCTTCCTAATCACTTCCTCGGGTTGAGACACAATCGACGACATTCTCCTCACCGATATAAGCGGGGCATTGAAATTCAGCTGCTTCTTCTCCATTATCCCTCAAAGATATCACTTTCTCCTACTCGTTTTGCCAATTCAAAATTACACACAATTTGCCCTATTACCAGTAACTGCAAACAAGAAACCCAGAAACCAAAATGTTGAAATCAAGAACAGCAAACAAAAATATAGGGAAAACAAATTTTCACTATTTAACTACAATACGGTAAATCTAGAGCTTTATAAATAGGTAAATTCTGGGGTTCTAATGGGTAATAGATCTCATTCATAGGATGACAATCTCAACACATATATATATACATAACAGTCATAAGTATTACTTGGTAAATCAGAAATGTAAATCACAAGCATGATTCCAAGAGAATATAAAAAGGTAAAAAAAAAAAAAACAAAAAATGAGAAGAAACAATTATTCTTGGAACAACCAAAGTACTAAGATATGATGAATGCGTAGGGCAAAAGTAATGGGAATTGAAGAAAAAATTTACTTGCTAAATTAACTGCGCCACCAGAAGATGGTGAGCAGCCAGCTACGACCATAATTGAGGTTTAACTAACACACATAACTCAACCAAACATTCAACAACAAAGTTTTGACAAAATTGAGGTAAAAGAAACAATCTTGAACCAAAAACGCAATGTGGGTTCCAAGAATTGAGCAGGAAAATAAAAAAATCAAGAAATGCCCTTTCCAAGAAACACAGAACCCATCAATGGACAGCCAAAGAAAAGATGAAATTAAATCTCTGGGAGCCATTCTTTCATACCTGTGTGAAAGAGAACAGAGAAGGGGGGAGAGACAGAGAGAGAAAGAGAGAGAGATTGCAGGCTCTTGGTGAATTCTTGCCTTGATTGAAGGCACTAAAGAAGGGAACGAAACCACCGCAGAAAGAAAGAGAGAGAGAGAGAGAGAGAGAGAAGAGAAAATAGGTTTGGTTAGGGCAGTTGGTTGTGTACTTTAGAGCAGAGTGGTGAGTGGACAGTAGAGGCAGAACAGTGGTGAGGTGTAGGGACTATAGTAGCAAGCAAGGGTAATGTACAAACCGTTGAATATTAGAATAATGAATTTATGGGAGCTGACAGTTATAGCCAAACACCCTTAATTTCGCGGCAATTTATTTGATGATGATGGGGAAGAAGAATTGGACCACTCCTATCTACACCCATATTTGCACATCTCCACATGCCATCCCTCTCTTGCCCACTCTTGCCCACATAGGTGAAATCCCTCGACTTAAGATCCCCAAACTTCGATCTAATAAGATTGTGGAGGGATAAATCACAGTAACTCAACGACTTATGAAGTGAGGTCGGTGTCTGATTTCACAAAAAAAGTGACTCCACAAGAAAATCTCACACTGCGACTACTAGGACTTGATTTTGTGTTCCTGTCTACAATTTGTTATTCATGAATCAACTATAAACTATCCATAGGAGTCACATGCCAATATGTCATATTGCCATCCCTCTCTACTCTCGCTACTTGCATTTTTAGACTTTGACTCCAAGTTGAGCTGTCTACTCCAAACAACTAAAATTTTTCAAACGAAACTCCTAAAAAACATTGTGCGTGTAAGCACACTTACATTGAAACAAGATCTCAAGAAAAACCTAAGAATCAATGACAACATTTCATTTGGAAAAATCTAACAGATCTTATGTAATTCGAAAAAAAAAAAAAAAAATCCATAGCATTTGGGTAATTTTTCCAAAGCTATAGAGTATAATTTTTAACAATATAGAATGCATTTCTAGATAAACTCAACATTTTTAAAAAAAAAAAAAAAAAAAAACTAACTAAATTCTAAATCTAAATTGTTGACTCCATCTTCAAAAAAAAAAAAAAAAAAATTGTTGACTCCGTCTTAGAGTCTCTCTTTATTTGTCATTAATATATATATATATATATATATATATATATATATATATATATATATAATTATCACGAAAGATAAATATCTAATATTAAATTGATAACAATTAAACATGTAAATATAATTGTCATGAGATATAAATATTAATGTTTTTTTCACTAATAAGCCATTTTTGTTATAATATTTAGCTAGCATACTTAATCTCGTTTGTTTTGGAGTTATTATAGGTGTGTAATGATTTAATATTAATATGTGAACAATGTAATAATTATATTGTTGTATTTATTGGACTGAGAAAAAGAACATTAAAAAGAACAAAGCTACTTTTTCATTGGTTGTGGACAAATTAAAGGTGAAATAACACCCACATGCGATGGTGTTTTGGACACATTCAAAGGCGCCATTTGCGCCCACTCTCTAGTTTCTAAGCGCCAAATGTTTCTCTTTCTTCAACTTAAATTAAAGAATGCTACGTGACCATATTACCATCATTTGGTATACCATAATTTAGATTTCACTTTATAAGGTGAATCTTTGTAGGGTCAAATTCTGGTATAGATAATATATTTTGTGTGGCTGTATGGTCACTTACCATTAAGTATGTATAAATTTACTATAAAATGGGGTGCAGTTTTTGGTGTGTGCTGTGTTTTATGGTGTATTAGTGCATTTTATTTTGGTGCATTTCTGAACATTGTGTAATGTATTTACACATATTTAGTGGTGAATTTGAATTGACTGCACGGGAGGCAGTGTCCGCATTTGAACTAGTATATATATATATATATATATATATATATATATATATATATATATATATATATATATATATATATGAGTTAATACCTAAAATGGTCCCTCGACTATGCCATAATTACCAATTTGGTCATCAACTACCATTCTTACCCAATTAAGTCCTCAACTATGTAACTTTTACTCAATTAAGTCATCAACTATACAATTCTTACCTAATTTAGTCCTCAACTATACAATTCTTACCCAATTTAGTCCTATGTATTAATTTGACTGTTTGTTTACTGTCAAAAGTCGGGATAAAAGTATAATTTTACAAGATTTCTCCTTCCTCTCCATTTAGCAGCGCCAAACCATGCAGCAATACACTCCGATCAGATTTCGATCGTCAAAAAATCGTTGAAAATCAAATTCATGGGCTATCCGATGCACAACCACTACGTCGATACTGACAGGTTTAGAACCCAACCGGAGCTTATTGCTACATGGTTTAGCGCTGCTAAATGCGGAGGAAGGAGAAAACTTGTAAAATTACAACTTTATTTCCATTTTTGACAGTCAACAAACAGTCAAATTGACAAAGGACTAAAATGGGTAAAAATTGAATAGTTGAGGACTTAATTGGGTAAGAATGATAGTCGAGGACCAAATTGGTAATTACGACATAGTCGAGGGACTATTTTGGGTATTAACTCTCTCTCTCTCTCTCTCTCTCTCTCTATATATATATATATATATATATATATATATATATTCAATCATGATGCATTTGTACAAGATTTGTTGAAAAATAATTACTAAAATGGATTGTAGTGCCATTTTAAGGGATTATTTAGAGTGGAAGCTACTATTGATTTTAATTTCATGAAAATGATGAATATGGATTGTTCTAGGTCAATTTTAATTGTGTGAGGGTGGATTGCAACTTTAATGCTGTTTTTGGAATTACATTATTCTTTATAATTATTATCATTGAGTTTTTTTTTTTTTAATAGAGTTAGATGTTATTATTATGATGTTATATATTGTGAGTGAATTACAAATATGATGATATGATAGTATTACCTACTTTTGAAAGCAGAGATAATGATTAAATAGGCTTTCTAACTATATACCAAAATGCAATTAGACCATCGAATTAAAAAATACTCAATTTAATATTTAAACTGATTAAAGTTATGAAATTAACATATTTAACATTTTACAAAAGATAACTTGGTAATTTTGCTTACATGGCATCTGACGTAGCATCTCATTCAAAACTTTTAAAAACTAAAAACTAAAAAAAAGTTACCAACAGCGGAGAAAGCCACCAAGCTTCTTCGCCCTCCATCCAAATTAACATGGACGAAGAAACCATGGTAGCCAAGCTGCCATGCGAGTTTTGTTGTATTTTTTGAATCTACAGACTATTATTTTATGGAGTAATTTTAAAAAATAAGATTAAAAATTATTAATCAGTGTGGCATCTTACATGACGGATGACTTGGGAAAAATATGTTATTATAGGTCAAATAGTCGGTTGCACATTTTTAATAAGTTTAAGAGTTCAATTGAAAGTTTTTTTTTTTTTTTTTTGTTTTTTGTTTTTTTTTTTTTTTTTTTTTGTTTTAGTCAGATAGCCTAATTGCATTTTAGATTTTTAGTATATAGTTCAAAGGTATATTTGACATTTATCACTTTGAAAGTGATAGTATTTCAGAGATGAAGATAGCTGTACTTTTTTTTTATTTATTTCTCAATTTTTTTTTTTAAAAATCACATTTGATATTGAGTATTTAAAATATGTCAATATTAATTGTTCTCACACCATTGTAAATACGGTTAATTTAACTAGGAGAAGCAAACCCCACCCCCTATCCAACCCCCAAATAATAATAAACAATGGTCGAGAAAATAACATTAGAATTAATTTTAATTTTTAAGAATTTGTCATACTATCTAATTAGATTGATATAATCTTGAGAAGTAAAATAAAAAAATAGTTGAGAAATAAAAATTAAATTAATTCAGATACATATAAATTTGTCATAACTTCTAATTAAATTTATTATAATATTTTAGGTTAAATTCTTTAAAAGCATGAGCATAATTTATTCATTAACAGCACGTTTGGTTCACGGAATGAATTTTGAGGTAATAGGAATGCTATTCCATAAGGAATGGAATAGACAAGGAATAGAATAGGAATTGTATTCTATTGTTTGGTTCGTGGAAGGAATAGACTTTAGGAATTATATTACAGTGTTTGGTTGATTTAAGGAATAGAAATGAAATATGTTTTAAAAGACATAAATACCCTTATAAAATATGTGATGGTGGCGATGGTGGTGGTGGCGGTGGCGGTGTTGGCGGTGGCGATGGTGGTGGCGGTGGTGGTGATGATGGTACTGGGGTGGTAGTGGTGGTGGTGACGGTGGCAGTGGTGGGGGCGACGGTAGTGGTGGTGACGGTGACGGTTGTGGCAGTGGTGGTGGGGGCGGCGACGGTTGTGGCGGTGGTGGTGGTGCTGCTGGGTGGTGGTGGCGGCGACGACGGCGATGGTGGTGGCGGTGGTGGTGATGGTGGTGGTGGCGGTGGTGGTGCTGGGGTGGTAGTGGTGGTGGTGGCGGTGGTAGTGGTGGGGGCGGCGGTGGTGGTAGGGGCGGCGATGGTTGTGGCGATGGTGGTGGTGGTGGCGGAGGCGATGGTGGTGGTGGTGGCGGCGGCGACGGTGATGGTGGTGGTGGCAACGATGGTGGTGACATATGATAAACTTATATATATGATAAAAAAATTAGGTTAAAGAAAGAGGTAAAAAAGGAAATAGATTCTAAATCTATTCCTGAGCGTTCAGTAATAGGCTAATACCAGGGGGGGCCCTAGTAATAGCTATTACCTTATTTGAGGTAATAGGCTATTACCAGGAATATTATTCCTGGTAATAGAAATGGTTACCAAACAGAGGAATAGACCTATTACTGGGAATGCTATGCCATTCCCGGCCTATTCCGTGAACCAAACGGGCCATAAATATTCTCAAATAATAATTATGAGTTTCTTTCATTAAAAAATAAACTTAAAAGGAGATGTTTTTTTTTAGATAAAGTACAAATAAGTCACTGAACTATTTGAGAAACAACAATTAAGCCATCGAACTCAAATAACCCTCAAATAAGCCATTAAATCTGGAAAAAAAAAAAAAAAGAGCAAATAAACCATTGAGCCCAAAAAAAAAAAAACAATTAACATTTTTAACAAGTTAACTCTATGTTTTTGTTGACTCTAGGTTATTTACGTTGTTTATTATTATTATTATTATTATTATTATTATTATTATTATTATTATTATTATTATTATTATTATCATCATCATCATCCACTTGGATAATATTAGATTTTAAAGTAATTATAATCAAAACAGTTTTGTCTTGTTGAGATTTGATTGATTTATTTATTATTATAATTTTTTCACGGGAGCTTCTGTTAAAAAAATAATAATAAATAAATAAATTAGATCTAGACAAGACAAAACTATTTTGATTATAATTACTTTAAAATATATTAATGAATTATAATAAAAAAATATAAATAAAATAAATATTTAGCAATTTAATAAGCAAAAACCTAGAGTTAACCTGTTAAAAGTTTTAATTGCTCTTTTTTTTTTTTTTTTTTCTGAGTTCAATAACTTATTTAAGAATTATTTGAGTTTGATGACTTAATTGTTTTTTTTCTAAATAGTTCAGTGACTTATTTGTACTCTATCTCTCCCTTTTTTTTTTTTTTTTTTTTGATACAAATTGGGAGGGGATGACCCCAAAATAGGTTAACTCCCGGTTCTTAAATGACTCGAGAGTTGCATGGCATCAGGCTATTCTTTTCAAAAATTCTACAGAGAGCACTCGAAAGATCATTGAACTCGATCCAATCACAAATCTTCTTAATCGCAATCTTAGCTAACACGTCAGTCGCCACATTCTTTTCATGCGGAATATGAGTAATTTTTACCTCAGAGTCCCACTTAAAAGATGGAATTGGAATGAATCTCGAGGAAAATTATTTTCATTCATGCAGACCAACATCCTTCGTCAAACAAAAACAAAGATTCCATTGATCCTCGTAACTTAAACTCCGCAATCAAATGTCCCTAATTTCCATAATTTTATATTCGTGTCACACAATGAAGGGAAGTACACAATTAGCATTGGGAAAGATGAAAATTGCTAGCTACATCTACTAAATTATTTAAGATATATAACATTATCCTTTTAGGCATGTGAGTGAAGTGGGGAGGTTTTTTATATTTTCTTGTCAATTCTTATTTATTTTTTCTCATAATTTTGTTCACACATTCCAATCACATTATCACAACATGATTCATGAATAACATAACTTCAATTATTAGAATCATAACTAGTAACTAGGATATGTCTCGTTTGAATTAAAAAGTTTAATTTTGATGGATTAAATAACACATGAACACAAAATTTTATGGATTCATATCAAATTAAATTATATGTTCCGTTTCAACAAAAAATTTAAACGGTTAATTGAATTATATGTGAGTGTTTGGAAAATATAGCTTATCAGCTAAAGTCTAGTTTGTTTGAATGGTCAAAAAGCTAATGAGTATTTGGTAAAAAAAAGAAATGACTTAACTTATTTATGCCAATAAGCTGAAAATGAAAAGCTACTTTGAGTAACTTAGATATCAACTTATTGCATTTTTATTTTAAAAGTCCAATTTACCCTTATTTATTTTTTTGAAAACCAATTTACCATTAATAGTTGGTGGTTATTGTGGTGTTTATATTTATTTAATTTTCATTGAAATTTACATTTTTAATATCATCAAAATAGCCTAGAGTCCGACATCTAAATTGACTCTTTGCCTAACACACATACTCTCTCTCTCTCCCTCTCCCTCTCCCTCTCCCTCCCTCTCTCTCTCTCTCTCTCTCACACACACACACACACACACACTCACATACACACAAACACAAATTGTGTTAATCGCTACGTTGAATTATTATTAACTATGGATTATTTCTTTATAATTATAACAATATTAATAATAACACAAAGAATAATATATAGTTAAAAATTAATTAATTAATAATAATACAACGATAACAATTAACAATAAATTATAAGAATAATTTAGGAGTTAAGTAAATAACACAATATATTTATGTTCTTATACGTCATTCATATATAATCAGCTAAATGTAAACATCTAATTTACCAAACACATAACTATAATCAGCTAATACTATTAGCTGGTCAAAATGGCTAACACAATCAGCTATCAACAATCAACATGAACTATTAGCTAAATCAATCAACTATCAACTAACAACTAAAAGACAATTGCCAAACACTACCCTATATATATATATATATATATATATATATATATATATATATGAAAAACCATCTGTTGTTGTCAAAGGTTAGTGGCTATTTTCTTTGACAGACATCCATTGAGGTCTATATCTCCAATGTTCGTTTATGAACATCCAATGGTTATCTATTAATAAAAGTAGAATTAATATCTAAAATGGTCCTCGATTATAATAATTTTTTTCAATTTCGTCCTAAACGACTTTCGTGATTTAATGTAGTCTTGTACTTTTGTGTTTTTACTCAATGTAGTCCTCCATTTGTTATTTCATCAAATTTGTGTTAAATAGAGGGACAATTCATTAATTTCAATATTGGTCTCTCTTTTAATTTAATTATAATGATTATTAAAAGTATTACTATCGCTCCCTAACCTAATATTCTTTCTGCAAGGATTTTTCCTCATCCTCCATTGATCGGTCGTCGCCTCCGCTCGTTTTGCGGAGGCGACGCCGGCCTCCTCTCGTTTCTTCACCTACTCCGACCGTCTCTCAATCGCATGTCCTTCGGCATCTCCTCCGCTGCCGGCACCTCTTCCCGCCTCTCTTCCACCGCCACCATCTCCCCTGGCCCCTCACCGACGTTTCTTCCTCCTTCACCACCGTCCCTCACCATCTCCAACTCCAGATCCAAGCTTCTTTACCATTTTTTAGCGGTTTAATAAATTATACACACACACACACACACACACACACACACACACACACACATATTAGTTAGTGGTTTGGTGTTTAGGATTTGTTTGACTGTTTTAGATTTGATTTTCATCTGTTCGTTTGTTAAATTTATTCCATCTCGTTTCGTTTGCGAGTTATTTCCTCTTGTGCCTTTAGCGAGTTTTCCTCTCATTTATTTGGCGAGTTTTTTTTTCATAAGGTGAAACAATTTATCTGATAATGGAGTATGCATGTTTGCTTCATCGCGAGCACCGAAGAAGATCTGAACCTTGATATGTAGTTAAGATTAATGGAGATATTGTCTATGGACAGAAGAGACGCAATGGAGTCAGACTTGAGTAGAAAGATCATTAACAATATCAAAGAAGCTTCAGGTTCTCCAAACGAATTCAGCTTCTATCTTGAAAAACAGTCAGAGATTTAAGTTTCGTGTAGCATTGAAAATTTGTTTCAATGTCTGATTGTAAGAATGTTTTATCATTACATCGATCTTATTGTACACTTTTCATCGTATGATTAATGAATTAGCTCTTTTATTTCAAAAAAATAAAAATCACCCACTTTTACTATTTGTCCCAAAAATTACCATTAAGACTTTATTTCTAACAGTCAATTAACAGAATTTGTAACAAAGGACTAAATTGTGTAAAATCATCAAAGTCGATGACTAAATTGAATATTAATTCCATTAACTACTTTTTTTTTTTTATGTAGTATCTGTTTATATACTTTCTCAACCTACTGAAACACAAAAAAACCAATAAACCAATAACACCTCCACTGAGGCTCGAACTCAATGAAAGTCCAACCTGGGTACCATTAGACCATAGTCTTGGTCCATCAACTACTTAATTGTCACAAAACTTATTACATTTCCTAACAAATGTATTCATTTGATTGATTTCAATTCAATCACGTCTTTTGAGTACACCTTTTGATCTGATAAGAAACTCTTATTAGTGCAAATTACACTCTCCATTCTTTAAAATTGTCAGCATTTCTGCAGACCAAACCCTCACCCACTCCTCAATAGCCTCAACTAATTGCCAAAAAGAAATGAATGGGAAAATTAATTAAAAAGCTTTTCCCCCTCACATGCGAGCAGTGTTCCTAAGATTGCATATGATGGCATTTGAAATGGGGGTGGTCTGTCTGCCATTATTGACTCTTTCAATCAATCAAAGGAATTGTTTTCACTCCTAAAACAAAATTATGGAAAGATGCCTTCAGCTCTGGGCCACATACAAAGGTAGGGATTCATAACATTAAAAGCATTATTGAACAGACAAAAGTGTTGTCACGTTCACTTATGTTAGCCCAACACATACGGAGGTGCCGTGTGTACAAACAAACCATAAATAAAACAATATAAAAAACATTAACTTTGACTCAGGAAAACTCGACATCATTAGCTGAAGGTATATTTTGGATGAAGTTCGTTTTGTAATCTTACAAGCTTACAATCATTAAATCATGTATCATAATCTAATGGGATATTTTAAGTGGTAAATGAATTTTTTTGTGTGGAAGAATTCTGAGATAACTCGGTTTCAATTCACACAAATGATGATTTCTCTTGGACTAGCTCCTGTGCCTCTTGGAGCGAGCGGGGATTAGCAACAAAAAATAAAAAAATAAAAAAATCATGTACCATGGTTAACTTGTAAGTTGTAATGTGGACCACTGATATAAGGTTCATTTTTTGTGTATTAAATGTCCATTTTTTGATTTTTTTTTTTGAATACCCTTATTTGGTTTACTATTACCAAAAAAAAAAAAAAAAAAAGAATCTTCAATATACTAAAATGAACATTTATTTATGGCCTACATTGTAATGCAAATCATGGTCCATAGTATATCATGACTCTAGCAAACAAAAGATCACAATGAAGTAAATCAACCTAGGTTGTCTATAGCTGACTAAGGCAAACCAAGAAAATTAATAGGTCGAGTTAATTACCAAAATGGTCCCTTGACTATAGCGAAATTACCAATTTGGTCCTTGACTATTTTTTTAACCAATTAAGTCCCTCAACTTTAAAAATTTTAACCAATTTGGTCCTCCGTTTGTTTGACCGTTAGTCAACCGTTAACTTGGGACCAAATTGGTAATTTTGCTATAGTCAAGGGACCATTTCGGTAATTAACTTTAGGGGTGGGCAATTCGGTTTAGTTTTCTCGAATCGAACCGTACCGAACCAATTGGTTCGGTAATTTACCGAACAACCGAATGATATTGGATACTTGTATACTGAACGGTTTGATAAAAAACCGATCCGAACTGTTCGGTAAAAAATTGAACTGAACCGAATACCGTTTGATTTTATTTTTTTAAAATATAATAATAATAATAATAATAATAATAATAATAATAATAATAATAATAATAATAATAAAATAAATAAATAAATAAATAAATAAAAAGTAAATCAAATTCCATTGTCGCTTGCTCTGCCGTTCAACTCATATTCTCACGGGTATCTCTCGTAAATGTTTGACTTGATTTCTTTATGGTTTGTTATCAAAAGTTCTCAAGAATATCTATTACCGTTCGGTTGTTCGGTATATTACTGAATCTAACTAGTTTGGTACGGTTCCGTTTGAGAAAACTAAATCGAATTGCCCACCCTTAAAGTTATTTACCAAAATGGTCCCTTGACTATAGCGAATTACCAATTTGGTCCCAAGTTAACGGTTGACGAACGGTCAAACAAACGGAGGACCAAATTGGTTAAAAATTTTAAAGTTGAGAGACTTAATTGGTCAAAAAAAAAAATAATTAAGGACCAATTGGTAATTTCGCTATAGTCAAGGGACCATTTCGGTAATTAATTCTTAATAGGTCATTTTCACTAACAGTTGAATTTGAAACAAATAAAACAATATAAAAAACATAAACTAAACTTACGTTAAGCCAGACAAACATACCGAAATATCTGCGTTTGTTAGAGTGTGTATTGTTCAATAGGTTAATTGTTTATTTGGACTTTGCTGTATTCAATGGATTTTGGATGATGCATGTGATTCTCACTTTTGCATCTTCAAATCCGTCCAAGATCTTGAAGTGATTTTCATTAAATTTTGTTTGTTTTATTCACTACCGGATTTATGATTTATTTGATTGTTAATTTTGTGATGATAAATAGGTGGATTTATTGATAGCTAAGTATATGTTAAAGATAGATGGTTGCCCGTACCTGATAATCTCGAATTAAGAAGGTCAATATACAATTGGCTTTCTTGCTTTTTGAAAAATATTGATCTTTTTGCTAAATATTCTTTGACTTATGCCTTTTTTCTTTTCTTTTTGAGTATAATTTATGTACGCCCAGTGATGGATTCATAAACTTTTTTGAGTGAGGGCAAAGTTCAAATGAATTTCAAAACATCGCACAGAATTACCCGATGCTTATTCCCAGATACAGTCATTGCTTCTTCTCCATGAAAAGAAGTTCAAAACCCGTAGGCCTTCTATCTCCATGCGGCAGTACTCCATCATGCTTTCGCTCATTGCGAAAAATTACCTACTACGGCCTCCCATAGGAGTTTGGGCCGTGTCTCAGTCCGGCTGAGAGACACTAGCTAATCAGACATGAGTCCCTCACTGGGCGAATACCTTGCGGAAAATTCTCCGCTGCTACCTCCCGTAGGATGGAGTATGGGCTGTGTCTCAGTCCCAGTGTGGCTGAGAAGCACTAGCTAATTAGATGTTAGCTCCTCCTCGGACGGATACCTCATTTTACTCCTCAGAATACGGGGTATTAGCCGCCGTTTCCAATTGTTGTTCTTTTGAGTAAGGGCAAAGTTCAAATGAATTCAAAAACATCTCTAAATGTTGGTAATATTTGATACTTTTTTTTTTTTTTTTTTTTTTTTTTGATTGACAATAGTAATGTTTGATCCTAGAACTTAAGATATCAAATTTTAAGGGTCAGCTAAATAAGCTATTCAAACACTTTTTAATTCTAGTATACATTTTATTTTTAAATATAAGCTATTGTTATATATGTATATATACATACACATATATATAAGGGTGTGGGGAGGGGTGAGAAGGGGGGGGGGGGGGGGGGGAGGAGGGGAGCGGAGAACTGTCCCCATTATTCTCCCTAGATCCGACCCTATGTACATCTTTTAATAATGGCTATGAGTTTCTCTGATCTTGCTACTTAAAACAAAGAAGAATACTAATTAACTCCTTTGGAACTACTTTAGATAAAAAAAAATAAAAAAAAATTACTTTTGATCCCACGATTATTATGTCATTTTCATATTTAATCTTCAGATATTATTTTTACCATATTTGATGCATGTCCATCATTTTTTACCACATTTAATTAGTCTTCGCACTTGATGTTCTCTAAAAACAACCATAATGCGTCTTATTTCCTGTTCAAAACCTTACTAGATTGAACACCTCGATCAATATTTTTTAGGAGAAAATTTATGATTCCAAATTAAAAATGTGATGCATTTCAAGTACTTAAAAAAAAAAAAATTTATATCGAAAATTTGATCAAATGGACAAAATGTTGCAAAAGAAAGTGAAAATCGTACATTAAATATGTCAAAAATAATACTTACTAAATTAAATGTGAGCATGACTATTAATTATCATTAGATTAAAAGCAATGGCTGAGCCATTATCCCACAATAAACTTTTTCTTTTTTGAGTACTATTTACTTTGTTATGTGTGTGTATAAAATAATACATAAAGAGTCAATATTGTCCACACTAAAGAATGAATCTATGACCTCTCATATGAGAAAACTCATTTAATTTCATGCTATTAGACCAGAAGGTCATTAGTTTGATATTATGTATACAATATATTCTAGATTTGAAGAAAGAAAAAAAAAAAAAACTATTCTAAATGATTAATTGACTTTTAAATAATTATCTAAGTTTACTTTTATACAATTGCTCCCCACTCCATATTTTTTCTGACTGTACCATGAATAAGCTAGAAGTCTACCATGATCTCATGAAGAGGGTGTATGTAGAATTCAGCGTCAAATTGAGTGAATTGAAAGAAAATAAGTGAATATAGAGAAAAGAAAATTGCCACACCACTAGGAGGGGAAACCCGAGCAAGGCAAACAAAGAGAGGATGGGTAGAGATAACTTTAATTAAGTTGGTCAAATAATTAGTTTAATAATTATAAGATTTTAATTTTTATTCTGATGTATATTGATCTCTTTTATTTGAACCAATTAGTTATAGGTAACCGAAGCTCATATACCTGTTTGTTGTTCATTAACAGCTAAAATCACAAAATGAGTTTCACCAAAATATCACATTTAAATAATGTCTATGGGCTCAAACCCCATAGATAATAATAATAATAATAATAATAATAATAATAATAATAATAATAATAATAATAATAATAATAATAATAATAATGATGATGATAACTGAGGACAAATTAAATATGTCAATTTTTTATTTTTTTCCTTTTCCTTCTTCCACTGAATTAGAATTCATGGAGAGAGAGTATGAATTCCAATTCAATAGGTGGAGAGAATTGCAATTCTCTCAAACCAAACAATGTAATTTTTTAGGCTATTGAATTGCATTAGAAAAGAATTCAAAATACATCCCACTAGTATTCCAAACAAAATTACATCCAATCAAACACCATCTTATTATTGCTATGTCAGCTATGTAGCCATTTTATCATCATATTCATTAATAAATTTAGATATTTAAAAATTATTTTAATGCAGTTAATTAAAATTAATACTATCAATAGTTTTGGGTCTTAAAAATTAAACAAAAAGAAAAAAATAATTTTATATGAAACTTTCATTATTAGTCAATCTAGTCATATCATCACATGAAATCAGCACTATATATATATGAAATCTTTCTTGCGATTTAGACATATAAAATTATAAAATTAATTTTATATGAAAATAATTTTGGAAATTAAATAAGGGGCGCCATTTAACCATATTAAATTAAATATGACCCACAATTAATGATATAATAATATTATATTCAAATTTTTAATCAAATAAAATAATAAAAATTAAAAATGGTACCTCAATAGAGTCAATAATACGTACTCAAAAACAAGTTGATAGTGTGATTAAAATGTTTCATTTTATAATGGTATATATTATACTGATAGTAAAATGATTGAATATAATTTACCTAGCGAGAACGATGTGGTTATATATGATAACATTTATCTTAAGAGAATACGATGTGCCAATAATAATATACGTAGAAATAATATGTATGAAGGCAAAATGAGACAAAAAGTATCAGATTACTAAGAAATTAAAGTTTAGAAGTATCAAGTATCGTACTTAGAAAAATAAATTTTAAGGCTTCTACTTAAAAAAACTCAATGTCTTGCCTACAAGACATGCGTGTAATATACAATATATTTATCCTATAATTTATAAAGTGAGACTCATTTTTCTTCTTTAATTTTATTCTAATTAATCGTCATCCTTGTTAATCAAAGTATCTACATCTATTTAAATGAGACAATCAAAGTCAAGTTAGTCAGGCTATGGTTACAAGTTCGACTTCCAATATGAGGCGGTTAGCTATGGACAATCTAGATTGGTTGACCTCCTTGTGATTCTTTGTTAATTAGGATCATAAGATGAGATTTACCCAATACACACCCTTGATAGTGATTGTGAGTTTCTCTCGTCATAAAATAAATAAATAAATAAATAAATAAATCTACTCAAGTTTTAACTACTTATTAGTTATTACACTCCATCTTAAAAGTTGAAGCTACTTTAATTAGCTTGGTCAATAGTGGGGTAGTTGTTAACTGTTATTTTTATCCAATATATAAGTAAGATCACCCTCCAAAGAGTTAGTTGAATGGGTGAAACATAATTCTCGTACCAAAAAAAAAAAAAAAATCACAAATTTTATTTTTATCAACATTTTTTAAATTAAACTCATCACAAATTTTGTTTATTTATACATGTATCTTCAAGTAGTGATGACAAATTTTTCTCGTTACCAAAAACAAATCTATAATGGAGCATGAGTAAAATTTAAATTTATGGGAGGTCCCCCCACCCTGCCGTAATTGTGGGTTATGAATTTTTGATCAAACTTAATTGCCATAATTGTGGGTTTGATCAACCTTGTTAATTCATATCCCATGTGACATTGTTTTGTGTTTTAAGACATTCACATTCAAATCTTTAGTATTCTTCACGAAAGAAAAAAAAAACATTATATTTATTGTCACCCCTACTTAATTTTCTACCAACTTGTCACTTGTCAGTAGCATGCTTGATGCTTCAAAGGATTTAGTTCAACGGCTCCATTATTTTCTTCATTTTATTGCTATTATTATTAGTATATAAAATCATTTTGCAATTAATAAATATACTGAAAGACTGTTTATCATGATTTCTAGTAGAATAATAAACAAATGATACTTTTAACCTGAATTATACTTCTTGATGGTTTTTAATGGACCATGCGCACCTAGAACCTTAAAAATGAGCTTATCCCGTTTGGCTAGTTCGTCCGGCTCACAAAAAGGATGGAGTGGGCTATAAGTTTTGTGGCCCGTCAAATTGACATTTTAGCCTTTCTCGCCATATGGTAGGGGCTTTGGCGCAATCGTTATACCTTGCACCACGGCGCATGGTGCACTGTGCGTCTTGGGTATCTCAAAACGACGTCGTTTTAGGAGGCGCGGTAGGAAGTTGACATGATTATGTATATTTGTTTATACAAATGTATATTTTTTATTATGTACATTTTTTATACAATTATGTACATTTTTTTATACAATTATGTACATCCGAATCAAGAAATTTTTGTGTATTATGTTAAGAGTTGATATGTATTATGTTAAAAGTTTATGTTTATTATGTATTATGTTAGATTATGTGTATTATCTTTTAAAAAAGAGTATGTGTATTTTGTTATACAATTATGTACATTCATGTATACAATTATGTGTATTCTAGTATAACATTATGTACATTTTTTAACATGAGATTTTTTTGAAGGAAAATTAACTGCCAAACACTGGGTAGCAAAATTTCAAAAAATTAAAAAAAAATTAAAACGACGTCGTTTTGCATCTGGGCGCACAATGCAACGCGTGCCGTGGTGCAGGATATAAATTGCCGCTTTGGCGGGGCAAGTCTGCAAGTGTGTGTGTGTTGACTTATGAATTACTGCATTATGTATTTGACTATTTATCAAGATTTGTTATTTTCTTAGTTATTATTTTATTTTATTTAAGAAATTACAAATGTATTAATGTTACATTTAAATTATTCAAATTAATTTAGTATGCACTTATTAATGTTTAAATATTAATTTTTAATAAAATATAAAATTTAAAAATTTTGCTAGCCCCGTCATGGACCGTGGTCTAAGGCAAGGCGAGTCATCCTATGTTAGGCTTGCCAAATTGACGGGCTTTGGCGGGCCAACCCCATCGCCCTGCGTTGACAACTCTAAGCGCACCATAAAATCAAGTTGGAGTACTAGTAACACAAGGGAAAAATGGGCAAACTATGCTGTGAGCACGTGCCCACCTTTCAAGGTGGGCATAATTCTATATCCATAATTTCTATACTGTAGATTCATAATTTTTATACTGTAGATTCATAATTTCTATATTATAGATTCATAAAATTTTTGCTTTAGATTCCAATTGTTGAACTCTGTTTTCACAAATCAGAAAACTATATGTTCATAATTTGATAACTATACAGTTTAAAAATTATGAATTTACAGTACAGAAATTATGAATCTACAGTACAGATATTATGAATCTGCATTATAGAAATTATAAATCTACTGTATAAAAATTATGAATCTATTATATTTAAATTATGAATCTACGATTTAGAAATTATGAATCTAAAATATAAAATTTATGAATCTACAGTATAGAAATTATGAATCTACAGTATAAAAATTATGTATATGAAACTGTGCCCACCTTGTGCTCACAGATAACGTTCCAGAAAAATGCGCATAATATTAATTGAACATTGGGCCCTTAAAATATTCAAAATATGGGATGCTTACAAATAAATAAAGATGCTAAGGCCCAACAAGGGTCCGATCCACTAACACAACAGACAAGACTCAAAAGAGGCAAATTATGCTCTGGAAACGTGTTCACCGTGAACGGTGAACACAAGGCCAAACGACGTCGTTTTTAGGCAAAAAAAAAAAAATCGCAGATGTAGAGTTAACGATGAATTTTCTGTTATGAGATTATGAATTTTCATAAAATTCATAATCGCATAACAGAAAATTCATAATCGCATAACAGAAAATTCATAATCGCATAACAGAAAATTCATAATCTCATAACTGAAAATTCATAATCTCATAACTGAAAATTCATAATCTTATAACATAAAATTCATAATCTCATGGTTCCAAAGTGAATGTGTAGGCATGGTTCCAAAGTGAATGTGCAGGCATGGATTCATAATTTATGAATGTCCGTGATTTCGGACGGGAATGTGTAGACATGGTTCCAAAGTGAATGTGCAGGCATGAATTCATAATTTATGAATGTCCGAAATTATTGTTCAACTCAAATTAAAGTGAAACCGCAAAATGTGAAAATGAAGAAGAAAAGTCACGCAATTAATTAAGAAAAAAAAAAGAAAAGATAACGGTGTACTAACAACGTTGGAATAGTGTTCACCATGAATGGTGAACACGGTTCCATGGCATAACGCTCCCTCAAATGACGCGTCCTAGTACAAAGCTCCACTTCTTATTTTTAGTGTCAAATGAGTGATCCATGTAGCTCGAGAGCCTTTGCCAATCGTTATATCCTACACCACGGCACACATAGCACTGTGCGCCGCGCGCCTCCCAAAACGATGTCGTTTTGGGAGGCGCGGTAGGTAGTTGCTGGGATTATGTGTATTTGTTCACAAAGTTATGTGTATTTGTTCATACAGTTATGTGTATTGGTTCATACAGTTATGTACATTTTTTATACAATTATGTACATTCTTTTTATACAATTATGTACATCCGAATCAGAAAATTTGTGTGTATTATGTTAAGAGTTGATGTGTATTATGTTAAAAGTTTATGTTTATTATGTATTATGTTAGATTATGTGCATTATCTTTTAAAAAGAGTATGTATATTTTGTTATATAATTATGTACATTCATGTATACAATTATGTGTATTCTAGTATAACATTATGTACATTCTTGAACAGCGGATTTTTTTTTTAAAGGAAAGCTACTGCCATTCACTGGGGCGAGAAATTTCAAAAAAAAATAAATTAAAACGACGTCGTTTTGCATCTGGGCGCATAGTGCAACGCGCGCCGTGGTGTAGGATATAAATTGCCAGCCTTTGCCCAACCACATGAATGGTCAGAATTGCGCCAAGTGTCCCAATGCTAGCCACCCACGTCCAATCGCCTCTCCCTACCCCATTATTGTACCAATCATTATATCGTGCACCAAGGCGCACAATACATTGTGTGAGTTGGTCCAAAACGTCGTCGTTTTTATAAGTATCATTAAACAATCCAGTTATAGTTAGTCCTTTTTTTTTTTTAACACTCGTGTTTATGTTTATTCTGTTAAGAGTTTGTGTAATATATATTATGTTAGGAGTTTATGTGTATTCTACTATACAATTTTGTACATATAAAACATATGATTTTTTTTAGAAGTTAACAGCAGAAACAGAAAACAGATACAAAACGACGTCGTTTTGGACCAGAGCGCACAATACATTGTGCACCCTGGTACACGATATAATTTGCCTTATTGTACCGCCCCCTCCCCCATCGTTGCCCCTGCCAATGGGTCGAGGCCTGCATGGAGCCATGGACACTTCCTCCAATCGTTATACCCTGCACCACGGCGCGCATAGCACTGTACGCCCCGCGCCTTCCAAAACGATGTCGTTTTGGTAAGTTATGTAGGGAGTTGACGTGATTATGTGTATTTGTTTATACAATTATGTGTATTTTTTTAATACAATTATGTACATTTTTTTATACAATCATGTACATATTTTTTTTATACAATTATGTACATCCGAAACAGGAAATTTATGTGTATTTTGTTAAGAGTTGATGTTTATTATGTTAAAAGTTTATGTATATTATGTATTATTTTAGATTATATGTATTATCTTTTTTTTTTTTTTTAAATATGTGTATTTTATTATACAATTATGTACATTCATGTATACAATTATGTGTATTCTAGTATAAAATTATGTACATTTTTTAACATGATTTTTTTTTAAAAGAAAATTAACCGCCAACACAGGGTAGCGAAATTTCAAAAAAAATAAAAAATAAAAAAATGAAACGACGTCGTTTTGCACCAGGACGCACAATACAATGTGCGCCCTGGTGCAGGATATAAATTGCCCACTTCCTCCAACTCCACTCTCTTAGCTACAATAGTTATGCCGTGCAACCGAATGTACCATGATGATGATGATGATGATGATGATGATGATGATGATGATGATGATGTTGGTCCCGATAGATTGTGTGGTGAGTCTAGAGGGGGGGGGGGGGGTGAATAGACTCTCGTTTTTCTTTAGTTTTTAAAAGAAAAACCCTGACAACACTTTTGAGTAAGATAAGCACAGCGGAAAGATTATAAAGTGAGGGTTGCACGAGTTTGATAAAATGTTAAGAGGAGAGATGAAAAAGATGATATGCAAGCAGTAAAGTAAAGCAGTAAGTAGAGAGAAGAGTGAGACGAGATTTTATAGTGGTTCGGCCAAACGTTGCCTACTTCCACTCTTCTTCCACAACTGCTGGAAGGATTGCACTATCACTCTTTAGTACAATTACACAAAGACTTCCTTGATCACTAAGCCGGACAGCCTTTGAAGGTTTTTCAACTCCGAGAGTTTACTCCGCCTCTATCAACTTCTTCTTCTAAGTTGAGATTGGTAAGAAAGTATTTCTTGATTCCTCCAACTGTGAAGTCTTGATGGTGTGGGATGATTGCTTCAAGAGTGCAAGACTTCTTTCAAGATGTAGGGCAGTGATGGATGATCTACTTCAAATGCCTTAACACCTTAAGTAACTGGTTCGCAAAAAGCTTTGAGATTGTTAACTTTTCAAGGACTTTTTGCAAGAGAGTGAGTAGAGTGATAATGAACCAGCACCTTCTTAGTTGATGAAGGTTGGTTTATATAGGTGATGAAAATTCATCCGTTGGAGGGAGATGAATTTTTCGAACCTTTTATCCGTTGGACAAGGACCATGGAGCCTCATGCATTTAATGCTCCATTAATGGGTTTGTACTATGTAGCCGTTTGAAGGTATGGAGGACTTGATGGCTTTTGTCTTTTAGCTCCAGAGATAGTACAGCTTCATTAAATGCTCTTTGGAGAGCGTGTCCCATGAGTTGAGGTCCTTATTGTCCTAGGATGTTGTCAAATCAGACAGGTAGAACATTCTTCTTGTTGATGAGAAGAAGAATACTTGTTGGGATAGTCTTGAAAAGAACTGTCTTCTTAATGACAACTCCTTCTTTCGTTGCTGTGGAGTCTTCTTTCGTCTTGATCAGCCTATCTTCTATTCATAACTCTTTTCGTGTGTTTGTTCTAGCTTAACACGAATTACATATGAGTTATGGCAACTTTCGTCTAGAACGAAAGTAGCGATACAAGAGAAACGTAAGAGTTAGGGGTCTACTTTCTACATTACATTGGTATCATCAAAATCCTAATACAAGGTTCCTAACAATTTCCCCCTTTTTGATGATGCCAAAACCTATACTCTTCTTATAAGGCTGAGAAAGTGCTCCTTAAGGATATTTCTATTAATAACACAGCCATTATCGAGAGTTTACAAGTATTTTCTACGAAGAAGCAGCAGGAATAAAGACAAGGACTTTTTAACTCAGACAAGTGACACGAGATGTGTGACAATGAGAGTTTCATAGATATTCAGATAAAATCATTACAAAAACTCTGTCAAAAGAAATCAAAACAAAGGATAACTTACATTTCTAAAAGATTCAACCTTTGCTGAGCTTCCTTCTTTCTTTCTTGATTGTCCTTCTCTTTCTGTCTTCTTTGTGTTCTCTCGTAGTCTATCTTCTCGTTGATTCTTGCTCTGAAAGTCCTGATTGGATTGTTTCTGACGAGCTCTTCATATCCTCCTTTGATGTTTAGACTCGTGTAATTGTTGTAGGCTTCTCGAATGTTGTTGCCTTCCACTATTCCAGACTTCCACCAGGAGATCAGTTCAAACGAATTCATTCCTTCTTGATAGCTCTTGCCTGATTCTTTATGCACTTTGAAAGCTGCATTGTGCATGACATTTTGAGGAGAGTCTTTGGTTACATTTGATAGATCTTCGATGAGATTCTTAATCTTTTCTCTTTCTCTAGCTTCATCATCTCTTCTCCTGATCTCTTCATCGTGTTTTTCCCACAACTCCTTGTTTTGTCTTTTAATCCTTTCGTTCTGAGTGCTCATGTAGTTTTGCCTTGTGTGGTTGTCTTTCTTCTTCAACCATATGGGATTGTTGCAACCTTCAAATCTCTTACCGCTTCCTTCTTCGTATGGGACATAGTCCACGAAGTTTCCAATGCCATCCATGGTGACTGAGGTATTTTTCATGAGCCTTTGTCTTAGTTTTACTTGATCTCTTCTTGACAGTCCTGTGAAGAAATATTTGGCTTCAGAGCCGAAAGATTGTCGAGCCTCGCTGTCTTGAGTGCGTCCATGGCGTCTTTGATCATGGGACTGTCCACGAGACTTAGGAGGTGGATGAGAGGGATTTTTGTGACCCGAGACTTTGTGAGGAGAGACTCGCTTTTCCGAAGATCTTTCTTTCGTGTTATCAAATATTTGGCTTCAGAGCCGAAAGATTGTCGAGCCTCGCTGTCTTGAGTGCGTCCATGGCGTCTTTGATCATGGGACTGTCCACGAGACTTAGGAGGTGGATGAGAGGGATTTTTGTGACCCGAGACTTTGTGAGGAGAGACTCGCTTTTCCGAAGATCTTTCTTTCGTGTTATCCCTTGTCATCATCCTTATCTCTGTCATCATTCCTATTTTCCCCCTTTTTGGCATCATCAGCGCAGGCAGTAGGGGGTACAGAGGGGATTTGGCTGATTGCAAGCAGGATGTCTTGAGCATATCCCAGAATTTGAAGAGCATATTCACCAAGTTGATAGGAATTATCTTGATAAGTGTCAATCTTGGTACAAGCTAGGTCAACACGTTCCTTGAGGCCGTAATGAGAATGCTTAATCTCGTGTTGCTGCCTAGCGACTTTGTTTGAACTCTCTTCAAGATCAGAAACTCTTTTCACCAATTGCTTAAGAGTTTTGTCGTGAGGAAGATTCGGTTGCTGTGGTTGAGATTGTACATCAAGGAGTAGATTGACTTTTTGACACAGGTCATTCAATACTCTCGTGTCCTTCTCCCTTAGGGCGAGATATTGCTTGTGAATCAGTTCAGCTGAATGAACAGTTTCTCGCATGAGGTTCATAATGGTCCGTGGGGACTCAGCGATAGAATCGTCCTCAATGTGTGTTGGAGAAGAGTTCCTGTGTTCATCAGGATGTGGTGCTTCCGGATTTTCACCATGCATCGAGTGGCCATGTTCAGGTGAGGCTTCCTTTCTGTCCTCATGAGCTGGAAGATTATGTTGTTGTTGTACAGATTCGTTCAGATGCGGAATGATAGCACGAGACGAGTGAACTGGATTTTTACTGGATGCTTCATCCGAGTCTTCGTCTTCAGATGGTATTTTCAAGAGAGGTGGTCTTTGTGGACAGTTAGCATAGTCCGTTTCGACCAAGATAGTGTGGCTATCTTCTGGTTCTTCTTCTTCAGCACCTTCTCCTCCTTGTTGATTATTGTTATCATCATTATCATCATCATCAGTATCATCAGTACCACTGTTGTCGTCTTCTGTTTCATCATCATTGTTCTCGTTTTCATTTTCTTCTTCATCCTCTTCTTCGATTTCGTTGCCATGAACATCTTTCGTTCCACTAGCACTGCCTTTGGGATCTCTAGGATGATCTTCTGCCATTTTGGCTTTAATTTTGGATAGCAGCATGATGTAGCGAAGTTGTTTCAATTCGGCTTCAGTCACTGGATCCATGGGAGGTTTATGAAGAGGAACTACCAAGGGAGCTTTGTCCTTCCCGAGAGATCGATGAGTTATTCTATAAGAGTACACTCGGTGGATCTCCTCAATTCGCACAGCCTTTGTGACGTCCTGAGTTTCAAGCCATTGAAGTGAGAATTCTTCTTCGTCGATCATGGCTTCAAAAGTTTCGAGAAAGGTTCTGAGAGGTGCCGTGCGCCACTTGTGCCATTGTAGAACTCGATTGTAATCTCTTTCAATCGATTCTCTGAGAGATTTATCGAGGGTGTACCGGTCTGGAGAAGATTGACGAGCAGATGGTTTCGGGACAAATGATGTTTGAGCAGCTGTCATCTCGTCTACTAGTGCAGGTTCTTGTGTCAGAATTACCTGCTCTGCAATAGTAGGTTCTTGTGGAAGAGATTGAGCATCATTTGGAGCATCAGAGGCTGCTTTCGGGATGTCTTCTGGAGAGCCCGGCTCTTGTGGAAGATTTTGACATCTTTCCTTCATTTCTACAGTAGCAGGTTCTTGTGTCAACTCTCGTAGGAGTTGCTCTGCTAAGGTAGGTTCTTGTGGATGAGGAACAGGAGATGCATTCGGATTGATGGATTTGTGAGCAACGGGACTTCTTTCGGGCAGAGAAGTTTTCAGTTCCCCCTCAGAGGTAGCTACTTTCGGGATGTCTTCCCCCTGTGATATTGCTCCTTTTGATAAGGGTTCCCGGTTTTGAGCAGGTCTCATTCGACTTCGTTTGCTTAGACGAGTGAGAGGTTGATCATCATCATCTTCAGAGGAGTTCTGCACGATCAAAGTTTCGAGAGGAGGATCACCTTTCGTCTTTGGTTGGGAGATGACCGTCTTTTGAGTCTTAACCCGAGAAGAGGGTTTTTCTTGTTTCTGCCGTTTTGGTTTTGGTTGAGCTTCTTCGTCTGCTTTGGGGGTTTTTAACTTTCGTTTGGACTTCCCTTTGGGTAGATTGGGTTCAAGAGGAATGCCCAATTCCAACGCCTTCTGTTTATCATATCCAGATGGTTTTTGCTTCATGTGACAGACCTTTTGACTAGGTGGAGCACCAGCACGTAGAATCACACCTTTTGTGGCAAGAAGATGGCTTATAATGAAACCGAAGCCCATCTTCTTTGTAATGTCACCAGGACTCCTGCGATGGTATGTGATGGTGTGGGCGATGTTGTTGAATACTATTTTGGACCAATCAACCTTATGCTCATGAAGGAAGGCGTGCAGCATTTTCAGCTTTTCCCTTGTGACATCATCTGTGCCAGAAGTCTTGTGGTCCACAATCTTGTTGAAGATGTCTACTGCAAACTCATGATCCAACCGGAACCATTTTTTCTTGAGGGGCCAGGAAATTTCATCTTTGGAAGGGGCCTCCTTGTGTCGTATGGATTCATAGAAATCCTCCGGATCTAGATGATAATATATCAGGTTGGATTTGTAGGACTCATCTCGTCTGGGAAACCCAAAAGTTGATCGAATATCCTCAGCAGTAAACACAAAGTGATGTTTATTAACTCTTGAAGTTATGCTCGAGAAATCAGAAGCCACATACGCATTCAAATAAAACTGAGTAACATCAAGAGGGTACCATTCATCATAGGGGTGAGTTATCAAACCATATAAACCTGTTTCTAACCAAAGAGCGATTATTCGTTCTCCAAAGGCTTTATCCAAGACATACTTACGAAACCCTTCTTCGTCCCACATGCTTCCTCCTACTATAAATGGAATTCTGGACTTGATAAACTCTATATCTTCCGTGGGAAAACTTGGTATTACTGGAGTGGATGAGGGTTCAGGGTTCTCTAGGTTCTTTTCGGAAGGAGCCGCCATTGATGATAGAGAGCTTGACTATAGAGAGCTTTGAGAGGAAGAGATGTATTTTGAGAGTTGTAGAACAGACGGAATGAAGGTTTGAGCAGGGTTTATAAAGCTCCGGGTTGGTGTCCTTAAATCAGCCCATTAAGAAAACTTATTCGAATTTCGAAAAAGAACTCAGCGGTTCCTCTTCCTCAAGAGGTAACTGATCATCATGGATATGTCATAAGAACGTGTGCAGATCTGAAACGATCATTCCCTCATTTAATGAGGAGAGAGAAAAGCACTCAAGTGCTGAGAGGTGCATTAAATACACGTCTTTGTCCTGTCAGACTAGTGGGATAGTGGCGATTTTCTCGGCCGTATGATCCCAATAACACTTTATGAACGGTTTAGATTCAAAAAGGAATAGCGTCTTAAGTACGATTCAAAAACCCGAATGTTGTTCAGAATTTCATAAGACGCACATAATGTTGCCCGAGAGATTCATGATAAACAATCAACATTGTCACCCGAAAGATTGGTAACCGATCAGTCTTCAAGATTCGTTTAGATGAATCATGAGATCATTTCATGATATCTCCTTTAGGAAATATTTTTCTCACTATTTTGTTCAAGGTGGTCAAATCCTTGAACGAAATTATTTCTTGGGATTTTTGAGAAAAAAAAACGAGTAAGTTTCGGTCAGAACAAACTTTTAAGGCTGTCAACAAGGTTACACAGATAAAACATGACATCTTATTAGCACATAGATAGGCAAGGTTTTATTCAACAATCGAGAAGAGAAGATACAAAAACATAGATGATGATTTTCAGAAAATCACTTTTTCTTCCTCTCAACCTTCTTGGATGAAGAGCATTCAGGCTTATCTTTCTTCATCCTTCCAAACATTTCCCTATACCATCTTTTATAGCGCGGAAAGTTGGAACCAGTAGAGGACTCAGCTTCATCATCTTTGCCATACTTCTCTTCCAGATTTTCTTGTGCCAGAAAGGCCATGTAGTCCTTGTCAATCCATTCTTTTGGGATTGTCTCACTTGGATCTTTTGAGATCTTTTCTTCATTCTCTGATTCAACGATGAATCCAGCCATATCATCGTATTGAAACGATGAGTCTGAATCAGAGACGAGATTGATAGGAACATTAGGACTATTGCCTGGGTATAAGTCACCTTGCTCCTCCCTGAGGCGCCTAGCGGCCTCTTGGAGCTTGCGAGAGTCATTTCTTGTGAACCTTTTCTTAGGTGCCATTGAGAGAGAGAGGAGATAGTGAGAGTTGTGAGAAATTCTCTCCCTTTTTATAGCCAAGGATTGAAGGGCTTATCAGAAAGTTTATCAACATAGCAATCAATGCTCATTAATGTGGTCAAGAGAATGCTGATTTCAGTTGAGAGTAAAATTTTGATTATCTGTAAGGCTTGAGTTCCAACGAGCTTAGCATTCAATAAATTCATAATGAATTTTTGTACTCTTTTTGACCAGATATAACTTGTACTAAATGCACTCAATAGTAATCCTTCCTGTAATCCGAAATCATAAAAAAACGTATGCAATGCATTTATTTGGATAACACAACCATCATGACATACAGGATAGAAAGAGAGAGAGACTTAAACATAAAAAGCTCAACCTACTACGGTTCAAAGGAAACGATAGGGCACGTGAAGTTCCATTCGGGTCATCTCATCAGTCACATCAGCCAGATTTGTTGTTTTGGCGTATTCATCCAACTCTTCTAGAGAGAGAGTGGGTTCGGGTGGCTGATCTGTGAACCGAGAGTGGACCCTTGAGAAATCCTCATAGGATTGAACATTGGGTGGAGGAACTTCAAGAATGGGATACCATCGAAAGGTTGGTGTCGACGAAGAGTCCTTGTTGGATCTCTTCAGCATCATGATTCTCTCATGGGCAAGCCGTCTGGCTTGTTCCAGATGATACTCCTTTTTGGCCCTAGATTCGTCGACAAGAGTGTCAAGAACCTCTTTTTCCTTTTTAGAGTAGGTGTTAGGCATTGAGTAGGTTACGTTGATCATCTCTCCTTCTTCTTTCAAGCTTATGATGGTGGCATTAGGGAGCTTGCTTGCTTCCTGTAAGTGATGCTTCAGACGAGTAGCCCTTTTTTCTGCTTCGTCCATTTTTCCTTTCCCTTTGTTCATACCTGCAATCCTTTTTCTTAGAAAGAAGTGAGTGTGTCTTATGCATGGCGAAACTATTTTATAGGCAAATAAGTGTCGTGGAGATCTATACAAAATGTTTTGGATACTGACACTTTCTTGCGTGAGAGACACGAAAACAAAGAGACACGAAAGGATAAGGTGATTCATTATAAAGCATGGTGGAATAACATCACATATTAAGAAAAGGACAAAGTTATTTAGATCTTCCTTTTCTTGCTGCTGGCGGTGGATTTGAGTGGTGAGGGCATCTTAGGAGGGGTGCTGGACGGTGAATAGTCGAAACTGTCGCTTTTGTCCAGCACACTGTTTTCTTTGGCATATCCAATAGAATTGCCTGCAGAAGGAAACAGCTCTTTTGACTCTTTGTCTGTTGGAGCCCGAAGAAGACTCTGAATATGTTGAGAGCGTTCCATGAACTTGTTCACTTCCTCCTGGGTGATGAGTTTGTCATTAAAGATCTCACTTTTTCCACTTTTTCCACCTTGATTCTCAGTGTTGGTTCTTTCACTACCTGTACTCATACCTGCAAGAACAAACACTAGAACTTTTGTTAGTGATGTATGCACAAACAATTAGTATACCTTATTTATAAGGATACTTGCGTGTAAGGGTGGATCAAATCTTGCGAGAATCAAGGATACGAATCTTTACAGATTTGATTCTCTGAATTTTAGGTCATTTCAATCATTCCGATCTCATGCCTTAATAGAGAGAATCTTGTCTCACTCAGAGGTTTAGTGAGTATATCTGCCAGTTGATCATCAGTATTGACATATTCGAGAGAAATATCTTTCTTCTCAACATGATCACGAATAAAATGATACTTGATATCAATGTGCTTGGTCCGAGAGTGTAGAACCGGATTGTGTGTGATTGCTATAGCACTTGTATTATCGCACTTAATGCTCACTTCTTGGGCATTTATCCCATAGTCTCTTAATTGATGTCTCATCCATAAGATTTGAGCACAACAACTTCCAGCTGCTATGTATTCGGCCTCAGCCGTACTAGTAGCAATGGAATGTTGTTTCTTGCTAAACCAAGACACAATTCTTCCTCCTAGGAACTGACATGTTCCTGAGGTACTTTTTCGATCAATTCGACAACCTGCGAAGTCTGCATCTGAGTATCCGATTAGATCAAATGATCCTTCTTTCGGATACCAGAGACCGACACTTTGTGTGCCCTTAAGATATCGTAATATCTTTTTAGTTGCACTTAGGTGACTTTCTTTCGGTTTAGCCTAAAAGCGAGCGCATACACCAACAGCAAACGAGATGTCAGGTCTGCTTGCTGTTAGGTATAGAAGAGAGCCAATAATACCACGAAAATTTTTCTGATCAACTTCCTTTCCTTCATTGTCAATGTCCATCCTAAGGGATGTACTCATAGGTATTTTGACGGAACTTTTTCCATCAATGCCAAATTTTCGGATCAGATCTTTTGTGTATTTGGCTTGGTTTATAAATATCCCATCAGGACATTGTTTAACTTGTAAGCCCAGAAAATAATTCAGTTCTCCCATCATACTCATTTCAAATTTTCCTTTCATGAGATTAGAGAATTTTTCACATAGATCTGGATTCGTGCTTCCGAAGATAATGTCGTCGACATATATTTGTACCAGTAGGATATGATCATTATCCTTTATACGAAAGAGTGTTTTGTCAACCACTCCTTTCGTGAAGCCACGATTGATTAGGAAACATGACAGTGTATCATACCAAGCTCGTGGAGCTTGTTTCAAACCGTATAAGGCTTTCTTAAGGTGATACACCTTTTCGAGGTCATTGTTGATAGTAAAACCAGGAGGTTGTTCAACATATACTTCTTCTTCAAGAAGTCCATTCAGGAAGGCGCTTTTGACATCCATTTGATAGACTTTGAAATTTTTGTAAGCTGCAAAAGCTAAAAATATTCGTATAGCTTCCAATCTGGCCACGGGGCGAAGGTCTCATCAAAATCAATACCTTCCTCCTGACAATATCCTTTAGCCACAAGACGAGCTTTGTTCCTAACAATGAGTCCATCTTCACTCATTTTGTTTCTAAAACCCATTTAGTTCCAATGACGTTTTGATGTGATGGTCTAGGTACTAGTTCCATACTTCATTTCGTTCAAACTGATGAAGTTCTTCTTGCATGGCTATTACCCAGTCAGGATCACATAAAGCTTCATCTACAGATTTTGGCTCTATTTGGGATAGGAAGCATGCCATCATACTTTCGTGTAATGACGCTCTTGTTCTCACACCTTCTTGAATATCTCCAATAACTTGATCTGGTGGATGATCTTTTAACCATCTAAGATCTGGCTCAAAGACATCTTGAAAATGCTGAGTATCCATCTCTGGGATATAAGGCAGGTCTATGTAGATCATTGGTTCAGATGGAGCGTTGTTAGAAGGATTGATCCGGCTGATTTCCATTTGCTTGTTGAGATGACATCTCGGGTTCTGGTACTTTCGGCTGATACTTCATGTAAGACGAAAGTAAGTCTTCTTCGTCTGAGATATCTTCATCTACGGATTTCTGAGCATTTTGAGCTGGGATAGCAGGTATCTTGTATCCAGAAGGATTTTTTTTCAGATTGTTCATCAAATTTGACGTGGATGGATTCTTCGATAACCATTGTTCGCTTGTTCAGAACTCTGAATGCTTTGCTTATGAATGAATATCCCATGAATAATCCTTCGTCAGCTCTTTCGTCAAATGCTTTAAGATAGCTTTTGCCATTGTTGTGAATAAAACACCTGCAACCAAAAACATGAAAATATCCAATATTTGGAGTCTTACCTTTCCATAGCTCATATGGTGTTTTGTTGTGAGACTTGTTGATTAAGGATCTGTTCTGTGTATAGCATGCGGTGTTTATGGCTTTAGCCCAAAATCTCTTTGGTAGACCTGAGTGTGAAATCATTGTTCGTGCTGCTTCTTTTAGAGTTCTATTTCTCCTTTCGGCTACTCCGTTTTGCTGAGGAGTTCGTGCTGCCGAGAGTTGATGAAATATTCCATTTTGAGCACAGAAATCCTTTATCACTTTGTTGACAAATTCGGTTCCTTGATCCGATCTGATTCTTATTATTTTGACTTCCTTCTCTGTTTGAAGTTGCTTCAAAAGATTTGGCAGAGCCGTTTCTGTTTCATTATTCTTTTTTCAAGAAAAGAACCCATGTATATCTTGAAAAGTCATCTACTACCACAAGGGTGTACTTTCTTCCGCTTATACTTGCTGGATCTATTGGTCCAAAAAGATCCATGTGCAGAAGGCTTAGAGATCGGGAATTTGTGTCTACATCTTTTGACTTAAAGGACGACTTTAGCTGTTTTCCCTTTTGGCAGGCATCGGCATATCCTATCTTTCGTGTATGATGTTTCGGGTAAGCCTCTTACAAGATTCCTTTTGCAAGCTTGTTTATTGTCTTCATGTTCAAGTGGCTTAGCTTGTTGGCCATTCTTGATTGAGATCTGCATTACTCTTTGCTACAAGACAAATATTAGTATTAGAAGAATTTAATGAAATTACATACATGTTCTTCTTCGTTGGCCTGTAAGTGCTGTCCTGCCATCCTTCGTGTTTATGATTTTGCACTCTTCTTTAAAGAATTCTACTTTGTATCCTTTGTCGCAGAACTGACTTGTGCTTAGAAGGTTGAATTTAAGTCTTCTACATAAGAGACATCTTGTATGATTATTCCTTTCTTGATGATATCTCCTTTTCCTCGAGTTTGGCCACTTGTTTCTCCTCCAAAGATAACTTGGGTCCATTTATTTCTATGAAATTGCTCAAAATTGTTTTGTCACCAGTCATATGTCTTGAGCATCCACTGTCGACATACCATATGACCTGTTTCTCCTGCATCAAAGATTATGCATTTTTAGGTACCCCACTTAGTTTCGGGTCCTTGGGGTTAGCAGTCAATTGGAACCACATTAACCTAGAGTGCACATGACTCATCCTTGGTCCTCTGTATCCGTTGGAGGTGCGATAATCGGCGAAATAATACTGCAAAGACTGTCCTTAATACTCGCTTTGTGCTCTTTTGTGAAGATTTTCATAAATACCAACGTAATCGGTTGTTTACGTCGATGTGTACTCTCAAGACTTTTCCTCGAGAGGAGTTCCGGGTAATCAAACCAATCTTCTTCTGAAGGCCCATCTTCATTGCCATAACCAGATCTTTCTGAGGATCCTTCGGTTGTTCGTTCTTGAGATTCCCTGAGCAAACTCTTTGACGATATGCTGCTGTTAACTATTGTCTGTATAGGACGAGAATTCCAGTTTAGGCTGACTCAATTTTGTGGGACTTTTTTCCAACTCCGATTTGGCCGCATTCCTTTGTGAACATATATTGTCTAGATTGCCTTTAAAGGTTTTCTCTTTCTGTTTCCACAATTTGTGTACAGCCTTCCTTTCGGTTGGCTTGTTGATGTGTGGTCTGACATTGTTATGTAGCCATCATTTAGGCTCGGGCAGCTGGTTGGTGCCCTTGGAACAAATATGGTTGGCAAGATTCTCACGTGTGAGTATGTCATTCGTGGATTTGTTCGTTTCGAACTTGGTTGAAGAGGAGCTGGGAGTTAAAACCAATTCCGGTTTTCTCTCACGGGCACTCTGATC
>NW_017619369.1:20000-45796 GCF_001879475.1 Ipomoea nil | reverse complement strand
ATAAACAATCCAAGTTTAGTTTTAGACTCACAAAGAAGTTATACTTCAAAAAATAAGTAAAATACTGATCAGAAAGACGAGCCGAAGCTGGATGCGCTAGTCGCCTCACCGATATATAGCTAACGGTGGTCTCGCTAAAGCTCATTGCCGTTGTCTCGCCTCGTAGATGGTCGTTGAAGCTTGAAGCCGCATCTTACCTTGCAGATGGATGATAGTGCCGTTGTCTCACCTCATAGATGGTCGTTGAAGCTTGAAGCCGCTGTCTGTCTACGAGGCTCGACGTCACTTCTCGCCTCGCATATGGATGATAGTGTCTTGCCGACCTCGCGTAGTCAAGGCCAACAGATTTGGAGTGCGCCAATAAGCGCAATAGATTTCGAGTCTATCTCCTTAACCACTCAGACATATTGAAGAGTTGAATCTTTTGTTAAGATCATTCAAAAAGATACATCATGCGTCAACAACAGGATTCGACCTGCGCAAGCAAAGCCCAATAGATTTCAAGTCTATCTCCTTAACTACTCGAACATATCGACAAGTTAACACTTATGCAAAGATCATTCTAATAGATACACCAAAGATAACTTGCAAGCGAATACAAATAGAAGAATTATGATTTTCAAAGTCACCCATCCATTGTATTAATTATACAACAATGAAAAGCAAAAGAACAGAGTAACAAAATTATACAAACTAGAGGAAATTTTTGAATCTAAGTCGATAACAAGGTTAAAATAAATGGATATTAATATAAGAACCACTCAACCACCTTTTTTACCAAATCACGATTCACAAAATAAAACCTTAAAATTTTCATATTCTGGCATAATATGCAAAAATTAACTGTTATACCTCCTGGAGATGCATCCACATATAGAATCCAAGTTTAGTTTTGGAATCACAAAAGAAGTTATACTTCAAAAAATAAGCAAAACACTGAGCAGAAAGCCAAGCCGAAGCTGGATGCCTAGTCGCTCACCGAGCCGAAGCTGGATGCCTCACCGATATATATAGCTAACGATGGTCTCGCTAAAGCTCGTTGCTGTTGTCTCGCCTCGTACATGGTCGTTGAAGCTTGAAGCCGTTGTCTGTCTATGAGGCTCAGCGCCGCTTCTCGCCTTGCAGATGGATGATAGTGCCGTTGTCTCGCCTCGTAGATGGTCGTTGAAGCTTGAAGCCGCTGTCTGTCTACGAGGCTCGACGCCACTTCTCGCCTTGTAGATGGATGATAGTGGTCTCGCCGACCTCACCTAGTCAAAGCCCAATATGTTGCCCAATAGATTTTGAGTCAGGCAATAAACCCAATAGATTTTGAGTCAGGCAATAAGCCAATAGATTTTGAGATCGCATACGATAAAATGCGTCAACAGCAGGATTTGAACCTGCGCAGGCAAAGCCCAATAGATTTCAAGTCTATCTCCTTAACCACTCGGACATATTGACAAGTTTACTCTCATGCAAAGATCATTATAATAGATACATCAAAGACAACTAGCAAGGGAAAACAACCGACAAACACGATTATGAAAAGAGAAATAGGAAAATTAATTTGCAGTTGCATACATTAAAGCTCAACCGTAAAATCATTGATCACAATTTCAAAAATGATTATGAAAAGAGAAATGAGAGAGAGAGAGAGAGAGAGAGTAAGAGAGACGAACCTGGTAAGCCACCGGAGACCGGAGTTCTCGCACAGTCGCACTAGCAGTTGAAATGTTTTGGAAGCTTACTCTGGAAGCTTTTGGATGGTAGTGCGGCCGAAATCTTGTTGAAAGCTTATTCTAGACGCTTTCGAATGGTGCAAATACTTTAATTTTGTTGAAATCTTACTCTAGAAGCTTGCCAATTGTTTAAGTCGTGGATCTGTGTCCACCTTGCAAGGTGGACACGGTTCTATGTTTATAATTACTTAACTCTATGTTCATAATTATAAAACTCTATGTTCATAAATTTTGAACTACATATTCACAATTATAGAACTCTATATTCACAATTATAAAACTCTATGTTCATAATTACTGAACTCTATGTTCATAATTATAAAACTCTATGTTCATAATTTTTTAACTTCATATTCACAATTATTGAACCTCTGTATTCACAATTACAAAACTCTATGTTCATAACTATAGAACTGAGTAAATTTCAATTTTGGTCCACTGACTATTGAACTTGTGTTAATTGCAACACCTGACTTTCAAAACTGTTAATTTAGTACCTTGACTATGCAATTTTTATCAATTTTGGTCACTCCGTCCAAATTATCGACCAAATGTGACCGGTAAATTTTAAGTCAACATTCAAACTGAATTGGAAGGGTAAATTCGTCTTTTCATGTTAAGAAAATAGGAAAAATATTGAGTTCCACCGTCGACTGTAAATCCGTTCTGAGATCGTCGGCGCGAGAGAATCCCAAGTTTCCGGCTCTCCTCACCGCGCCATTTCGTAGCTGCTTAGCCCTTTAATCAGCTTCTTATGCACCTCCCCGACCGGAATCTCTGGTGGCCACTGGCAGTCCACGGCGGCCTTCAAGGATTCCGACTCGAACACGAATACAACCACCTTCGTCTTCTTCGTCCCCCTAGCCGAGAGTGAGCGTGTGCCAGGCCTAGTGGGCCAGGATCGTGAAATTTGTTGGCACGAAAGTGGTGGTTAAAGGGATAGGCGGCTTGGAGGCGTCGGAGGGATAGCAGAAGCGCGAGGAGGCGGAGGAGCTCCAGTAGCCACGCGCGACGGACGGTGAATGATTTGACGATGAATTGGTCGCCGAATCTGAGACCCTTTAATTCAGAATTCGACGATGAAGGATTTGATGATGAATTGGACGCCGAATTGACCGCGGGAGAACGGGCTAAGTTTATACGCATCTGTAAAATGGAAGCAATGAAGACATTACACTGCACCTATTTTGAATTTTGAATTTTCAACCAGTGAAGAATCTTTTCCAAGATTGCCATGGCAAAAATCCACCTGTTAGTAGTATTGCATATGGAGAACAACGTTAATCACAACATTAAATATAATTAAGATTATTAATTGATTGGATGGTGTGAGATAGATATGATATGACGAATTTACCCCTTTCAATTCAGTTTAAATATTGACTTAAAATTTTCTGGTCACATTTGGCTGGTAATTTGGCCGGAGTGACAGTAAATGATAAAAATTGCATAGTCAAGGTACTAAATTAACAGTTTTGAAAGTCATGTGTTGCAATTAACACAAGTTCAATAGTCAGTGAACCAAAATTGAAATTTATTCTTATAGAACACTATGTTCATAATTTTTGAATTCTATATTCACAATTATGACAGTTTTGGAACCGTGTCCACCTTGCAAGGTGGACACAGTTCCACAACATAATTTGCCGAAGCTTGGTGACGGGGGCAAAAAATAACAATATAATATTAATTTAACAGGTGAAAGAAAGCCTAATGATTATAATGAAAAGTCCAGCTTGGTGGTGGTGGTTGTGGTGGTGGTGGTGGGTGGGGGGGGGGGGGGGACAATACAAATTGAAGAATTATGATTTTCAAAGTCACTCATCCATTGTATTATAATTATACAACAATGAAAAGCAAAAGAACAGAGTAATAAAATTATACAAACTAGAGGAAATTTTTGAATCCAAGTCGATAACAAGCTTAAAATAAATGGATATTAATATAAAGAACCACTTAACCACCGTGTTTACCAAATCATGATTCACAAAATAAACCCTTAAAATGTTCATATTCTGGCATAATATGCAGAAAAATTAATCGTTATACCTCCGGGAGATGCATCAACATAAAGAATCGAAGTTTAGTTTTGGACTCACAAAAAAAGATAAGTAAAACACTAAGCAGAAAGCCGAGTCGAAGCTGGATGCCGCTAGTCGCCTCACTGATATAATAGCTAACGATGGTCTCTCTAAAGCTCGCTGCCACTGTCTCGCCTCGTAAATGGTCTACGAAGCTCGACGCCACTGTCTCGCCTCGTAGATGAGGAAGCTCGAGGCCACTGTTTCGCCTCGTAGATGAGGAAGATCGACACCACTGTCTCGCCTCGTAGATGACGAAGCTCGATGGCACTGTCTCGCCTCGTAGATGACGAAGCTCGATGGCACTGTCTCGCCTCGTAAATGGTCTACGAAGCTCGACGCCACTGTCTCGCCTCGTAGATGGTCTACGAAGACTGTCTCGCCTCGTAGATGAGGAAAGCTCGACGCCACTGTCTCGCCTCGTAGATGGTATACGAAGCTCGACGCCACTGTCTCGCCTCGTAGATGGTCTACGAAGCTCGACGCCACTGTCTCGTCTCGCCTCGTAGATGGTCTACGAAGCTCGACGCCACTGTCTCGCCTCGTAGATGGTCTACGAAGCTCGACGCCACTGTCTCGCCTCGTAGATGGTCTACGAAGCTCGACACCGCTTGCCGTTGTCTCGCCTCGTAGATGGTCTACGAAGCTCGACGCCGTCTCTCGCCTCATAGATGGTCTACGAAGCTCGACGCCGCTTGCCGTTGTCTCTCGCCTCATAGATGGTCTACGAAGCTCGACGCCGCTTGCCGTTGTTGTCTACAATAAAATGCGTCAACAGCAGGATTTGAACCTGCGCAGGCAAAGCCCAATAGATTTCGAGTCTATCTCCTTAACCACTCGGACATATTGACAAGTTGACTCTCATACAAAGATCATTCTAATAGATACATCAAAGACAACTTGCAAGGGAAAACAACCGGCAACAGCAAAAAAATACGTCAACAGCAGGATTTGAACCTACGCAGGCAAAGCCCAATAGATTTCAAGTCGGACATATTTACAAGTTGAAACTTATGCAAAGATCATTCTAATAGATACATAAAAGACAACTTGCAAGGGATAACAACTGGCAACCGCAAAAAAACACCCATCGTGGGGCTTGATCCCACAATAACAAGTTTAAAAGCTTTACACTCTACTAACTAAGCTAGACAAGCTTGTTGATAATTGACTAAAAATACTATAAATAATTTGTAATCTTAAGCTTGTTAATCATGCATCATAAGCACAAAAACCACGTACCTTAAGCACAAAAACCATCCACCATAAGTTTCAACAACTACTCACCTTAAGCACGCAAACCACGCACCTTAAGCGGAAAAACTATGCACCTCAAGCACAAAAACCACGCACCTTAAACTTGACCTAGATGCAAAAATTATCAAATTTTGGTAATCCCGTACGTTGATTTAAGCAAGATCAATGGCTTAAATTTAACCGCACAACTGGACGGGAGACACCCAACCGCACGGGAACTAAATATATATATATATATATATATATATATATATATATATATATATATATATATATATATATATATATATATATATATTCACCAATAATTCAACAAATATACACCATCAACGTTAGGAAAATACGTCACAAAAACACACACAAATTAGGTAAGCATCACCAAAATCACACCATTAGGTGTGATTAAAAACACCATTGGGGGTGGTGATGAGTTATATGATGTATTTTTTGGATAAGTTGTGTATCTCTTGGTGTTTTTTTGCATTTCATTGTGGTGTGTTTCCCTGACACTGTTGATGCATGTTGTTAACACTGTTGGTGTATTCTGAAATTCCACCGCACCTCCGCACCTAACGCCCTCGCGGCATTTGAAATTTTCATATATATATATATATATATATATATATATATATATATATATGTATATATATATATATATATATATATATATCTACATATATTTATTTATTTATTTTTATTTATGCCCTATAACCCCACAACATACACATATATGTATTACTTTGTAAAGAGTATATAATTTTAGAAGCATTATTTTCATGGTATGTCATACTTATGAATTGACATCTTTGGATAACATGTTTAGTTGTAAAATACTCCGTATTCAATAGTAAAAAGTTGAAGATGAATATATATGAGTTATTTATTTAAATATTTTTAAAATTGTTAATATTCTTTTATAAGTTATAAATAGGGTTGGAGATTCCCCATCCTCGGATAATCCTCGTGGGGATGGGGATGGGAGGATTTTCGATTTCTCAGTGGGATGGGGACGGGGACGGGGAGTGTGGGAGAAAGTCAGCGGAGGGGATCGGGAATATGCTTCCCGACCCGCCTCGCCCGTTGACATCCCTAATCGGTGCGTAGCCACCCACATATATTTTTTTTTAACAATTTGGTTTAATTTTTTAAAAAAATTTTTAAGACTCGATTATTATAAACTATTTAATACTTTAATAGTTAATACTAAAATATTAAATATTAACCTAGAAAACAATTAGAGTTTGAACCATGTCGTACTAATGATGTTGATTAGTAACTATAATGTTGAGAATATTTATCCATGGTCAGTTGAATATAACATTCATGACAACATGTATGGTGAACTTAACTTGTTGAATGAATCATAATTATGAACACAACAATTCATCACTCTCTTTTATTTGCAAGCATATTATTATTACTATATTTATTTCTTAAATTTTTACGTATTAAGCAATATTATTTTATAAATAATTTGACTATAAATTGTTTAACATTATTAATGTAGTCATAAATTATTTTATCTTAAACATTTATTTTCATTATTAGTAAACACTAATTACAAATAATTGTTAATTACAGTTAACTTTCTAAATTATTATGTAATAATTAGTACATACTAATTAACTAACTATTATGCTTTATAAATGATTAAGGAATGAATGAGGTTAATAGCAAATATACATATATTGATATACTACTACCTTATTTCCATTATGTTATAGTACTATACACATACACGTATAATACCATCGTTTATTACCCTTAAAACATTTTTTCCTAAAAAAACTAACATGCACTCTGGAAGTCCATTTTTTCTTCATCAAACACGAATTCCATGATTTCTCTTTTCCTATCTATGCATACTTTTCAAAAGCATCCTATTTTTGTATCCCAGGGAAAAATTACACCCAACCTTGTTTATTATTCCTAAGATTTGTGAACCTTATGTATAATGCTTAAACTTTAACAATGTGAGATTAATTTATGTAATTCTTAATGCTTAGTTTTTCTTTTCTGATAAAATGGAGGTGTTTTTATAATAAATACTTTTTTTTAATACTACGGACTTTATTACATTGTATTATAATAAATACTTAGATTTTGTGCAACAATACTAATCTAGCTAATTATCTCTCATCTACTCTTCTACTATAATAAAGTTGAATCTAATAGTTCTGCCTAACTGTTGTTCAGATAATAAATAAAACAAAATATAAAATATTATATCAGAATAATTCTCTAATATCACATTTAATAATATATTCAATACATGAAATTTAAATGGAAGATGAGTAGATGACGGTTGAAGACTAAACATTAATTTTAAAATGAATGCTTCTATAAACCTAACACTATAAATACGTCTTCACTCTTCACAATTCATGAAACAAGTTCATGTATGTGGAGGAGAAAGACTGAAATGATGGGCGAACTAGGCTGTGGAGGGCAGCAGTGCCTGCCTGTCTAGAGTTGAAAATTAAAGTGAGAGGAAGCTTAGAATTGAAAACACTAGATTGCACTTTTACAGGGTGCTGTGTTGAATATGTTAGAGGAAAAATAATGAAGTGTACAATTTGCTGCATTTCAATTGAAAAATTATGAATATACAATTTGTAATCCCTTAAACAATTTGTTATATTTATTAATGTAGCTCATTTATTTTAATTTTCATTCTTTTATTTCGTTTCATTAATATTTATATATTTTTCGTTTCTATAAGGATTCATTGGCTTGCCTGGCCTATAAATTTTGTTAGCATAGCCACAATAAACTCCATAATTGCCTAAACATCCTTGCTTATTATTTTAAGATTGATTAATGGAGAAAATAGTAGAGGTTTGGTACATTTGGCTTTGAAGAAAAAAAGCCTTCGTGAGATGAAATCGATCAAAAACTCTTTTCCACACATTCTTTTCTACATCGTCCTGGTTTCTCTGAGGAAAGGGAACTCAAGTAACGATTTGCTTTGTACTATTGAAGATTAATGCAAATTTCTTCACAATGAAATAGAAAGCTAGAATAGCTCAGTTGGTTAAAATGTGTGGCTTGTAACCCCAACAAGGTTAGAGGTTCAAGCCCTCTTTTTAGCGAGATAGTTTAATTAATTCCATGATATTCAGTGCTATATGAGAATAAAAGTTTTTTTTTTTCCTTTGAATAACGAGAGAAACTTGTAATTGCTAGCCACGAATGTACACGGGGTAAATCTCATAGTGACGACTGAAACTTCACAGGGTGGTAAATCAAACTAAGTTGCTCATAGTTGACCGACTCAAATCAAGAAGGCAAATAGGAGTATAGGACCGACTCAAATCAAGAAGGCAAAATAGAACCGACTCAAATCAAGAAGGCAAAATAGAACCGACTCAAATCAAGAGGGCAAAATAGAACCGACTCAAATCAAGAAGGGAAAATAGGACGGACTCAAATCAAGAAGGAAAATAGGCCGACTCAAATCAAGAAAGCAAATAGGCCGCTCCTGTTAGCTCTTGAATAAACTCCTGAATTAATAAATGCATGTAATATCTTTGTATTAGATAAAACAATGTTTACAACTATGTTATATTTATTCTTAGTTTTGTTCATACTTGCCCGCACTACAATTGCCAATACTTGATAATGTGTTCTTCTCCACAATCTATCACCTAAGAATCAACCGAGCTAGCTACATGTGAGGGCTAGTTCTTCTTATACTTGAATTGGTAGAGAAGTGCTAGCTTACTTATTGAGTTGTTGAGCGCACTCGTGCATTCCACTAGAGGCTATATTATGATTTTTTATTCCATATTAAAAATTTGGGTTATATCATGATGCTTAGATGTGTGAGATCTAAACATGATCTAACTATACAGAGAATAATCTACGAGAAACTTAACTCATAGTAGCGGAAGCGGAAACACTATAGATCTCCAGCCATGGTTGATATCCTGTTTGTATTGCCTCTTGAACAGTAGATCTGCAGAATAGGGTTAGCCGCTTTGTCTCATACTTGACTCAGAACCCTAGATGGTGTATTGGTATTTTCTGAGCAGTATGAGTACCATAATGAGTCATATATCTTGTATCCCATCAATACAAGCTTTATATAGGCACATTGGTGGAATAGGACCTACTTAAACCTAAATGTCCAGTCCAACCAATTACTTAATGGGCCTAGTCCACTTGCACCACATAAGTAAGACCCATAATGTATAATATATATTATACGGGAAAGTCTTACAGTCTCCCACTTGGTGCAAGTACTAGCAAACTCTCATCAAATAACAAAACACACGAACCATAGTAATATGTCCTCTACTGAATAAGTGAGTAATATCTCCTATGATCACATGCATTTTGATTCACTAACTTGAATCCTTTATGAACAAACCCAACGTTTATTCTTGGTACCTTAAGGGAAGTTTCTCAAAATAAAATATATATGCGCAACTTAAGAGAGAAAACCATCAAAATTATACAAAAGAGTACACTGTATGATCTCTAAGATCCTTAAAAGCATGTCTTAAGTAGAGATCTCTTATTGTTAGCATAATGCTAACTGTATTCCATGACTTCTTTATAAGTTAACATAAGCACCACCTCTAACAGCTAAGAGCTTGGAGTTGACACGTCTGTTACTCCCACTCATCAAAAAAGCCAAAAGATAGTTTAGCCATAGAAGCATTCCAACAACTTAGACAATAAACCAAATGTCTAAGTCCATAAATTTGGAATCTTAAACATACACCATAACTTCCCAAATAATCTTAACGTCCACCTTAAAATGAACTGAACATTACGAGTCTTACTTTTATGTTTCTCAAAATTGTCTTTGAGCCTTACACACCAAATGGCCAAGGATCAATTTTGAAGAAACTAAATACTATTAAATGATGAAGAATTTATTACTTAAAAGTGCACCACAAGTTATATGTTTTGTTCTAATAAACTCTTTAATATTGTTACAACATCTTCATAAATATGTTGCACAATCAATATGAATTTATAAACAAATACATGATTAATACTCGTGGAATCTTTTGGACTTATTGTTTGACATACAATCCAATATGGGATGTATGAAGCCAATTAAATCCAAAATCTTTAATGGAGTATCTTAATGATCTTTTTCTAAATGATCACTCCCACTGATTATGGAGTATCTTAATGATCCTTTTTTAAATGACCACTCCCACTGATTAAGATATTCTTTAGCAAAATTAATGATATACATACTCATAATTGATTTGACCAACTAATTAATGAAGATATAATTCCCCACCATTAGTTGAGCATACTAAATAATCAATATATGATTCCAATTATAGTCCAACTAAACGAATAACTAATGAGGACATGACTCCCCACCATAGTTGGACATTCTAAAATAATAAAATATACTTTCCAAAACCAATTTAGAATTTGGCTAAAAAAGGTACATTTTATTCTTGGAATAGAGTTATATCAAATCATGTAACTTACTACAGTTAGTCCGAATACCGAGCAAGTTCCGTGGCTCAATTAATAAAGTGGCTAAATTTTGGGAAGTAACTAAATACATGTTTTGCCAATGCAAATCATGAAACTTAGAATTATAATTGAACTAAATTTATAAATTCTAAGAAATTGTAATAAAATTATTATCTAGTGGGTTGAGGGATTTATTGACATAAAACTTGCATGTGGGCTAAAGTTTTAATTCTATTAAATCCAACTAAACCCTTATGATAATATTTTATCTCAATTACTAAATAGACAGAAGAATCTAGTGACATAAAACTTGCCTGTGGGCTAAAGTTTTACTCAATTAGATCCAACTGAAATTTTATGATGAAACAATTATCAAATAAGTTGAAAAATCAAGTGACATAAAACTTGCCTGTAGGCTAAAGTTTTACTCAATAAGATTCACAATAATTATTATGATAAAAACTTAAGAAATCATGTTCCTTTCCTTAATCCATGTGGATAAATTAAGAAATATGATCTAAAGTTTACATCATAAAATTAAACTTTATGATAGAGATGAGAATTATTTACAAATAACTATAAATTAAATAAAATTGATTTATTTCTATCATCACTCATAAAACTACTAAACTACATTCCGATACATAATTGCAGAGTAAAAGACATTTTTGGTCCTAGACTTATAGTGGCTTGGACAATTTTAGTCCTTTATAAAAAAATTTGCCATTTTATGGACAGAGTTATTGTGGCGAGGACATTTATGGTCTTCCGTCTATATTTCTGTTAGATAACCGTATGAGAGAGGAGCAATTACGTCAATTTAGGTTATCTCTTTATTGTGAGATGGACGATTTTGGTCCCACAACCATGCCTTTACTCTGACCCTCATTTATTTGTAGTTTTGCACTACAAAATGCTCTGCCCACAACCATGCCTTTACTGCAACTTGGACTCTCCGACTCCTTTGAATTATGACCGAGAAGAAAACAAAACACACATAGATATAACAGATAGAAGGAGATCGCCTAAATTGACGTAATTACCCCTCTCTCAGACGGTTATCTAACAAAAATATAGACAGAGGACCAAAAATGTCCTCGCCACAATAACTCTGTCCATAAAATGGCAAATTTTTTTATAAAGGACTAAAATTGTTCAAGCCACTATAAGTCTAGGACCAAAAATGTCCTTTACTCCATAATTGCATGTGGGCTAAATTATGACCGTAGTCCAGTATTTCATCCTGATTAACTATACAAATATAACGAAATTGCCTGTGGGCTAAATTCCATCATATTACATACAATTAATCACAAATGATATGTCCAAAACTGTATGTGATCAAGATAAACTGCTTAATATATAATTTTAACTGATTAAGGATGCTGTGGCTACTCCCCAACTCATTAAAATTATAAGATCACTAGACAATTATCATTGCCATTTTTATGTAATTTAAACCTTAGACAATTTTAGTAAATTAAAGATGTTGTGGCCACTCTTTAATTAATCTAAAATTGTAATCACTTGGCAAAAGGGGAATTTATGTCCAAAACTGTATGTGATCAAGATAAACTGCTTAATATATAATTTTAACTGATTAAGGATGCTGTGGCTACTCCCCAACTCATTAAAATTATAAGATCACTAGACAATTATCATTGTCATTTTTATGTAATTTAAACCTTAGACAATTTTAGTAAATTAAAGATGCTGTGGCTACTCTTTAATTAATCTAAAATTGTAATCACTTGGCAAAAGGGGAATTTAAAGCCTAACAAACAAATTAAACCAACACATGATAGACAATTATTAGGTATACTCCCAGGAAAGTTGGTCGAGACAAAGCTCTGTTAAATACCAACTCCTTAGACAGAGTAGCGTCGCAAGGGGACTAGTAGCAACAAGGCTTTTAAGCCAGGGCCATAGAACTAGTATTCCTCCCCAAGAAACTTCCCTAAGTCATGCGTTTTCATGTTTGAAGTAAAATCGTTTGGAAGATCTAAAGATTATAGATTCACATATGGATAAGGCTTTAAATTGATGAACTAAATTAACGGACTAAACGTGCTTAAATTCAGGCACTACCGCAACTAAAGTTTATGCATTAGTCCAACTTAAGTATGAACTAATATAATTCCATCCTAAATTATGCATTTCTAAAGGCATAATAAGACAAAATTGCATAATTTAAAACAGAATATTATGCTTAGGACAAACATGCATAAAATTAAACATTAAACTCATATATTCCAAACAAATTGCATAACTTAAAGCAATTTACAATATGAGATTTCAATAATTTTGAAATTTTAAACTGTAATCCCATGACAAAATGTTTTAATGCATAAAGATCAAATTTATGAGAAATAACTGAATTCACAAATTATAACAATAACAAACAAAAAGTATATGTTATCATTTGTAAATCAAAATCTCACAAACCCTAATTGCGTAATTAAACTTAATATTATGCACTTAATGTGATCAAATGCATAAAACAATATAAAGAGTATGAAAATACACCAAATATTCATTTATTCATACTTAACCAAATATGGGCAATAACATTAATCATAATTCAAAGACTAAATGAATTATGGAATAAATGTATAGTAACAGCAATAGTCAGTTGCCTTAAAAAAATTTCTTATCTGAAGCATTGCCACATAAACATAATTGGAAACAATTCAGGATTCATAAATAAACCATAATAATAATGTTATCATTAAAATATTAATGATAATAAATAACTTTATAATCACCATTAATATTTGGTAATAACAACCAAAGTATGGTAATATACCTTCTTTAATATTTCCATTTTTCTTAAGGAAATAAAATGTGGCAAGCTATCAAACTATAACTATAGCACTAATTACCAATAAATAATGATAAAAACTTAATGACTAAACTTAATGATGCAACTGCATCTCCCATAGTGCTAAAATTCTCTCATCCTCACTGTCAGTAACCTCAATGCAACGTCCAATTGTATGTAACAATAACCACCAAATAGGTAATCTTTCCAAACATAATAGATTACCAAAAAATAATAATTATTATTATTGTTATGAAAGGTAATAAACGAGATTAGCCCCTAAACTTAATAACAGTTATTAATATTGGCAATTTTAACTTAATAAATGGCAAAACTGTAATTAAGGGGACATCTAATATTAATATCATATTACCACATAATAATTAATCAAGACTATAATGTCTTTTAGGGAGACTAAAGTTACGGTAATAATCAAATTACCATTGTAAAGGCAATATACCAACTATATTGCTTACAATATTATTATATAAAGGAATTAATATTATTATTAAGGCCCTGAAAACTATTGATAGATTAAAAAAATATAATCAACTTAAACAATAGTTGTAATCCTTAATGGCCAAAATAACAATTATAATCCTTAAATTCTTAATGACTCATAAATAGACCCAAGATAATAATTATAACACTTAATCACTCAAATTAGACCCATAAACTCAATGGTCCAGTACTGAAATATATCCAAACTTAATATTATTACCAACCATGACTTCCATTAGCAAAATATGGTAGTCAGTAATAATTAAGACTTAGTGAACATGTTATGCATAATAATCAATATTATTATCATAATATACATGTTATAAGTCAAAATAAAATAGTTATAATTATTATTAAAATATCACTCAATAATGGTGGGATCCATACTTTAATGACCCAAGATAGGTCCCAAATATCTTGTTCAAAATAGGTTTTAAAGTCCAAGTGAAATATAGGACTAAAATATGCTCAAAATTAAATGAGAAACCAAACAAGCTGTCTTAATAGGTCATAATGTCCAAAATTGACCTAAGGATCCAAAGTTGAAGGATATTTAATACATAGTCTATGAGTTAATAATATGTTAAATCCATTCTTAAAACATGCATTTCTAAATGCATAATTATAACAATAATGGCCTGTTTGGTTCACGGAATAGGCCGGGAATGGCATAACATTCCCAGTAATAGGCCTATTCCTTTGTTTGGTAACAGTTTCTATTACCAGGAATAATATTTCTAGTAATAGCCTATTACCTCAAATAAGGTAATAGCTATTACCAGGGCCCCCCTGGTATTAACCTATTCCTGAGTACTCAGGAATAAATTTTATATTTTATTTCCTATTGTATCCTTCCTCCATTTCTCTCTGTTTTGCATCTCTTTCAAATGGATTTTTTTCTCAGGCTTGCGTAGAATGTTCCGATGATCTGAACCGGCAGTTTTCTCCGCCTCATCGAGGCGGTCACGCGGTGGGAAGCCGACAACTCATCTCTGTAGCTGTTGGCAAGCAAGGAAAATTGTTGTTGGCATCCTGCATTGAATTTTACAATTATATTTCAAATAATGCAATAAAAGAAGGCTAAATAAATAAAGATGAAAATAGCTTTCCCAAGGAGGCACAGAACAAATTCTGAATACAACTGAACAACACATCTCCTAAAATAAAAATGAAATAAAATAAAAATGAAATAAAAGGATTGAGCACAACAAGAAACCTTTCACCTTCCTTTTTCTTCTTTTTAATTTATCCTAAATGAGGAAAATAAAAACTAAAACAACTCCAGAAAACTCTTTTCATAGTTGTGGATGAACAATCTTTAGGAGAGACTACAGCATGAAAGACCTCCTCCTAAGTAGAAAATACATTTTAGCAAATTCTTAGCAGTTCAATACTACGAGTGTATCTAACCCCACAACCAAATTGGGAATAAGGCCTAGTTGAGCAAAGTAGCAAGGCAGTGACGACACCACTCGTAGCAGTCGCAACCGGCAGCTCGCAACTGACCTCAAGAGCCTGAGGCTGTCGACGAGCATCCTGCCAGCGTAGAAGTCTGCATGCAGCATATCCCAGAAGACCTCTCCGTTCTCCGATCACAAATTAGAGGTGAGGGGTCTGATTGGCCGCGAGCGGTAGAGCGGACTCCGCTAATTCTGGACACCGGTGATGTAACACCCCCCAAACAAGACCTATATAAAAGCCTTAACAAATGCAGATTAAGCGACAAAACTAGCACAGCGGAAGATAAAAACGAAACTGGATAAAAGAAATCCAACGGGGTGTCGCGCCACGTCTACCAAACACGGTAAACGCTACGGCAAACAATCTGCAAGTGTGTACATCTATCCCAAAACATCAGTTTAACTACATTGGCGCACAGGCCACAAAAGCAAAGATAAAGGTGCTAAGCTACCAGGCTCTAGACATCGCGCTCGTCTGAACATCACCTGAAAGATACAAAGGTAAACATGGGACGACGCTCGGTCAGCGAATAATGCTGGTAACCCACCAATACCGTTAAGTATCATAAATAGATATATATAAGTCATAAAAACCATTTTCGAAACGGAATACATATATATAAGTCAAGACCAAGATCAATTGTCAACACAAGACTCATCACTCTCAAGGATAACACGGGAACACATCCCAAACCACAAAGGTTAACCACACACAAGGATAAAGACTCACCCAACGACAACACATGCCACAACAACACAAGCCTCCGTGACTACACACGTCACGAGAGAAGATCACACAACGCCGGCTTTACAACTCGCAACATCACCCATCACGAGTTGGTATGCCTTCCTTATGCCCTGTTCCAACCTTATGGTTACCCCCAACCTTGTACCTTCTTTTCCAACCATTACCTCCAGGACCCCTGTACTTCTTAGCCCAACCTTATTCCCCCGGGACCGTCGTCCCCCACCAACAACCACCAACGAACACCACCAATCACGGCAACACATGCCCGGATAACACATGTTATCCCCCAAAAACGTGGACTCATCACTCAGGCCACAACTCCATAATCACGTCACGGCTACCACGAGGACCGCTGCAATACCTTGGTGACTAGTGTCCCACACCACTAATCGTGCAATCCAAGTAGAGTCACACACGCACCACCACTCACACGAGAGTCAAACAACGGATTACAACGAAGGTATGAAACATACTCAATCAAGGAACGGGTCACAGCCCAACGACAACAACGATGAATAACACAAGTTATCATCAACCAAACGGGAGGTACAAACCACACACACGCTAGCATTAAGATAACAAACTAGCATGCTTATCAACGGGGAAACTCAAGATAGTTCCGAGGAACACACAAGACACCTCTTGGTCCAATGAAATACAATGTTGAACACTTAGCACGATTCAAGACACCAAAGTCCTACATGGGTACCTACCCAATAGTTCTAGACGTACGAAACATCAAGAAGACACTCAAATAGTTCCACAAAAGAACAACGGGAAGCCAAAAGACCAAATACCGAGTCAAACAAATCACGGGGAACAAATCCCGAACAACCACCATTGTGTTCCCCGCGGGTGGGCCCACGAGTAGGCCCCTACCCGTGGTTCTGCCCGCGGGTACACTACCCATAAGTCTATGTACCTGCGGGTGGGGGGCGGGTAGGTCTCTCCCCGCCGTTCCGCCCGCGGGTACATACTCCTGGGCAAAATCTCCAAACACAAATTCAAGTCCAAAACATGCCAAATCTCACCAAACACAACAAAATGACTTGAATCATTGAAAATGCCAAGCAATGGCACAAAGGAACCCTAAACACAAGCTCTAGATATGCAATATCACAAGATAAATGCATAAACCCTCACATTTCATAGCAAAACACATGTAGAATCCAAGAAATCACATATAGGTAAGCAAAATAGGTTTTGTAGAGCATGGGTTACCTCTTGAAGACCAAAAGACTTCACTTTACACCACAACAAGCTCTCCACAAGGCTTACTTTCCAAACCCACTTCAAGATTAAACCAAAAGATCATAAAGATCCCACCTTTAAGAAAAAGACAACTATGATGGAACCAAAAACACAAGATGAACTTAGATCTTACCCTCCTAGATGCCCAAATAGGTGAAAGGTTGAATCTTGGAATCTTGACAAGGGTCTCAACTTGGCTTGGAGAATAAGCTACACTTCTTTTCTAGAGAGAAGGTAGAACTATTTTCTAAGAATTGTAGGGAATGAAATGAAGAAGTCTTCTAGGTTAGGTTACAATACTAACTCTTGGTGAAAAGACAAGAATGCCCTTACTAACCCTTAGAAAGTGTAAGGAACAAGGGAACTTCCCTCAAAGCACAAGGTACAACACAACTTAAAGGTTGACTAGTCAAATTCTAGTCCTTGAGTATTAAAAATCAGGATTTTAGGAATTAATTCCTCAAATAAAAATAGGATTACTTACTCAATTAATCCATGGATTGAATGTGGATTTTCGGGGTGTCACAGGCGATCCTCAATCTGATTGGGGGGAACTGTTCGTCCCTCAACCGCGACCCCTCCGATTGCCCTTGCTCAGATTCCGTCGCCGGCAAAGACTCCAAGGACGAAGAAGGCCATAGTCCATCCGATGTCGCAACCGGAGGCCGATCACCAATCTAACAATGCCGGTCACTCTGTCTGCTGCGTCTGATTTAGGTGAGAGGGAAATGGGTAGGGATTATTTTGTTGCAAATGGGCCGTGGGTTTGGGTTGTTGTTATTATTATTATTATTATTATTATTATTATTATTATTATTATTATTATTATTATTATTATTATTATTATTATTATTATTTATAAGGACATTTATGTCTTTTAAACATATATTCTATTTCTATTCCTTAACCAACCAAACATTGAAATACAATTCCTAAAATCTATTCCTTCCGCGAACCAAACAACAGAATACAATCTCTATTCTATTCCTTACCTATTCCATTCCTTATGGAATATCATTCCTATTCCTTCCAAATTGATTCCGTGAACCAAACGGGCCATAAACTTATAAAAATACTTAGCATGCTTGGATTTTGCATTTTAATATATATTAACTCATATATATACCTAAACAAATTGCAATACTTCAGGCAATTTAATATACATTTAAATATTAAATTAAAATTCAAATAGCAAAATTTAAAACTTAATATTTGCCTAAGTTGAATAACAATTTAATTATGAATTTAATGCCAAAATTAAAAAGAAACTAAAGGGCATTAATATTCCAAATTAAGCAATTACTATATATTTACCATTTGTCAAAAATAATTTAATTATAATATTAACTAAGGTAATATTAATATGGTAATTTTAGACTAAAGAATCACCATTGACCAAAATTAATATGTATAACCATTAATAAGGCAACTAAAATATGGTAAATAATAATAACAAAAATAAATTGCAAATTAATAGGAATATGGAATGCATACGGCGTATGTACTACTTATCCAGCTATTTCCGTAGGCATCACCGACGCCCACCACTCTAAACACGCTCAGCTCGCCGTCGACCTTAATAATAGCGCAAAGATGGGGGAGCACCGACGCCCACCACGCTAAACACGCTCAGCTCGCCGTCGACCTTAATAATAGCGCAAAGATGGGGGAGCAACAACCAGCATCGCCTGAGAGAGGAGAGAGGCAGCGAAGCCACCAACACGGAATCCAAACCCAGTGCCGTCTCCGCCATCTCATTCTCACCTCGTCACAGCGCTAGGTCCGCTGAAGCCGCCTATCGCCGCAACTCTAATTCGCGGACACCACCACCCAAAACCAGAGAGTCAGGGCGCCCGGAGAGTTGCGTCCATGGCAATGTCCTCCCCACAACAAGGCTTACAGCGGAGAACCTCTCAACATCACCCTTCGTCGCCCATGAACCAGTCGTCGCCGTTCTTCCGGCCAAATTCCGATGGCGGTGGTTCCAAAAATAAAAAAATTAAAACTGTGCTTAATGCTAAAAAATAATTTCCAGCAGTCAAATATATACAAACTCAATGTATATAAACAAAAAATTAATGTTGATTAAAGCAAAACAATCAACCGGGCAGAGATTGATAAAGACTCTTGATACCAAATGTGAGATCTAAACAAGATCTAACTATACAGAGAATAATCTACGAGAAACTTAACTCGTAGTATCGGAAGCGGAAGCACTATAGATCTCCAGCCATGGTTGATATCCTGTTTGTATTGCCTCTTGAACAGTAGATCTGCAGAATAGGGTTAGCCGTTTTGTCTCATACTTGACTCAGAACCCTAGATGATGTATTGGTATTTTCTGAGCAGTATGAATACCATAATGAATCTTACCATAATGAATCATATATCTTGTATCCCATCAATACAAGCTTTATATAGGCACATTGGTGGAATAGGACTTAAACCTAAATGGTCCAGTCCAACCAATTACTTAATGGGCCTAGTCCACTTGCACCACATAAGTAAGACTCATAATGTATAATATATATTATACGGGAAAGTCTTACAAGATGTGTATATTATAATACGAAATTAAGCTATATTTGAGGAGAACAAAATATTATGATTAAGAAGTGATTTTAATTTGTTTATCATATGGTTAATGTGTATGGCTTAGTAGGCATCATATTATAACGTTTTTTTTTTCATGGTAATACCACCAGTTTATACTCCATTTTTTAATCATTTTAGAAGGATCAAGATTTAAAGTTAAAACCAACAATTTTTAAAATATGTCCCGGAAAGAACATTGAAAGAATTACTTCATAATCATTATAGTATATATGTTAAATATATGCCTATAATAAAGACCATTGGGTGAATGTACACAACTATAAAAAATTAAAGTCATTTTTGTAAATGAATTTGATGGGGTCGTGGGGCTATCGAGTTAGGTATTCTTGAAGGTTCAATGAATAAAAACAATAAAAATAAAAAAGGTGAATCGGTGGAATTGGGCTAGAGAGAAGGAAGATACGCCCACAAGGCTTGAGGGAATGTATGTTCATAAGGCTTGGGGAAGGAAGGAAGAGGGCTTTGGGCTTATGATGGAGGTGCATGGCTGGCTAGCTAGCGCTTGGATAATCTATCTATATCTATATCTATTCTATATATATATAAAAGTAAAATCCTCCTAACAAATTTTTCCCCCAAAACTGTTGTAGTAAAACTTATTTGGTAAGTAAATGTCAAATGGAAATTAAATTAAATAATAATAATAATAATAATAATTTTATTACCTTAAATAAATAAATTATTATACTTTCCTTTTGAATTAGTATTTTCTACCTATAAATACAAGGGCTTCTTCAATCAAAGAATCTCAGACTCATCTCTCTGCTTTCGTTTTGTATGAATTTTTTACATTTTTCTAACTATATTCTCACGTACTTCAATATGTTTTGCAGTTTATATCGTCTGGTATGAGTTTGAAGATATTTAAGGAGGCTCTGCTTCAACAAAAGGAAATTGAGGAGGAAAAACATTTGTAACAGAACCATATTGGTTTAGTTTTTATGGCAGATTGTAGAGATGCGATCGAGGATGATAAAGACGGTAATTTTGATGATTTTGTAAGATTTTCTGAAACTTAGAGTTAGTATGTTAATTTCGAGATTTGTACATGCCATTCAAGTTTCTATGTTTTTTTTAACAAGCATAGTTCATTTTACAGCATTTTTTATAATATATATATATATATATATATATATATATATTATATATATATATATATATATATATCCGTAGTATAATATAATAAAATAATAATAATAATAATAATGATGCTATTAACTTAAATAAATAACTAAATTATTATTCTTTCCTTCTAAATTAGTATTTTCTACCTTAAATAAATAAATTATTTTGCCTAATTTATATTATATTCTTTAAGCTACAATTTTGACATGATATCTTCATAGCCCATTTTATTATATTGAGCCTTGGTACACAAGTCCAAATCAAATATATGTATGTACACGCATAACAATAATCCTAATCTATAAATTTTTTCCTCAAAACTTAGAGACATTTATGTAATATCATCCATTATTTATATATAGATATTATTATATGCCATTATATTCAAATCAAATTATAGTAATTTTATATTCATCTCCATTTATATTAGATATATTCCTATTTCCGTGTATTATATGATTTCAATATATTAGGCATAATCAGACTCAAATCAAATCAAATTATAGTAATTTTATATTCATCTCCATTTACATCCTAATAGTATTCCACTATTCCTATTTTCATGTATTATAGGACTTCAATATATCAGGCATAATTAGACATGCCTAATAACATTTACCGTGCAGAATATATTATTATATTAGTTAAATTTAATTATGGTGAATATTTAATTTTAATTATGACCATTAACATTCAATATATTAGGCATAATTAGACATGCCTAATTTTAATTGTGGGGATGACAACTCAAAAGAGTGCGAATCGTAAATATATGTGTATTAATTTTTTTTCCATGTTTATATTCACTACCATTATATTTTTAAGATTCATATATATATATATATATATATATATATATATATATATATATATATATATATATATATATATATATTAATACTGTATTTTTTTCTTGAATAATTTTAGGCTTAGTTTGTTGATGTATCAATAACATTGTTCAATCTCTGTGAATAACGATTATTCCTTTGTTGTGTAGTACCATACAGAATTTACTATACAATCATGTAAATGAAAATTAAAAGTTTCATATTTAGTTCTTATTAATATACATGCAATTGCATATATTGAAAAAGTAGTATATAAATTTAATAAAGTATATTTTATTGGTAGTTTTATTTTTAAAAAAATGCAATATTTCGCAACTATTTCAGGTAAGCGCTTTAGCAAGTTGTTTGTATATTATATTTATTAATTACTTTATTTTTTTTTTATTTTGTGAATATATTTCATGCATGAAAATTGAATTGTAGATGTATCATATCCAATTCTTTATCATAATATTCTTTTTTATTTTATTGTGATGAAGATTGTATTTATGAGTTTAGACATGGGATGGATTAACAACTATCATATTCTTTTTAATTTAATTGTGATGAAGATTATACAGATGAGTCGTGAGTTTAGACATTGGACAAATTAACATGGATGTTAGTAAAGGATGTGGCAACACTAACTTGCACAATTAGTATATAGATTAATTAGTCTTACTGTAATCAGAATTACTGATAAATGAGAATATAGATTTTCTTTTGTTGTTTACTAAGATGTTTGTAATAATTTGTTATTTTAAAACAGTGTATTAAAAATTTATTATTTTAGCTAATTACCCATTTTAAATATCAAATCTTATTTAATTGATAGTATGTTTTTGGAAATCAATAAAATAATAGTATTTTTTTTTCAATTGTAATATCGCAATGTTTCCTATATAGTTATTACACAACAAAACTTTAAAATGAATAAAGGTTACATATCGTATTTACACATGAAACTTAATTACAATAATAGTTGTTAGTATCATAAAATCACTTCAACATAGAAATATTAAAAAAAATTATTATTAATAATTAACTAATTAATATGTATTTAAAAGAATCATTGACTAAGAATAAAAATGGCATGAAAAGTAGATCAATTTGAAAAGGAAATGATAATTAATACTTGATTAAAAATGACGCAGAATATATTACTGGAAATAAAAATATATATAAATATGTTATTAATAATTAACAAATTAATATGTATTAAAAAATCATTGACTGAGAATAAAAATGGCATGCAAATTAGACCAATTGAAAAAGAAAACGATAATTAATATTTGATTAAAAATGACATAAAATATATAAATTCTAAATATATATCGATAATTATATTAATAATTATAGTATAAATTAATTGATATGTATCAAGACTATGTGGTCTAATGGTATCTGGGTTGGACTTCCATTTGGAAGGTTGTAAGTTTGAGCCTTAATGGAGGTGTTATTGGTTCTTTGTGTTTCAGTAAGTTGAGAAAGTATAAAATAATTGACTGATATTAAAAATGACACGAAATATACAAATTATGATATATTTTAAAAAAAAGATTTCCAAATTAACAATGTCGAAAATGAAACGGCTTAACAATAGTATATGTAAATTGGAAATAATAATTAATAATTTACTGGAAATAAAAAAAAAATTATATTAATAATTATCTAATTAATATGAATTAAAAAAGAATTATTGATTGATAATAAAAATGACATGAAAATTAGGCCAATTGGAAAAGGAAATGATAATTAATACTTGATTAAAATGGATTACAATATATTACTGGAAATAAAGAAATATGTTATTAATAAATAACTAATTAATATGCAATAAAAAAGAATCATTGATTGAAAATAAAAATGGAATGAAAATTACTCCAATTAGAAAAGAAAATAATAATTAATATTTGATTGAAAATGACATGAAATATATAAATTCAAAATATATATCGACAATTATATTAATATTTATAGTATAAACTAATTGATATGTATTAAAACAATATTTGACTAAGAATAGAAATGACATGAAAATTAGCACAATTGAATATGTAATGATTATTAATACTTAATTAAAAATTAAAAATAATTTCAAATTAACTCAAATGAAAAAGAAAAATGGCTAGACAGCCCAAACAATAGTATAGGTAAATTGAAAAAATAATTGATTGTGATTAAAAATGCCACAAAATACATAAATTATGGTATAATATATATTTAAGAAAAAAAAATGATCCCCATATTAACTATGTAGGAAAGGAAACGGATTAACTATTGTATATGTAAATTGGAAAAATGTATCTGTTATTAATAATTTACTGGAAATAAAAAACATTATATTAATAATTATCTAATATAATTAATATATATTAAAAAGAATTATTCGTTGGTAATAAAATTGACATGAAAATTAGGCTAATTAAAAAATAAAATGATAATTAATACTTGATTAAAATAGATCAGAATATATTACTGAAAATAAAGAAATGTGTTATTAATAAATAACTACTTAATATGTAATAAAAAAGAATCATTGATTGAAAATAAAAATGGAATGAAAATTAGTCCAATTACAAAAGGAAATAATAATTAATATTTGATTGGAAATGTCATGAAATATATAAAGTGAAAATGACACTTTTTCCCCCTGAGTTATATACTTATAGCACTTTTTCCCCCTAAATTATTTAAGTGGCTCTTTTCCCCCCTAAAATATTAAATGGACATATTTACCCTATATTATTTTTCTTCTCCAACAAATTATTACTATAATTTGGTTCAAACCAAACAGATACTATAGCAACCAAACCAAAATATTCCAATTACAATTTAGAATCAAAACGCGATATTTAGAGTTTATTAAAATCGCAAACCGGAATGGTCGGTTCATGTTCCAAACTGAAAAAATAAAATACATTTATTGTTGAATTAAGACTATTTTAAAATAAAAAATAAAAAAAAAAAATTTAAAATAAAGACGGTTCAAAATCGCGAACCGGATCCAGAACCGCCGGTAAACGGTTCATGATCCAGTTTTTTTGGTTCATAAATTTAATAAATTGAAATTCAAATATGGGTTCTAGATCTGAATCATAACTGAAAAGTTTTAATTCGATTGCTATAGTGTCCGGTTTAGTTCGAACCGAACCGTGGTCATTGCTACATATACACAATAATTTGTTGGAGAAGTAAAATAAATAAAGTGTTTACTTTAAGGGTAGAAATGTCAATTTAATATATCAGGGGGAAAAACCACCACTTTTAAAATAATTGAGAGGGCTAATGTGCTTACATAAATAATTGAGGGGGAAAAAATGCTATAAGTATATAACTTAGGGATAAAAAGTGCCATTTTCCCATATATAAATTATAAATATATATCGGTAATTTTATTAATATTTATAGTATAAACTAATTGATATGTATAAAAATAATATTTGACTAAGAATAGAAATGACATGGAAATTAGCACAATTGAAAAATGTATTTGTTAATTAGAAAAATAATTCACTGATATTAAAAATGACACAGAATACATAAATTATGGTATAATATTTTTTAAGAAAAAAATGATCCCCATATTAACTATGTAGGAAAGAAAACGGATTAACTATTGTATATGTAAATTGGAAAAGGTATCTGTTATTAATAATTTACTAGAAATATATAAAAAAAATCTGTTATAAATAATTAACTAATTAATATGTATAAAAAAAATCTTTGAATGAGAAAAAAATGGCATGGTTGGAAAAGGAAATGATATATATATATATATATATATATATATATTTATATTTTTTATTTATTATATATATATATATATATATATAGAAAACGGGAAATGATAATTAACACTTGATTAAAAATGATACAGAATATATTACTGGAAATATATAAAATATTTTATTAATAATTAACTAATTATTATATA